>NC_025999.2:49779925-49817568 GCF_000442705.2 Elaeis guineensis | reverse complement strand
TTTATCATTTGCTGTATCATATTTTTATGATTATGATAAACCCCATAGATTAGGATAATGATTTTAGGGCCATGATGAGATCATGCCAGTGAGACATAAAATCTTGATAGCCCCAATCTAAAATGTTCCCAATATGGGTTTCGATAGTGCAGTGGAAGGACTAGATGTTTAAAAATTTTTATTCAAAACACCCAATGCACCAAAAATCCTAATGCCCAGAAACCCTTGACTATAATAATCAAAGTATAATAAATTAAACTTGGATAAGAAGAATACCTATAATGCTAATCTCAATTTTTACAAAACATCCAAGTGTCCATCCTTCAATGGTGATCCATAAGAAAATTGAACCAAAGACAGCACTCCTCCTTCACCTTGCTTCAAGAGTTCTAGCCCTTAGAACTCGATTAGCTCTGTATCGATCAAGTTTCTCCAAGAACCTGACTCGACCCTCTAAGTTTCTCTTCTAAACTTTTGATTCTCCTTCTTTAGAACCCTCACAATTCTTGTTAGGACCAGATAAGGCTTTGCCTTAAATCCCAAAGCCTTGTCCTAAAACTAAGATAGATTGTAAGAAAGAAAGGAGAGCTTACAAAGAGAAATTGGAAACCTTTTCTGAATGCATCAAACACTCTACACCCAGACCCTTTTATAGCCATTGGATGGGCACTAAAAAGGAGGGACACATCTCATCTAGGAGGCTTATCTGATCAGATTATCAAAGATAAGAGTTTCTTCAAGCAAAAAGACTCTTATCACCGATACGCTGATCTGCACCTGCACTTGCACGAGCGACCAGAGAAGGGATGTTTTCATATCCCTTATCAAATCAAAAAAATCCACAAAAATTCATGTAGATAGGGACTTATTTTTGATTTTAGAAAACTTGATATAGTGATAAAATTCTCATGGAAGGATGCTATCCTCACACCTCTTCATGTGAGTTCTGATCACCATGCATGCACGCATGTGAGAAAGTTTCTAGCATCCGTTTGGCCATCTGATAAGTCTGAAAAAATTTAAAATAATCATCAAAAATAGCTTATCAAATGAAAATATTATCAAAAAAATTGTTTCAATTTAAAATCATTTGATTAGAAGGACTCTCTGAATTGAGAGGAAACACAATGGTTCAGCATGCGAGCACGAGACATCCTTCTCTTTTCCAATTTTTCTTTATCCTAAAATTTTTAGAAAAAATCTATCTTATGCTTTAAGATATGCACTAGAGCATGAAGGGTGATGTGGGCTACCACACGCATCTTAATCCCATACCAGAAGGACTCCTCCTTTTGCTCATGCCAACATGTGCACACTGAATCTGATTTGCACCAAGAGTCCTTCAAAATTTGGACTCTTTATAATTGACATTAATTTAGGATTTGACACCCCAATTTGGACTACTTTTAGGTGGCACAATCTATTCCAAATGTCCACCAAATTGGGCTAGCTAATTAGCAAGAAATGAGATGAAATTGATCTCCAAAAGAGCTAGGATTTCCACACGTGCTAGCATACTTACCGAAACCCTGATTGAATCCAAAATTCTAATTAACCTTTTTTAAAAAGGTCTGTTGGTGCAAAAATCTGCTCGCGTCGGAGAAGCTGGAGTCGAGGGAGTTACGGTCGCTGTCGGGACCTGCAAAGGAAGTCTAAACCGGAGGTGGGGTTGCTCCGCAAGACCCTTCGACGCTCAAGTCAGTTCTCTGCCTCAACAAGAATGGAGTGCTTGAACGAAGAATTTAGCAGAGTTTTTAGGTAAAAAATGAGAGCTTATCGAATAACGTATCTGGGGCCCCCTTTTATAGGCGGAGGGGGCAGTAGCCTGATAGCGATATCTGTAACCGTCTGGCAGTGGGCTGCCCAGGATCAGGCGGAGTTTGTTGCGAAGAGTAGTGGAGTGGACCCGTGGCTATCACCGGGGCGTGCCACGTGGAGTCTGCCGCAGGGAGTGGAGCGACGTTTGTTGTCGCGACTTGCCAGCGGATGGGAGAATCGTGCGGTATCCGTCGCAGGAAGTGGAGTAGGATCGTGGCCGTTATTGTGGCCTGCCAGGGAGTAGTGGAGCTGCACGGGATCCATCGTAGGAAGTGGAGCAGTGCTGTGACCGTTACTACGGCCTGTCAGTGAGTGATGGAGCTGTGTGGAATCCACTGCAAGAAGTGGAGCAGGATCGTGGCCGTTATTGTGGCCTGCCTGGGAGTGCAGATCCGTCGGCTGAAGTTCGACAGCGATCGGAGCTGATGACGGAGTCGGCTCCCGTAGGAGTCTGGGGGAGTCCTCCTTGCGGTTGGAGTCGTGGGCGGAGCCCGGCTCCCTGGGAGTCCGGGCGAGTCCTCTCGGAGTTGAAGTCCGGGCGGAGCCCCCTCCCGTAGGAGTCCGGGCAGAGTCCCCTGCAATCAAAGTCAGGTGCGAAGTCCGGCTCTCGTAGGAGTCCGGACGGATCTTACCGGCGTTGAAGTTGGCGAGGAGCCCGCTCCCGTAGGAGTCCGGGCGGAGTCCTCCTTGCGTTGGAGTCATGGGCAGAGCCCGGCTCCCGTGGGAGTCTGGGCGGAGTCCTCTCGAGTTGAAGTCGCGGGCGGAGCCGGCTCCCGTAGGAGTCTGGACGGATCTTACCGCGGTTGAAGTTGGCGACGGAGCCCGGCTCCCATAGGAGTCCGGGCGGAGTCCTCCTTGCGGTTGGAGTCGTGGGCGGAGGCCGGCTCCCGTGGGAGTCCGGGCGAGTCCTCTCGGAGTTGAAGTCGCGGGCGGAGCCCGGCTGCCGTAGGAGTCCGGGCGGAGTCCCCTGCAATCAAAGTCAGTGTGAAGTCCGGCTCCCGTAGGAGTCCGGACGGATCTTACCGAGGTTGAAGTTGGCGACGGAGCCCGGCTCCCGTAGGAGTTCGGGCGGAGTCCTCCTTGCAGTTGGAGTCGTGGGCGGAGTCCCTCCCGTGGAGTCGGGCGGAGTCCTCGAGTTGAGTCGCGGCGAGCCCGGCTCCCTGTAGGAGTCCGGGCGGAGTCCCCTGCAATCAAAGTCAGGTGCGAAGTCCGGCTCCCGTAGGAGTCCGGACGGATCTTACCGGTGGTTGAAGTTGGCGACGGAGCCCGGCTCCCGTAGGAGTCCGGGCGGAGTCCTCCTTGCGGTTGGAGTTGTGGGCGGAGCCCGACTCCCGTGGGAGTCCGGGCGGAGTCCTCTCGGAGTTGAAGTCGCAGGCGGAGCCCGGCTCCCGTAGGAGTCCGGGCGGAGGCTCTCGTAGGTCGGCGGAGTCCCCTACAATCAAAGTCAGGTGCGAAGTCCGGCTCCCGTCGGAGTCCGGACGGATCTTACCGACGGTTGAAGTTGGCGACGGAGCCCGGCTCCGTAGGAGTCCGGGCGGAGTCCTCCTTGCGGTTGGAGTCGTGGGCGGAGCCCGGCTCCCGTGAGAGTCCGGGCGGAGTCCTCTCGGAGTTGATTCTGCCGAGAACTTCGGCTGTGGGTATTTTATACCCAACACCAGTCCCCCTACTTTCGAGTTTGAATTTCGAATGAAGGAAGTACAGAGAGATTGGCATAGCCGAAGTTATCCCCTCGAATCCTGCGCACGGCCTCCCCCACATATTTTGGCATTAAATGTGCACGTGCTGGAGTCTTTTCGAATCGGGGGATACGAAGGGACCTTTCAAAATTCCCGCCAGTACACTGGTCCAGGTACGGTGCCATAATGACTCTGCCGATCCGTCAGCCGCTTTTAGCCACCCGCCCGGGGGAGTGGGACACGTGTCGGGCGCGGGCTGGCCTGGGGGGATTCGCGATCATTATGGCACCGGATCCCAGGGTCTATTTAAACCCGTCCTTCCACCTTTAGGGGCCCTATTCCGTTCCAGAGTTTTATCAGTGTCTGCCTTCCCTTCGAGAGCCCTATTTCAGTTGGTATCTTCTCGAGCCGTAGGCCCCTCCAAATCATCCCTGTCTTCGTCCCTCTGGTCCCTCAAAGCGATCTAGGTTAGTTCCAGCACCTTCATCCTTCTTCTCACCGCTTAGGGACTTCTTCTTTGCCATTATTTTTTGTATTCCTTCGAGTTGGTTTTCTGTAACCCCTCGCCCCTCATCCTGTCCGTCTTCTTCGGATCTTTAGAGCCCTCATTCGAAGCTACTCAAAATGTCGTCCGGCTCTTCTGCTCCCTGTAGTTTCGGGAGTTCTTCCGCCTCAAACCCCCAGGTCCCTTGCTCTGTAGACGAACCCGTGTCTGGGGCTGGGCTCCGTCCGATTTTTGCACCGGGCGCCATTCCATGTTCCCTGACTCCGGAGGAACTCCTTCTGATAAGGGTTCAGTATGGAGTTCCTCCGGAGTATGACCTGGAGCTGCCTAGCCCTTCTGACCGGGCTAGCACTCCCCCGTCCAGTCATTTTTATCTGTATCAGGAGGCGTTCCGTGTCGGACTCTGGCTTCCACTTCCTTCCTTTGTTGTTGCCCTCTTCCGCTTCTTAGACATCTCCTTGGCTTCTGTGGCCCCGAATTCTTTTAGGTTTTTGATAGGATTTCTCTCCATTTGCCACGTAGTCGAGGTCCAACCGTCCCTCTCCCTGTTTAGGCACTTCTATACTTTCAAGCGCCATCCTTCGGCGAAGGACTGGTGGTACTTCTTCCCCCAGTTCGGCAAGAAGGGGTTGCTGAAAGGTGCCCCTTCTTCAATCCACAATTGGAAGGAAAATACCTCTTCGTCCACTGCCCAACCCTGAGGCTGGGCCTGCCCTCTTGGGGCTCTCTGAGGAATTCTGTCCGCGGGCCCCCAGCCTGGGGGAGGATGATCTCCAGGCTGCCCAGAAGCTTCTTGCCTATTCTGCTCCTTCCCTTCCAATCTTCTGAGGGAGCAATTTCTGTTCAACATTGGCCTGAGCCCCCAGGATCCTGCGAGTATTTCATCTTTTCCTTTATCTTCTTTTTCATGCCTTTCTTCTTTTTCTTTCTCTTTTTTATCTCTTCTTCCTTCTCTCTCCTTTTCTCCTCTCTTTCTTCTTTTCTTCTCTTTTCTCTCTTCTTTTTCTTTTTCTTTCTCTTTTTTTTTTTGATTTCTGGCTCTTGATTGATTGGTTTGCTTCTTTTTCTTCTTTTTTTTTTTTTTTTTTTTTTTTAAGGAATGGACGCCGAAGCAGCGCGGATGCTTGCCAGGGGCCTCAGGGCCCACAAAAGAAAGGGTGTCGCGACCTCCGGATCGGCGAAGAGGGCCAGGCGGAGGAGTAGAGCTTGGCCGCACCCGCCCAGGCAGCTCCAGCGATTGACATTTCCTCGGATGCCGAGGCAACGGCTCCCCAGGCCTCCTCGAGGAGTCCGCCGATGGGGCCCCTGCTTCGGGGGTCCGCTCCATGGAGGCGCCCGTGGCCGAGAGGGGGAAGAGAAGGAAGTCAGTGGCTCACAGGGTGAGTAGCTGTGAACTACCGCTGACAAGTCCCTCTGCTCCGAAGAGGGGTCGGAGAATCCCTTCAATGACAGGGACTTGATCAGGCGGTTGATCGATGGCTGCATTCTGCCCGACGTCGTCGAGAGGATCAACCGCACCGATCCTGAGCAGCGGGCCTGGGACTCTTTAGGGTCCTTCCTTGAGGTAAGCAAATCTTTATTTACATGGCTATTCGGCCTTTGTTCTGATCCCCTAGCCCCCTTGCAGATTGGGCACCAGCTCCTCGCCAATATCGAGGTGGTGAACCGTGCGAGGAGGGACATCCTCTAGGTGGAGGAGTGCTGCCGGGCCGAGGTTGCTCGCCTCCAAGCAAAGACGGCCGAAGTAGCCGCCCTCCAAGAGGCCCTGGAAAGGGAGAAACAAGCCCGGAGGAGGAGAGGCAGACCTTGGAGGAATCGATGAGGAAGGCGGAGGCCGAGGTCGCCAACTTGGCTGAGCAGATTTGATCCTGGTCTCGGAGGCCAGAGTCCTTGCGGTAGAAGAATTCAAGGCCTCCGCGGAGATGAGAGACCTGAAGGTCCAATTTGGCCAGGAGCGTTCATCAAGGGGTTCGAGCTCTGCCAAGAGAAGGTGGCCAAAAAATTTTTGGAGCTCGACCTCAGCTTCCTAGGCGAGGAGTCCGAAGACGAGGCCGGTCCCTCGCCAGCCACCACTGCTATCGCAGCCCCCTTGCCGGGGACACCGAGTTCTCCAAACCCCCCCCTGAGGTCTGAGACCTCCGATCTTGTATTTTTATTTCATCATAATTTTTTTTTCTTTTTTGTCTTCAAAAATCATCCAATCAATAAAGTTGAATTTCTTGTCGCGGATGGCTTCTCCTCCCTCCCCTTCTTCTCTCTGCTTTTCTTCCTGCGATGAGTCGTGTTTTGATGCTTTTGCTTTCCGATGGCAGTGTCCTGCAGAAGCACTTCCCCTGCCCCTGGGGATCCCGCTGAAGTCGACGATCCAGCGGCTGAAGAAGGAAGTCCTTCACTTGACAAAGAAGTCAAAGAAGATGGAGGGCGAGCTTCGCAGATTGAGGGAAGGTCATTCTGAAGCCACCACGGAGGCCACCCACTTTCGGAATCTCCACGTGAAGGGGATCATGGAGTATAGCCGGAGGAAGGCGAATTTCGCGAAGGAGCTTGAGGAATGCAAGAAGAGTGCCAGCGACTGAATTTGGGCTCAGGCCGCCAGGATTAGCACCCTCAAGGTGGAACTGTCAGCCGCGAAGGGGAAGATCGGCCAGCTGGAAGGAAGTTTGTCCCGGCTCTTGGCCCGGTCGACGGCGACCAAGAGTGGTCGAGGAAGGTCTCCGACCTTCAGCAGCAGCTTCAGGATGCCGAGGTGAGCCACGACGTGCATCGGGCCAGCTGGCGCAGGCAGGTGGAGGAATATAAAGGGAGACTCAGGGCGGCGACCGATGAAGTCGCCCGTCTCCAGAGGCAGCTGGCCAACAGGGCTCAGCTTACTTCTGCCCGAGATTCTGATGAGCTCCAGTCCCTAAGGGAACCGTTGAAGGGATTTCTGTCGCTCTCGGGGAAAAGACAGCCGAGCTGCAACAACTAAAGATTCAACTGGCATACGAGCAGCGGGCCGTCGTGGATGCGGAGGCGAAATCCGAGGTCTTGAGGAAGAGGCATCGAGAGGCGGAGGCCGAGAGCCAGCGACTTCGTCGGGTGCTCCAGGATGCGCTGTAGAGAAGGGGGAGCTAGAAGAAGAAATTGAGAATCTAAGGCAGTCCTGGATGAGGGGTGGAGCAGATAACTCTAGGTCGGAGGGAGCAGAGCCTCCTTTGAGCTCTTTTCGTCCTTCCGTCTTTTCATGTATATACTTCCCTTTTTGTTGTTTTATCCCGCTTTTGTCATTTTGCTTTTCTTTCCTTGGCCTTCGGGCTTTGTAGTGTATATTTTGGAAATAGAATGAGAAGGGTGTTTTGTCTTACCTCATCCGCATGTTGTCTTAAATTATCGTCCGCCGAACTTTTCTTGTCGTTCGACTTGTCTGATGCTGACGTCGTTGGGAGGTGCTCGGTCGTCGATGCGTTAGCTTGCCTTCCTTGTCGTACATGGCTGCAAGCCCGAGCTTGGCAGTCCGGACTCCGCATTACTTTGGGGACGTTGCTGTCTTCTTGACCTGTGTAGGGAGTCTTCTTAGAGGCCGGGGGTGTTTGATAGGAACTCCCTGTCTTTGTTGGGATGAAGTTCTTTAGGTCTCTGGTGCGGTCCATCCTTCATCTGTTTCGTCGTAGCTCATCACTCTTCCTTTTTAATTTTCCTCCTCTTCTCAGAGTGAGGGCCCTACCCTCGCTTTTTGTGGGGTTGCATAGGAGCGTGGAGGTGCCGCTGAGGGCTTTTTTCCTTCATCCGATCTTGTTGGGCGATCGGGTTTTGTCACCATCGGATGAGGTTCTCCCCCCATTCCCGCGGGGGCACGTAAGGGCCATTGCCAGGGCGGGCGGAGCCTTCCTTGCTGCAGAAGTCACGGACGGAGCCCGGCTCCCATAGGAGTCCGGGTGGAGTCTCTCTTGCTGCAGAAGTCACAGACGGAGCCCGGCTCCCGTAGGAGTCCGGGTGGAGTCTCCCTTGCTGCAGAAGTCACGGACGGAGCCCGACTTCGTAGGAGTCCGGGCCTTCGACCTTGCTCAAGTCAGGGCGGGGTTCTCCTCCTGTTCCCGACATGGCCGTGGGGGCACGTTAGGGCACTGTAAGCCTCTCCCCCCATCCGGTCTAAAAGAACCGGGCCTTTGACTTTGCTCATGTCAGGACGAGGTCCTCCTCCTTTCCTGACATGGCTGTGGGGGCACGTTAGGGCACTGTAAGGCCTCTCCCCCATCCGGTCTAAAAGAATCGGGCCTTTGACTTTGCTCATGTTAGGACGAGGTCCTCCTCCTGTTCCTGACATGGCTGTGGGGGCACATTAGGGCCTGTAAGGCCTCTCCCCCCATCCGATCTAAAAGAATGGGCCTTTGACTTTGCCCATGTCAGGACGAGGTCCTCCTCCTGTTCCTGACATGGCTGTGGGGGCACATTAGGGTGCTGTAAGGCCTCTCCCCCATCCGATCTCGAGATAATCGGACCTTCATTTTAGGCATGTTAGGATGAGGTTCTCCCCCATTCCTAACATAACTTTGTTTCAGGCATTTGAAGGGGTTATATCCAGTCGTGACAAATCCATGCCAAATGGGAAGAGTACGTCAAGTAGAAAGAAATTTAGATTCAAGGTGAAATTGTAAGTGATACATTTACAAGTTTCCCGAGTTCCACGATTGCGGAAGGTCTGCTCCTCCTTGAGGCCCTCCAGTGATGGAGTCGATGGTCCCGATGGGAGGCCGGTCCCCGGGCTGCTCCTCCCTTCTTGGTGGTTCAGGTTGCGGAAGGGCCCTTGGCCGATCTCCTTTACCCTCAGGCCTGCGTCGGATGAACCTGTCGAGTCAACCTCGCCGGATGAGTTCCTCGATCTCGTCCCGGAGCTGGATGCATTCCTCCGTGTCATGGCCGTGGTCGCGGTGGTAGAGACAGAACTTGTTGGGGTTGCGCTTCCCGGGGTGTGTGCTCATCCTCTCCGGCCTAGGGAGCTGCTCCCTGACCTCCATCAGTACCTGGGCCTTCGAGGTGTTGAGGGGGGCGTAGTTGCGGAATCTCTCCAGTGGAGAACCCCACCGAGCCTCGCGATTCGGACTTCTCTGCCTGCGCATCCGGGGTGGAGAAGGTGAGTCAAGTCAAGCGAGAAGCCATCGTTTCTCGGATGAAAGGTAATCAGTTAGAAAGATCGAAAGAAAGAATGCAAGTACGAGGGAAGGCTCCTTGCAGGTCTAGATTCTTTCCGTATCGCTTAGCCGGCTAGACAACTTTAGCTAGAGCCTCTTTCCTTCTGCCAGATCCAAGTGGTAGTATCAGGCCTTAGCTATTGTTCTGAGAAATGGCCGGTCTGGCCATTCCTCGAAAGACGTTTTATATCTCTAACCATCCTATTCATTTTTTTAGAATGAGTGGAAATCGGTCAGTTCTTTCATCCGAGTGAGAAAAGATGGAATCTGTCTTTCAGAGTTATCGTCCCAATAAAAGAAATATTCTTGTGATAGGTCCTGTTCCCGGGATCGAGAACGCGGTCGGGCATCTCTTGGCCTTTTTTCGATCGCGGGCTTACTCGAGTCTCCCGCCTGCCGCTCCCTCGCTGTCTCTTCATCCTTCATTTTGAAGGCTTCTTCCGCTCGGGCGTATCCTTCAGCTCGAGCCAGCAAATCAGCAAAATTCCTGGGGTACTTCTTCTCCAGGGAGAACAAAAGGTCATTCTTCTGAAGGCCACCCTTCAGGGCGGCCATTGCGACTGATTGGTCCAAGTTCCGGACCTCCAGTGCCGCGACGTTGAAGCGGTTGATGTAGGCCTGAATGGACTCCCCTTCCCTCTGCTTGATATTGATGAGGGACTCTGAACCTTTCCGGGGGTGCCGGCTGCTGACAAAATGGGCCACAAATTGGTGGCTTATTTGATCGAAGGAAAAGATGGTACCCGATTTCAAAGCCGAGTACCAGTTCCTCGCCGCTCCCTTCAAGGTGGATGGGAAGGCCTGGCATAGAATGGCGTCAGGAGCGTCGTGAAGCAGCATCATCATCCGGAAGGCCTCTAAATGATCAACCGGGTCCGAAGTCCCGTCGTAGCTTTCGAACTGGGGGAGCTTGAAGTTTGGCGGGATCGGTTCCTGCATGATCATTTGAGAGAAGGGAGGGTCAGTACAAATATCCTCACCATAAGCGAGGGGAGCATGGCGGAGTTCTTCGATCCGTCGGTTCATCTCCTGGAGCCTCCGGTCCAGGAAACCCTCCCGACTTCGAGTCTCGAGGGTCCTCTGGCAGAATGAGGGCAGGGATCTTCCAGGGGTGGAGTCGTGGTCCAATTGAGGGCTCTCCACCCTCGGGTTTATTTTCCCAGGAAGGACGGGGTGACTGGCCTAGGTGGCCCGCCCCACCATCAGATTCTGGTGTTCCGGGGACACCCTTTCCAGGCGTACTTATGCCTGCGGCTGCTGCTACTGCATAGCCTGCACAGCTTCTATGAGGTCTTTGACCTGCTGTTCCAGCAGGTCAAACTGCTCTACACCGACCGCCGCCGTCGGAGGAGGAGGAGGAGATTGAGAAACAGGAGGGGAGGCTGGAGCCTGAGATCTGGTCGCGGAGGCCGTGGACCATCGCGTGGACGCCTTGTGGGGAGGCATCAAGTAAGGATCCCGTGGGGGAAACAAGGAGTAGGTGCCGGAGGAGACGATCAGAGGTGGCTCCGTTGAGCGCTCCTTTAAGAACAAGGGTACTGCGAAGGCACTGCCCTTCCTCTAGCACCAATCCTGTTGGTGCAAAAATCCGCTCGCACCGTAGAAGCTGGAGTCCAGAGAGTTACGGTCGCCGTCGGGACCTACAAAGGAAGTCTAAACCAGAGGTGGGGTTGCTCCGGCAAGACCCTCCGACGCTCAAGTCAGTTCTCTGCTCAACAAGAATGGAGTGCTCGAATGGAGAATTTAGCAGAGTTTTTAGGTAAAAAATGAGAGCTTATCGAATAACGTATCTGGGCCCCTTTATAGGTGGAGGGGCAGTAGCCTGATAGCGATATCTATAACCGTCTGGAAGTGGGCTGCCCAGGGTCAGACGGAGTTTGTTGCGAAGAGTAGTGGAGTGGACCCGTGGCTATCACCGGGGCGTGCCACGTGGAGTCTGCCGCGGGGAGTGGAGCGGCGTCTGTTGTCGCGACTTGCCAGCGGATGGGAGAATCGCGCGGTATCCATCGCAGGAAGTGGAGCAGGATCGTGGTCGTTATTGTGGCCTGCCAGGGAGTAGTGGAGCTACATAGGATCCATCGTAGGAAGTGGAGCAGTGCTGTGACCGTTACTGCGGTCTGTCAGGGAGTGATGGAGCTGCGCATAATCCATCGCAGGAAGTGGAGCAGGATCGTGGCCGTTATTGTGGCCTGCCTGGGAGTGCAGAACCGTCGGCTAAAGTTTGACAGCGATCGGAGCTGATGACGGACTCCGGCTCCCGTAGGAGTCCGGGCGGAGTCCTCCTTGCGGTTGGAGTCGTGGGCGGAGCCCGGCTCCCGTGGGAGTCCGGCGGAGTCCTCTCGGAGTTGAAGTCACGGGCGGAGCCCAGCTCCCATAGGAGTCCGGGCGGAGTCCCTTCCAATCAAAGTCAGGTGCGAAGTCTGGCTCCCGTAGGAGTCCGGACGGATCTTACCGGCGATTGAAGTTGGCGACGGAACCCGGCTCCCGTAGGAGTCTGGGCGGAGTCCTCCTTACGGTTGGAGTCGTGGGCAGAGCCCGGCTCCCGTGGGAGTCCGGGCGGAGTCCTCTCGGAGTTGAAGTCGCGCGCGTAGCCCGGCTCCCGTAGGAGTTCGGACGGATCTTACCGACGGTTGAAGTTGGCGACGGAGCCCGGCTCCCGTAGGAGTCCGGGCGGAGTCCTCCTTGCGGTTGGAGTCATGGGCGGAGCCCGGCTCCCGTGGGAGTTCGGGCGGAGTCCTCTCGGAGTTGAAGTCGCGGGCAGAGCCCGGCTCCCGTAGGAGTCCGGGTGGAGTCCCCTGCAATCAAAGTCAGGTGCGAAGTCCGGCTCCCATAGGAGTCCGGACGGATCTTACCGGCAGTTGAAGTTGGCAACGGAGCCTGGATTTCGTAGGAGTCCAGGCGGAGTCCTCCTTGTGGTTGGAGTCGTGGGCGGAGCCCGGCTCCCGTGGGAATCCGGGCGGAGTCCTCTCGGAGTTGAAGTCGCGGGCGGAGCCCGGCTCCCGTGGAGTCCGTGCGGAGTCCCCTGCAATCAAAGTCAGGTGCGAAGTCCGGTTCCCGTAAGAGTCCGGACGGATCTTACCAGCGGTTGAAGTTGGCGACGGAGCCCGGCTCCCGTAGGAGTCCGGGCGGAGTCCTCCTTGCGGTTGGAGTCCTGGGCGGAGCCCGGCTCCCGTGGGAGTCCGGGCGGAGTCCTCTCAGAGTTGAAGTCGCGGACAGAGCCCGGCTCCCGTAGGAGTCCGGGCGGAGTCCCCTGCAATCAAAGTCAGGTGCGAAGTCCGACTCCCGTAGGAGTCCGGACGGATCTTACCGGCGGTTAAAGTTGCGACGGAGCCCGGCTCCCGTAGGAGTCCGGGCGGAGTCCTCCTTGCAGTTGGAGTCGTAGGAGGAGCCCGGCTCCCGTGGGAGTCCGGGCGGAGTCCTCTCGGAGTTGAAGTCGCGGGCGGAGCCCGGCTTCGTAGGAGTCCGGGCGGAGTCCCCTGCAATCAAAGTCAGGTGCGAAGTCCGGCTCCTGTAGGAGTTCGGACGGATCTTACCGGCGGTTGAAGTTGGCGACGGAGTCCGGCTCCCATAGGAGTCCGGGCGGAGTCCTCCTTGCGGTTGGAGTCGTGGGTGGAGCCCGCTCCCGTGGGAGTCCGGGCGGAGTCCTCTCGGAGTTGATTCTGCGGAGAACTTCGGCTGTGGGTATTATATACCCAACAGGATCCTTGGTTAATTTCTATATGTGTGTGACCCATTGGGTTCTATATCTAGCTAGCAATAGGTCTAGGTGCAAGTTGATCAAATTTGATTAGATTTTAATCTAACCGATTTAGGTCCAATCAAGCTAACCCGAGTTCAACAACTAGAATCTTTCTAATTGACAATTGAATTAAACTCTTTAATTCGATCAAATCTATAATTCAAAATTAAATCTAGCAACATATCATGAATACCCAAAAGATGTAAAATTTGATAAAAATATAAAATATATCCTTCAGTGGTAAGTTACCATGCAATTCAATTCTTCGATCATCCCTGCACCCTGAATATGTTCATATGGAATCATGTCAAACTCAAATATATATTCATATTAATTTTTAATTAACCAATGATGACTTCGATAAAGAAGCATTAGAAATCCTTTCTATTCTCCTTTTTGCTTTTGGCCAAAAGACTTTTTTCGAGTCATCTAGGATTGAGAATACACAGGATGCGATCTCCTCTTACTAGGAGTGATTGATTCTATGTTGACCTACTTACAACCTCCATACACACTCCACCATATCCAGAACACCCATACATATTTTAATGCCATGCCTGAGTATGAACCAAAATATGGGTTCATGTGCATAAGATTCTATGGTGGTCTCAGATCTAAGGATCACTTGTACAACTCCTACTTAGAGAACCATCTTTGATATGTAAGTAAAGCTTCCATAAGATATTCTCTTTTATCGAATCAATTCAGTGGACTCATTTTTCAAATGAGCACCATATCTTTGTATTAGCATCCCATACACAAGTGGCTAGTGAGATCTGCCACCCTCTCCATCGAGTATATATAGGATGTGCCAGTCTATCCAGAATATTGATCCCCGACTCAATATTTCTATGATCAAAAATATTTAATATAAGATTTTAGATTTTAGATCTTACTAGCATGACCCATTCATGTCTTCTAAAACTATTATCCTAATCTTTAAGGTTCATCATAATCATAGACATTATAAGATGCAGCTAAAATGATAAATTAATTTTTTATTTTATTATCAAATAATAAATATTATTATATGAGTTAAAAAATTACAAAGAAAAATCTCATCATAACACACTTGCAATTGGCTTATAGGCACTCTTCTTTTAATCTTCACTTGCACTAAAGCCAATCACCTTTATATCTCATATAATTAAGATGGCGATCAAATAGCTACATGGTATGGTCTTAGTGAATGGATATACTATATTGTTCTTTGTATCTACTCATTTCAGGACAACATCTTGTCTTTCTACTATTTTTCGAATGAAGTAGAAGCGTCTGAGGATGTGTTTGGATTTATAATGAGACCTAAGTTCTTTAGCTTGAATAATGGCTCCAGTATTATCACAATAGAGTGGCACTGATCTTTCAATCTCAGGAATATTCTTAATTTCATGATAATTTTTTTCATCCAGATAGCTTTTTTAATGATTTTACTAGCAGTGATGTACTCTATCTCAGTAATTGAGTTAGGTACTGTCTGCTACTTGAAACTCTTCCAACTCACTGTCCCATCATTTAGGATAAACATATATCTGATATTGATTTGCTATCATCGAATTAGATTGAATATTAGAATCTATATATCCCTCTAGTTTCAACTCTGATCCTCCACCATATATGAGAAAAAATCTTTAGTCCTTCTTAGGTACTTTAGAATATTTTTCACATCTTTCCAATGATCTTCTCCTGGATCAGCCTAAAATCTACTAGCTATGCTTAAAACATAAGTTACATCTGGCCTAGTACATAGCATGGTATACATAATTGATCCCACAGTCGAAGCATAAGAATTTCGTTCATCTTCTTTCTCTCCTCTAGTGTCTTAGGACATATTTTCTTAGAGAGACATATACTATAACTTGCAGGCAGGTAACCTCTCTAACTTGCTTTCATATTAATCTCTTTAATATGAGATCTTTGTACTGTGACTGGCATAAGCCTAACATCCTCTTAGATCTATCTCTATAGATCTTTATACCCAGTATATAGGATGCTTTACTTAAGTCTTTGATGGAAAACTTATTCGATAACCAAGTCTTAATCTATTGCATCATTGAGATATCATTTCCAATAAGCAGTATGTCATCGACATACAAAACCAAAAAACTAAAAGCACTCCCACTTATTTCTTATACACACATGGTTCATCCTTAATTTTGATAAAGCAAAACTCTTTGACTGTCATATCGGATGTTCCAGCTCTTCGAAGCCTGCTTCCATCCATAGATAGATCTCTTTAGCTTATATACTTGATTTGTCCTCCTACTTGAGATAAATCTCTCTAACTGAGTTATATAGACCTCTTTCTCAAGATTATTATTGAGAAAAATAGTTTTGACATCATCTGCCAGATCTCATAGTCAAGTATGCTGCTACAGCAAGCAAAATCCTGATGACTTGAGCATAGCCATTGGTGAGAAGGTTTCTAAAAGAATAATGCCCTATAAGCCAATCGCATATGGATGCGATAGGATATTTATTATAATTTATCTTTCAACTCATGTAATTGATATTTATATTATTAATAAAATAGATATTTTTGATTCATTATATGCTGCATCTTGTTATTCTTAAGATTATAATGAATCCCATAGGTTTGGACAATGATTTTAGGACCGTGATAAGATCATGTCAGTGAAACTTAAATCTTGATAGTCTTAACCTAAAATATTTCTAGTCATTAGTACATCGAGTCAGAGATCAATGATATCGATAAAACTGACATGTCCTATGTATACTCAAAAATAAGAATAGTTGATCTTACAACCACTTGTGTGGTGACACTAATATAAGGATATGGGTGCTCATTAGAGAATGAGTTTACTGAATTGACCTATGAGAGAATATCAGATGGAGTCTTATTTATATGTCAACTGATGATTCTCTAGTGGGATTTGTGTAAGTGATCCTTAGATCTGAGATCATCATGGTACCTTGTGTACTTGGATCCATATTTTGGTCTACTTCCTAACTTGATTCTTTGATCCTTGTATGGGGTGTTCTGGATATGGTAAAAAGTACATGAAGGTTGTGATTGATCAATAAGAGATTGGTCACTCCTAATAAGGGGAGCAAACATCCTATGTGATCTCATAGGTCGTTGATTCGGAAGTCTTTGGCCAAAGCAGGATGATTATTAGAAAAAGATTTTTAATGTATCATCAACTAAATCATCACATTTAGATCAAGATACATAATGATAAGTGATTGGGTTTAACATATTTTCATACCCACAGCTCATCTGGGATGTTGTTTGACTGAAAGATTGAATTACACGAAACTTACCACTGAAGGATATTTTAGTAATTTTTTATCAAAATTTTAAATCTTTTAGATAAATATGATACATTGCTAGACATCAATCTTGACTTATGGATTCATCAAAATTAAAAGAATTTGATTCTGAAATCAATTTGAAAGAGTCCAAGTTGATTGGGACTCTTAAGATGACTTAATCTTATCGGATTAAGGTTACGTCGAAAGTCTTGATCCACTGCTGGCTAGATTTAGAGCCCAATGGGTCACACATTGGAATTTGATCTTGATCTAATCTAATTAGAGTTTAATATAAATTCTATGGGTTAATTACATATGCTAGCACATTGTATTAACCCAAGTTCCTAGATTGGTTTGGTTCAAAGTGTTTGAGCTAACCTAGACCAGTTGCCTTTGATCCAATGGGATTGGGTCAATTTAAATTGGAACCTTATCCAATTTAAATCTGTTTAAGTAGAGAAGGACTGAACTTTGGTGCGATCAAAAGCAACTAGACTTTGGTGCATTCATAATGCAAGTTCGAAGCCAGCAGTATTCTTAAGAAGACAAGGCTACGGTAGTGCACCGGTTGGGAAGGACCTTGGCCAACTTCTATGTGGATCATCGTTGGAGGACTTCTACCTTAGGGTCTTGTAGAGAACACTAGAATGCCACTTTTTTATTTTGGTGAAAGTATAAAACTCTATCCCTTTTGCCTATTTGTTTTTGTTTTATCGATATCGGCAAGGAATTCTAGGGTTTGGATTTTGGCTTGATAGTTTTATTTGATAAAGCTATTGATTTATTTGATTTTAAATTTAAAAAATTATTTTTCACTACATAGTCAGAACTCAACAGTGGTATCAGAACTACCCTTGTCTGATTCGATCAAACATGTACAAAGTTGTAGCATAGAATCGTTCTTATTCATATATCTTGCCAAAAATGTTGCATTATTATTAGCATCGATCTATAAACTCATAAAATATTTTTGACTTTATATGTACCATGATGTTAAATTTTAATTATTAAAATTATGAATTTATGATAATTTGAAATTTTTATTATCATGGTAGGTTGATGCTTAAATTGATGCATAGTTAAGGGTGTTATGCATGCCTAATATTGATTAGGGTTTGCTATATTATTTGAATATGCTTGTCATTTGTTATGACTTCCATTGCACCCTTGTTTGATTTTTGGCATGATAATTTAATTGCTATTATGAATAGTAGAAGCATGTCTAATTGCATAATTTGTAGTGTATCTTTTGTGTAGTTGTAGTTAGGATGTACCGAGATCAGTTTAAAGTCCATCGTAAAAATTATATTAAATTATAATATTGGGATTCACTTTTAAATCAAAAGTTAAATTTTTAAGATCAATTAGTGTCAAGAAAATGTGAATGGTGGTTTTTAATTAGATCCGTATGCTAGTCTGGCCAACTCTATTGGTATTTAAAAAAAGCTACGGAGAGCCTCCCACCTACTTACTTGGCCAATTTGATCTTGTTGAATTTCGGACTTAGATTGATTAGTGATGTAGACACTACAAGGGTCTTCTTTCAAACTTGGTCGATAGAGTATGTCAAAATCTTAGTGAGCTTGTTGTGCTATCTACAAAGCTATATAGAAATTGACATGATGTTAATTAACTGCATGTTGATGCTTATGGCATATTTGAATAGTGTTGCTTTGTTGTGCTATCCACAAGGGTCAACTTAATTAGAATACTATAGTTTGTTGTGCTATCCACAAGGCTATATGTGATCTAGAGGTTAGAGAGAAAGATGTTAAGAATTGTAATTATACAATTGATAAAGAGTTACCTACTCTTGAACTCAGGAATACTTATTGTGCTATCCACAAGGTGTTTGTGAGGAATAAGGATCTCAACCCCACTAAGAGACATTAGTATATTTCTCGATTTTCATATTTGAGGGGTATGAAGTTTGATAAAATAGTGGGAGACACAATTAGATAAAAATTTTAGTCTAGTTGTGAATGTCATCATGAGTCGTTCGCTTATATTGTGCTCTTGTTGTTGTAGATTAACTACACACATGGTATCCTCACTTTCACTTAGAGGTATCCTAGATGCAAACAAGTTGATCGGACCCAACTAAGTCAACTGGTTAAGGAATCTAAGAATTATTCTCACTCAAAGAAAGTCTCCTACATTCTAGATATACTTACTCCAAATTCTCTTAGAAAAGATGCTTTCGAGGAGGATAGGGCCGCATATAAGATATAGAAAGATGACAGTGTGACTGTCAAATGCATCATGCTTGCTTTTATAAGCAATGAGCTTCAGAAGCAGCATGAGGATATGGATGTTCTCTCAATTCTCCTAAATCTTAGGAGTTATATAGGGAACAAAGTCAAACTGCTCGATATGAATATCAAAGCAGTTGTTCCATACCTGCATGACTGAAGGCACCTCCATGCAAATGCATGTTCTAAAGATGATTGATTTGATCACTCATCTGGGATAACGGAATTTTGCCATGGATGGTGAACTGAGCCAGGATTTGATCCTGCAGTCTCTCTCTTACTCTTTTTCTCAGTTTGTTATAAATTATCACATGAACAAACTGAACATCAGCCTGTCTGAACTGTTAATATGTTAAAAATAGCAGAGAGCCATTTCAAAGGTGAAAAGGCTAAAGTCTTTCATGTTGATAAGATCAGCAAGAAGAAGGCAGAGAAGGGTTTTAAAAAAAAGCTAAATCCTAAGACTGGCATCTCCAAGAAGAAGACGAAGAAGGTCTCCACCAAAGGTACTTACTATCACTGTGGCAAGGAGGGCCACCAGAAGAGAAATTGTAAAGAGTACCTTGCAACCGTGAAACTGGCAAACATTGCTAAAAATTTGTATATGATACAAACCAATTTATCATTAAGTATTTCAATGTCAGATTCTTGAGCATTGGATACTGCCTGTGGTTCACACCTTTGCAAATCATTGCAGGGTCTATAGAAAATAAAGAGTCTGAATAAGGTGACTTTGAGCTGCTCGCGCTAGTAGAGAATTCATTCAGGTCGAAGCCATAGGAATCAGGGTTTTGAAATTGCCTTCGGGAAAAATTTTGAAACTGAAGACCCGTTATTATTTTCCTAATATTGTTAGAAACATTATTTCAATACTATTGTTATTGGAACAAGGTTTTGAAATAATTATAAAGAATAATGGTTGTTCTATATATTTTTTTAATTAATATTATGGAAGTGCTTTTATTGATAATGGTCTTTTATTTCTTTCACTTAATGATAATATATTTAATATTGATAATATGAAGAAAAAAAGAAAGAGGATGTGAATGTAACATACCTTTAATACTACCAACTTGGCCATATAAATGAGTCAAGGATTAATAAGTTATATAAAGATAATTTTTTTGATCCTTATGATTATAAATCATATGGAACTCATGAATCTTACCTCATGAGAAAAATGACCAAAACTCCATTTATTGGACATGAAGAAAGGGAGAGTGACATTTTGAACCTTGTACATACTGATGTATGTGATCCGATATCGACTCAAGTCAGAGGTGGATACTCTTATTTCATCATATTTATTGATGATAGGTCTAGGTTTGGATATGTGTATTTAATAAAATAGAAATCTGAAGTCTTTGACAAATTTAAAGAGTATTAAAGAATGGTTGAGAAACAAACTTGTAAAAGAATTAAAGCTCTTCGATCTGATCGAAGAGGAGAATACTTATCTAGTAAGTTTCTTGATTATTTAAAATAAAATAGAATACTCTCTCAATAGATATCTCCTTATACTCCAAATTAAATAAAATTATAGAGAAAAATAATCGTATCTTATTAGATATGGTGCGGTCCATGATGTGTTTCACGGATCTTTCGATATCTTTCTAGGGATACGCCCTTGAGGCTGCAGCATATATCTTAAATAAAGTATCTTCAAAATCTATTTTTAGCACTCCATATAAAATATGAAAAGAAAAAAGATCAAATCTTAAGCATCTTAAGATTTGAGGTTGTCCAGCTTCTATGAAAAATATTGATGGACATAAGCTGGATACTAGATCAGAAAAATATAGATTTATAGATTATCCCAAGGAGAGTATAGGATACTACTTCTATAACCCTACTCAACAAAAGGTGTTTGTTGGTAGACATACCATATTTTGGAGAAAGAGTTTATCCAAGAAGGAGGTAGTGGGAGGTCAGTTGAACTTGAAGAAGTTCAAAACCTACAACCCACCAGAATTCATCAAATAGTTCTCAACCAGATGTGTCCATTATTGAGGCACAACCACTATACACACCTTCTCTCTGAAAGTCAAGTAGAGTGCATAATGTACCACTCAGGTATGGATTTATCATTGAGAATGACAACACATCCTATATCATTAAGAATGATGATCTCACGACCTATTCGGAGCTGTCATGAGTAGTGACTCTGACAAGTGGCTTAATGCCATGAAATCCGAAATGGACTCTATGTATGCCAACCAAATATGAACTTTGATTGATGCGCCTGAGGGTGTGACCTCAATAGGTTGCAAATGGGTCTTCAAAAAAAGATTGGAGTAGATGACCAAGTAGAGACCTATAAGGCCAGGCTGGTGGCAAAAAGTTTCAGACAAAAATAAGGTGTTGATTATGAAAAAACTTTTTCATCGGTAGCCATGCTCAAGTCTATTCGGATAATGCTTGCTATTGCGGCATACCATGACTATGAGATCTGATAGATGGACGTCAAGACTGCCTTCCTCAATAGAAACCTTAGGGAAGAAGTCTATATGACTCAGTCAGAGGGATTTGTTTCAGGTAGGAGAGCAAATCAAATATGCAAGATGAATAGATCCATATATGGATTAAAGCAAGCATCGAGGAGCTGGAACATCCATTTTGATGAGACAGTCAAATCGTTTGACTTCATCAAAAAATATAGATGAACCTTATATATACAAAAAGACTAGTGGGAGTGCTATTATCTTCTTAGTCCTATATGTGGATGACATACTGCTCATTAGAAATGATATCCCGATGTTGCAATCGGTCAAGACTTGGTTATCATAAAAATTTTTCATAAAAGACTAAAACTTGGGTGAGATGTCCTATATACTTGGCATAAAGATCTATAGGGATAGATCAAAAAGGATGCTAGGCTTTTCTCAGTCTAGGTACATTGATCTTTTGTTGAAGAGGTTCAACATGAAGAAAAGTAAAAGAGGTTACTTGTCCATAGGTCATGTCATACAACTCTCTAAGAAGATATCTCATAAGACCCTGAAGAGAGAAATAGAATGAGTTCTATTCCTTATGCTTCGGCTGTAGGATCGATTATGTATGCTATATTGTGTACCAGGCCTGATGTGGCTTATGACTTGGGCATTGTAAGCAGATTTCATGCAGATCCCGAGGAGGATCATTAGAAAGTTATGAAAAATATACTCAAGTACTTAAGGACTCGAGATATTTTTCTGATACATGGTGGATTTGATTTAAAACTGAAAGGTTATATCGATTCTAGTTTTCAATTTGATCCGGATGATAGCAAATCTATATCTGGGTATATGTTCACCTTGTATGGTGTGCAGTAAATTGAAAAAATTTCAAACAGCAAACTGTTGCTGACTCGATCACTGAGATTGAGTATATTGCTGCAAGTGAGGCTACTAAGGAAGCCGTCTAGATGAAGAAATTCATCATAGAGTTGGGTGTGGTTTCAGAAATTGAACAACCAGTGCCCCTTTATTGTGATAATATTGAGGCAGTTGCTCAAGCCAAAGAACCAAGGTCTCACCATAAATTCAAGCACATCATAAGGTGGTTACACTTCGTTCGAAAGATAGTCAAAAGATGTGATGTGATCATAGAGCGAGTTGACATCAAGAATAATATAACAGATCTGTTCACTAAGATCTTGTCAATGCAGCAGTTTGACCGCCATCTTGATAGCATGGGTATCAAGTATAGGGGCGATTGGCTTTAAGTGCAAGTGAAAGATTGAAAGAAAAATATCCTATAAGCTAATCGCATATGGGATGCGATAGGATATTTATTGTAATTTATCTTTCAGACTCATGTAATTGATATTTATATTATTAATAAAATAAATATTTTTGATTTATTATATACTACATCTTGTTATTTTTAAGATTATAATGAACCCCATAGGTTCGGACAATGATTTTAGGGCCATGATGAGATCACGCCAGTGAGACCTAAATCTTTGATAGTTCTAATCTAAAATATCTCTAGTCATGGTACATTGAGTCAGAAATCAATGATACCGATAAGACTGGCATGTCCTATGTATGCTCAGAAATGAAGATGGTTGATCTCACAACCACTTATATAGTGACACTAATATAAGGATATGGGTGCCCATTAGAGAATGAGTTCACTAAATTGATCTATGAGAGAATATCAAATGGAGTCTTATTGATATGTCAACTGATGATTCTCTAGTGGGAGTTGTGTTAATGATCCATAGACCTGAGATCACCATGGTACCTTGTGTACTTGGATCCATATTTTGATCCACTTTCTAACTTGATTCTTTGATCTTTGTATAGAGTGTTCTAGATATAATGAAGAGTGCATGAAGATTGTGAGTGATTAATAAGAGATTAGTCACTCCTAATAAGGGGAGCGAACATCCTATGTAATCTCATAGGTCGTTGATTCGGAAGTCTTTGGCCAAAGCAAGATGATAATTAGAAAAGAGTTTCTAATATATCATCAACTAAATCATCATCTTCAGATCGAGATACATAATGATAAGTAATTGAGTTTGATATATTTTCATATCCACAGCTCATCTGGAATGTTGTTTGACTGAAAGATTGAATTACATGGGAACTTGCCACTGAAGGGTATTTTGATAATTTTTTATCAAAATTTTAAATCTTTCAAGTAGTCATGACACATTGCTAGACATCAATATTAACTTGTAATTCATCAAAATTAAAAGAATTTGATTCTAAAATCAATTTGGAAGAGTCTAAGTTGATTGGGACTCTTCGGGTGACCTAATCTCATCGGATTAAGGTTATATTGAAGTCTTGATCCATTGCTGGCTAGATTTGGAATCCACTAGGTCATACACTTTAGGATTTAGCCTTGATTTGATCTAATTAGAGTTTAATATAAATTTTATGGGTTAATTAGATATGCTAGCACATTGTATTAACCCAAGTTCTTAGATTGGTTTGGTTCAAAGTGTTTGAGCTAATGTAGACCAATTGCCTTTGATCCAATGGGATTGGATCAATTTAAATGGAAACCTTATCCAACTTGAACTAGTTTCAAGTGGAGAAGAACTCCTCTACACCTACCAAAAGCCAATAAAAATATAAATGCCGCCCCCCCCCCCCCTCCTTATTTGCGTGTGAAATGAAGAGTCCTTAAAGAAGGCTGTTAATTATACGCATTACCTTAAAAGATAAACCAGATATCCTATGATTTAACACCAAAATTGATTGGATTTTTTATGACATGTAGAAGAGGGAGAGTCATTCTACTACAAGTATCTAATATGCCAAAAATTCTACACAGTGAATTTATTCACAGCATGAGAAGATGGAGTGCCAAAGGTTGGCACCCCTTCATCCCATGTGATATCCCTTGGTCCCCTATTTATATGGAATGCCCCACTTAGTTTCTTGATGTGATTTTGGATTGAAACTATAGAGGAGGGATGTGGTAATTATAGAAAAAATTTTGAAAAAAAATCTGAGAAAAAAGCAAGGGAAATTTGAGTGGCAAAAGTTGCAAGAAGGGTGGTGAAATTTTTAGCAAGTGTTGCTAGTGTGCCTTAGGGTTTGATTTTTCTATATGTTGGAGCCAAAAATCAAATCTTAAGTTGTATGACATCTAAAGAGTGTCTTTTTAGTATCATTCTATGGTAAGATCGAAAGCAACTGGGCTTTGGTGTGATCGTATTGCAAGTTCGAAGCTGACAGTGTTCTTAAGAAGACAAGGCTGCGGCAGCGCACCAGTTGGGAAGGACCTTGACCAACATCCATATGGATCAACATTGGAAGACTTCAACCTTGGGGTCTTGTGGAGAACACCAACATGCCATTTTTTTATTTTGGTGAAAGTATAAAGTTCTATCCTTTTTGCTTGCTTGTTTTTATTTTATCGATATTGGCAAAGTGATTCTAGGATTTGGATTCTGACTTGATAGTTTTATTTGATAAAGCTATTGATTTGTTTGATTTTAAATTTTTAAAAATTATTTTTCACTATATGGCCAGAACCCAACAGTTTCATCATAGTCAATTTTTTGCCTTTGTCTAAAATCCTTCGCCACCAACCGAGCTTTGTAGGTTTCTATTTGGCCATCTGCTCCGATCTTCTTTTTGAAGACCCACTTGCACCCTATTGGGGTCACACTCTCAGGTGCATCAACTAAAGTCTACACTTGGTGTACATCGAGTCCATCTTAGATTTCATAGCTTTCAACCATCTGTCTGAGTCTCTACTCATGACAGCTTCTGAATAGATTAGTGGATCATCATCCTGAATGATGTTGATCGAATTATCATTCTCAATAATAAAATCATATCTCAGAGGTGCTTGACGTACTATATCTGACCTTTGAAGAGGAGATGTGTGCTGTGGATGTCCTTATCCTTCGGTACTTTTGATTGAGGATCTTCTTGTGGTTCAACCACAGATATTTTTGGATTGATTTGTAGATTATGAATTTTCATAAGTTCAATATTTCTCTCACTGTCTCTTTCTTGGATGAATTCATTTTTTAAAAAATGGTGTGCCTACTAACAAGTACCTTTTGTTCAGTAGGGTGGTGAAGTAGTATCTATTAGTTTCCTTAGGATACTCTACAAACCTATATTTGTCCAATCTAGAACTAAGCCTATGTCTAAAAATATTTTTGACATAAGCAAGATAGCCCCAAATCTTAAGATATTTAAGATTAGGCTTCCTTCCCCTCCATATCTCATATGGTGTGCTTGCAACAGATTCAAGAAAAAATCATCTTTTTTCTTTGTAGATCTTCCAGATTTCATCAAATCTGGGATGGAATAATTTAAAAATTTTATCCTACACTATTTCAGATCTAATATCTGTTAGATCTAATTTTATTATCTGATATTTAAAATCTAAAATTAAATCTAAAAGTATGAGAAGTATAGACATACCTCAAGGATAATCTGATTACCCTGTAGATGATCTCAGCACAGCCCGAGGTTCTGATGTAGCCATACAAGCGCCTGACCTCTACCAGTATCCACTCAGGTAGGACCTGAAACATCTTCTCCTCATAAATCTATACTCCAAAAATCAAATCTCTATCTAATTTGAAAGTACTTCAGAACTCCTTCTGAATTTGTAGCAGCAGCCTATCGAAGATGTCCTGCAGCCTTCCTGTTCCAGGCATCACCATGCCTTTTCCTTGCACCAGATGAACGTCCAACTCCTTGGACATGAAGAGGGGAGATAAGAGAGTAGAGAGGATGTGGAGAAGATGGGAGGGGGTGGCAGCTATTGGGTTTGGTGCATAAAACAACTTCAGCCAAAACCCTAGGCGCATAGGGGTTTATATAGACCCTATATGCTACGCAGTGCCACATCATTCAACAAATCAAAAAATTCCAATAAATTTTGAAAAATTTTTGATTGATTGCTTGATGTCATTTGATCACATCAAATAAAAACCCAAGCCTCTATCTCAAAGTTGGCACCAACACTAGATAAGGACAAAGAGAGGTTGGCGCCAAAGAGTCCAATCTTATCAAGACTCTCCAACCTTATCCACTTGGGGCGCCCACTTAATCCAATTGGGCTCGCACCATAATCTAATAATGGCACTCAGTTTGATGTGGTTTGGCTCCACAAAAATCCTCCAATAAACTCTTGCCAAGTGGCCTTCAATTTAAGACCTATATGTCAACTTTTGATAAATATCCTAAAATGAAATTGGCAGGTGACAGGAATTAGTAGGTGCTTGTCTTAAATTCATCTCATGAATTAAGAAAGCCTTTTCTGAGCTGGACAAGCTTCATTTAGATTAAGAAAATCTTCTCAAGGTTCTTTGGGTGAGTCAAATCATATTTGGCTCATCGAGATGAAAAAGATTATACGAGGAGAAAGTTAGGCTCAATCATGTGCTAGCACGATTTCTTGAACCTAATTGGATCTTATCCAAATCAATTGGGTTAGCCTAATTGATGACATCCAGACCTAACCCTTGTTTGTGTGATCTAGTTATGTTCAATTCCATATGGTAATGAGACATATCGTGATCTCATCATCATCGAAACTCCTTTCGATGGATCAGAACTCTTCTGATTCAGACAATTAGAATGATCGATCATCAAGATCATTCTAATTGCTTCCAAAATCCACTAGTGACATCCAGTAGTATATGGTGGCAATCCATCAGAACTGAAGATGAACCTCTCGGTGCAGCTACCTGTGTGATTGAGTTCCTCTATAATGAGTCCCGACTGAATTAGGGTTAAGGTGAACTCATCAAACCCAACATCAGTCATATGAATCAATCGATCGATTCGAGTCTGATGTGAAACCCCAATGAAAAACTTTTTTTTCATTATTTCACTCTGCCATGACCATGGGCTTAAGACTCGATCTTTCGATCATCATAGGACAACTCCTCTCATCTACCAAGGTTGATAGATCCCATCTTGGTGTGACCTAGTTCCTACAATGAATATGCTACAGCCAACATACACCTCAGGGTTTGAATGGCTAGGAGATCGAGTTATGGTGTAGTCAAACTATAACACACTCAAGGTGAACTGTCGATGCACCTCAGGTCAAAGAACTAGACACACAACTGCACCATCAAGCTAGTTATCGATGAGAAGGTAGACTTACTTATGACTGCTCGATATGGTCACGCTCAGTACTCTCGTTCTCAATAAATATCTGTACTCTCGCTTCGGTGTCTCCACACCATAGACTCAAGATACATCTATCCTAAAAAAGTGATCGTACATCAATCTTTCAGATCGATCACCATTCTCGTGATGATCCTATAATCAGGAGCAGTTTATGAGTTAGTTATGTAAATTATGTCTTAAATTTTAACTCTTGAAAATATGAATTAACATTTCTACTAACTCAAAAGATGTATCACAGACACAATGTACATAATGTGATAGAAGAATAACCCATTTATTGATTTATAGTCAAAATTATAAATTTTCCTTAGATTTGTACAGGAATGTGTCAGCCAATCTGGCATCTAGGGTAACATCTAACAAACTCCCACTTGACCTAATGCCAATTGGCTACATATCTAAGTCCCATCTTCTCAAGGTGGGCTTCGATCTTTTGCTGGCCCAATGGCTTAGTCAGCAGGTCTGCCACATTATCTATGGAGTCAACTCTCTTGACCTCGACATAACCCTTTTGAGGTAATCATGGATCAAATGGAATCGCCGCTCGATGTGCTTGAACTTCTGATGAGACCTTGACTCCTTAGCTAGGGCTATGGCACCATTATTGTCACAGTAAAGAGGTATGGCATCCAATGACATCACTCCAAGCTTTGTGGCAAACTTCTTATACCAGAATACCTCCTTCGCAGCTTCCGATGCAGTAATGTACTCTGCCTCCATGGTGGAATCAGCAATCACCATCTGCTTGGAACTCTTCCAGCTGACTGCACCATCATTGAAAATGAACAGACTCGCAGATGTCGACTTTCGATCATCTATATTAGATATAAAGTCTGAGTCTGTATATCCCTGAATTTGGAGTTCTCCATTCCCAAAGACTAGAAACATATCTTTAGTCCTTCTCAAGTACTTAAGGATACATTTCACAAAAGTTCAGTACTCTTCGTTTGGATTCGACTGATATCTGCTTGTGACACTCACAGTATGGGCTATATCAGGTCGTGTACATAACATGGCATACATGAGGCTCCTATTGCCGAAGCATAAGGGATCTTGCTCATGCATTCAATCTCCTCAGGTGTGCTAGGGCACATCTTCTTGGAGAGATGAATGCCATGTCTAAAAGGTACTAAACCTCTTTTGGAGTTTTTCATGCTAAACCTTTTTAGCACCTCCTCTATGTATATCTTCTGTAAAAGTCCGAGCATCCTATTTGGTCATCTCTATAGACTTTAATACCCAGTATAAAGGATGCCTCTCTTAGATCTTTCATAGAGAACTCCTTAGACAACCATACTTTGACTGAGGTTAACATGAAAATATCATTCCCAATTAGGAGGATGTCATCTACGTACAATACAAGGAAGACAACTGCACTCCCACTGACCTTTTTGAACACACATGATTCCTCCTCGTACTTGATGAAACCAAACTTTTTGATCACATCATTGAAACGAGTATTCCAACTCCGAGATGCTTGCTTAAGTCCATAAATGGACCTTTGCAGCTTGCAGACCTTGTGATCATCATCACTAGATGTGAAACCAAGTGGCTGATCCATATAGATATCTTCCTCAAGATGTCCATTTAAGAATGTCATTTTCACGTCCATCTGTCATATTTCATAATTGAAATAGGCTGCAACAGTAAGCAATGTGCGGATGGATTTTAGCATGGCTACGAGCGAGAAGGTATCCTAATAGTCAATGCCTTCACGCTGACTATAACCTTTCGCTACGAGCCTAGCCTTGAATGTCTCTACATTCCCATCTGCACCAATCTTTTTCTTGAAGATCCATTTACATCCAATAGGTACAATAGCTTCAGGTGGATCTACCAAGATCCAGACTTGGTTTGAGTGCATCGAGTCAATTTCTGATCTCATTGCCTCTAACCATTTCTTGAAGTCGATATCTGATATTGCCTCGTCATAGGTCTTGGGATCATCACCATGAACCCCATTTTCTATGAGGAATATTTTTTTTACATCCTCTTGTATGATACCTAAGTACCTTTCAGGAGGACAAAAAATCCTAGTTGATCTACGAGGTGGAAGAGGTTGTGTTAGGACTGGTTCTAATTGATTGGATTCCTCAGGTTCTTTAGCTCATTGCTCTTGGGAGACATTCTCCTTGAGCTTAATTATTCTTCCGATGCCACATCTTGAATAAACTATTTTTCAAGAAAAATAGTATTTTGACTCACAATCACATTGTGGTCTTCTGAAATATAAAAATAGTATCCTAATGACTCTTTAGGATATCCTATGAACCGAGCTCTAAAAGACCTGAACTCTAACTTGTCCGTCTGTTGTCTCTTGACATGAGCCGGATAATCCTAAATTCTAAGATGATTCAGACTTGACTTCTTACCATGCCATATCTCATACGGTATGGTAGGAACATTTTAGAGGGAATCCTATTCAATACATAAATTGCTGTCATGAGACAATATCCCCAAAAAAATTCAAGGAGGTCCGTGAAGCTCATCATAGAACGGACCATATCTAATAAGGTCCGATTTCTCCGTTCTGAAACCCCGTTGAGTTGAGGCATTTCAGGTGGAGTCTATTGAGAGACTATACCATTGTCCTTAAGATAGTCTAGGAACTCTCGACTAAGGTATTCACCTCCTCGATCTGATCAAAGAACCTTAATGGGCTTTCCTGTTTGTTTTTCTGCCTCATGGCTGAATTCTTTGAATCTTTCAAAAGTTTCAGACTTGTGTTTCATTAGAAACACATACCCATACCTAGACATATCATCGATAAATGTAATGAAGTAGACATAGTTGCCTCTAGCCGGCACATCAAATGGGCCGCACACATCCGTATGTACTAGGGCAGTAGGTCTGTGGCCCTTTCCCCATGTCCCACAAAAGGAAGCTTGGTCATTTTGCCTTGAAAGCATGATTCACAAACTGGATATGACTCGAAGTCAATGGACTCAATAGCCCAGATTTTTTCAATTTGTTAACCCTGTCTTCCGCTATATGACCTAGCCTTAGTGCCACAGATACCTATTATTTAGACTATCTTTAGGCCTTTTAATTCCTATGGCATTCACATTTTGCTCGATATTAAATACAGATACATCAACATGTAATTGATAGAGGCCGTTAATGATAAAACCATTTGCAACTTTATTATTTTATAAAAAATATTACAATGGTCCTCATGAAAGCTAATCACATAGCCTTCTTGTGCTAAACATGAAACAAAAATCAAATTTCTGCTTGTTGCAGGCACATAATAATAGTCTCTTAAAACTAAATCTAATCCTAACGGTAATCGCAGAGGATAGGTTTTCACGGCTACAGTAGCAACTCTTACTCCATTTTCGATGCATAGGATCATCTCCCCATCCCTCAGCCTCCTGCTCTCCTCAAGATCCTGCATAGAAGTGCACAAAAGAGCACTAGAACCAGAGTCAAGCACCCAACTGGATGCAGAAGAAACTGTAAGGTTAGATTCTAAAATGAGCATACCTCCAGAAGGACCATCCTTTATGTTCTTTAGGATGGCCAGGTACTGAGGACAGTTCCACTTCCAATGGCCGTCTGATTGGCAGTGAAAATATTTTTCCTTATCTGCAGCCTTCTTCTTCGGTTCTGTCTTCTTCTTCTTGCCATCCACCTTCTGCTTCTTCGCAGACTTTTTTTTCTTTCCAAAAGGCTTTCTCTTGAAAGAAGTCCACTCCACAGTAAGAACTGAGCCTTTTGAACCCTTCATAGAAAGCTCAGTCATAACCAGCATGTTCATTAACTCGGCCAAGGTACACTACATCTTATACATATGGAAGTTCATGATGAACTGACCATATGCATCGGACAAGGACTGAAGGATCACATCAATCTGACAATCCTTGTCTAAGATGATACCAAGTTTTTCAAGCTCCTCAAAATCCTTGATCATTGTCAAACAATGATCTTGGACTGACTGTCCATCACGCATCTTGACTTTAAAAAGTCTTTGACAGACTTGATACTTGGCCGTACGACTCTGTTCACCAAACAACTCTTGCAGGTGAGTCAACATTTGGTGGGTAGTCAAAATTTCTTATGCTGGTGCTGCAAGTCATCAGACATTGCACCCAACATGTAGTACCTTACTTTGTTATCATCATCCATCCACTTTTTCAGAGATGCTCTCTGTTTAGCAGTCGGATGTGCTGGCATGGCAGGTGGGTCCTGGTCCAAGACATGAGTCAATTTTTAAAATCCAGAATAATTCTATAGTTCCTCAACCGATCTTTGAAATTGGATCCAGTCAATCTGTGGGTGTCTAGTATTTTGGTCAGGGGGTTGGAGGTAGACATGTTTCTGTAGAGAGTCGAAAGTTTCTAGTTAGATTTTATAATCAGACTTAACCAATTTATTTAGGAGTTTCATTTTTAAACAAATTAGGCTCCCACTATTTTCTCAAATTCCTACACTCCCTTGGTAGAGATGTGAAAATCTCTGTGATCAGTGATTTCTAGTGGGTGGTGCGGTCTCACCAACTGGCTCATCACCTCACCTAATAGTTATTGGTGATGGGTCAACCGATGAGTGGACAACTCTTGTCCAATGATTCTCTAATCATGGTGCACCCAAAATTTGATCTCTAATTCATGAAGCTCACCATGTCCGAAATATTGCTCCAATCCTTAGTTAAGTCAGACCCACCATTTGCACGAACAGATTCCTGATTGGGTCCCTCACCATATCCGAAATATTGAGCCCAACCCATCCTCTAATTCATAGCATCCAATGCCTAATGGACATGGTTGCATCTTTCCGGTGCAACTGAGCCACTGTAACCAGTCGAGAACAATCAACCCCGGAAAGGGCCTGCACATCCACAATGGTGGAAGACCTAGACTTAATATTTTTTTAGGAAGATTTGATTTAGGTCTCATTAAACTTGACTTGACATAGTCATAACAATTATGACTAACCTAGTGGCATGGGTCAGCTCGAATTTTTAGCCACCTCAAATCAGAACTGGATCGACACATATGGCCAGGTAAGTGAGATCGATGGAAGGGATATGCCATTAACTCGATAAGAACACATTCGAGTCGAGTAGCTTTCAATTAAAAATCAGTCGGTCGTATCTACCCAACTTATCTTAGACACCAAATTGTCGAACCAGAACCAATTGGGTTAGTCTACAATCCAGACTCTAACCACTGAGTCAAATTAGGTCTTAACTTGATCGAGTCACATCTAAATATGATTCGACCTTGACCCAGACTTAATCCTATTAGGCTGGTCAATTATTAGCTTTCATGATCTCACCTAACCAACTCTTGATTCAGTTTGATCAACCGCTAGACCTAATCGAGCTACCCAAACCCGAACCCAATTTTATGAAAATATCTTAGATCTGAAATTCTCAATTTTAGACCAAATTGATTTTATAAACTTAATTTATTAATTAAGTTTGGGTTCATAAATAAAATATATAAAATAAATCCTAAGATTTCAGGATCTAAGATTTTGTAGAAAAGTAATTTTGATTTCTGATTAAGGATGAATGCGCGGCACCCCTACACATCATAAGAACACCCCATTGAATAGGAAGAGAGGGTCTTAAAATTCTATTTCATTTTTATGACCGAACGGCCATGAGGAAGACCTTAATCTGAAATATAAATTTAACTACAAAACTAGTTAGATCTAAATTTACATATCTCATATACAATTTAAGATCTAACTAATACATGCTTTGCATACATCTCATGTATCAAAAATTGATCTAATTAACATATTTTCAGATCTGATACATCACATGTAAAATCTAAAAAATAAAATTTAAATTGAACTATTCAAAATAAATCTATTCTAGACAAGTTACTGGAACAATTCTACAACTAGTCTAGGCATGCAACAGATCAATTTTATAAAAAAATTAAAATTTTATTTTTTATTTTTGATCTGATTATAACACTTATAATATCAAAAAAATAAATAATAAATTAGATTTAATTATATTTTAATCTCATTAAAACATAAAACTTAAGACTTTCAGGGATTCAACTAATCCTAGTCTAGTCATGCATCTCATGCAAGTTAGATCTTCTTAGATTGAATTTTAAATATTTTAATTTTAGATCTTATCATATCTGATGTGACATCTAAATATTTTAAATATTAGATAAATAAATATAAAAAATTAGATCTAAATTAGATCTAAAATAGAGCCAAAAATCTGGCTCTGATACCAGTTGAAGGAAAAATCGCCTTTTTCCTTTGTAGGATCTTCCAGATTTCATCAAATCTGGGGTGGAATAATTTAAAAATTTTATCTTATGCTATTTTAGATCTAATATTTGTTAGATCTAATTTTATTATTTGATATTTAAAATCTAAAATTAAATCTAAAAATATGAGAAGTATAGACATACCTCAAGGGTAATCTGATTATCCTGTAGATGATCTCAGCACAGTCGAGGTTCTGATGTAGCCAGCAAGCACCTATCCTCTATGGTATCCACTCAGGTAGGACCTAGAATGTCTTCTCCTCATGAATCTATGCTCCAAAAATTAGATTAAAATCTGATTTGAAAGTACTTCAGAACTCCTTCTGAAGTTGGAGCAGCAGCCTGTCAAAGATGTCTGTAGCCTTCCTGTTCCAGGCGTCACCATGTCTTTTCCTTGCACCAGATGAACGTCCAACTCCTTGGACATGAAGAGGGGAGATAGGAGAGTAGGGGAGATATGGAGAAGGGAGGGGGTGGCAGCTATTGGGTTTGGTGCATAAAATAACTTCAGCCTAAAACCCTAGGCGTAGAAGGGTTTATATAGACCCTGTATGCTGTGCAGTGCCACATCATTCAACCAATCAAAAAATTCCAATAAATTCTGAAAAAATTTTGATTGGTTGCTTGATATCATCTGATCACATCAGATAAGAACCCAAGCCTCTATCTCAAAGTTGGTGCCAACACTGGATAAGGACAATGAGAGGTTGGCGCCAAAGAGTCCAATCTTATCAAGACTCTCCAACCTTATCCACTTGGGGCACCCACTTAATCCAATTGGGCTCCACCATAATCTGATTATGGTACCCAATTTGATGTGGTTTGGCTCCATAAAAATTTTTCAATAAGCTCTTGCCAAGTGCCTTCAATTTAAGACCCATATGTCAACTTTTGACAAATTTCCTAAAATGAAATTGGCAGGTGACAGGAATTAGCAGGTGCTTGTCTTAAATTCATCTCATGAATTAAGACAAGCCTTTTCTGAGCTGGACAAGCTTCATTAAGACTGAGAGAAATCTTTCCAAGATTCTCTGGGTGAGTCAAATCACATTTGGCTCAGTCGAGATGAAAAAGATTATACGAGAGAAAGTTAGGCTCAATCGTGTGCTAGCACGATTTCCTTAAACCTAATTAGATCTTATCCAAATCAATTGGGTTAGCCCAAATGATGACATCCAAACCCTAACCCTTATTTGTGTGATCCAATTAGATTTAATTCTGTATGGTAATGAGACATGTCATGATCTCATCATTGACATCATCGAAACTCCTTTCGATGGACCAGAACTCTTCTAATTCAGATAATTAGAATGATCGATCATCAAGATCATTCTAATTGTCTCAAAATCTACTAGTGATATCTAGCAGTATATGGTGGCAACCCATCAGAACTGAAGATGATCTCTCGGTGCAGCTACCTGTGTGATTGAGTTCCTCTATCATGAATCCCGACTGAATTAGGGTTAAGGTGAACTCATCAAACCCAACATCAGTCATATGAATCAATCGATCGATCCGAGTCTGATGTGAAACTCCAATGAAATTTTTTTTTTTCATTATTTCACTCTGCCATGGCCATGGGCTTAAGGACTCGATCTTTCAATCATCATAGGACTACTCCTCTCATCTACCGAGGTTGATAGATCCCATCTTGGTGCGACCTAGTTCCTACAATGAATATGCTACAGCCAACATACACCTCAGGATTTTGAATGGCTACAAGATGAGTTATGGTGTAGTCAAACTATAACACACTCAAGGTGAACTGTCGATGCACCTCAGGTCAAAGAACTAGACACACAACTGCAGCATCGAGTAGTTATCGATGAGAAGGTAGACTTCTTTATGACTGCTCGATATGGTCATGCTCAGTACTCTCGTTCTCAATGAATATCTATACTCTCACTCCGGTGTCTCCACACTGTAGACTCAAGACGCATCTATCCTAAGGAAGCGATCATACACCAACCTTCCAGATCGATCACCATCCTCGTGATGATCTTATGGTCAGGAGCTGTTTATGAGTTAGTTATGTAAATTCATGCCTTAAATTTTTAACTCTTGAAAATATGAATTGACATTCCTACTAACTCAAAGGATGTATCACAAACACAATATACACAATGTGATAGAAGAATAACCATTTATTGATTTATAGTCAAAATTATAAATTTGCCTTTAGATTTGTAAAGAAATGTGTCAGCCAATCTGGCATCTAGAGCACACATCTAACACAAATTTTGATGGCACTCTGTTTAAAATGCGGCAGTCTTAAGGGATATCCCCAAAAAGATATTAGAAGATCAGTGAAGCATATCATGGACTGCACCATATCTATCAAAGTGCGATTTCTTCTTTCTGCTATACCATTTAACTGGGATGTATGAGGAGGGGTCCATTCAAGAGAATACCTTTACTTTTAAGATGATCAAAAAATTCTCTGGATAAGTATTTCCTCCTCGATCAGATCGAGGAACCTTGATACTTTTTCAGTTTGTTTCTCGACCATACTTTGATACTTCTGAAACTTATCAAAGACTTCAATTTATATTTTATAAGATACACATATCTGAAAATAGAGTCTTGATCATCTTATCCATGAGACAAGATTCACAAGTTTCCAATGATTCATAATCATATGGGTCTAAGAATTCTTCTTTGTATAACTTATTTATCCTTGACTCACTAATATGACCAAGATAACAATACCAAAGATATGTGATATTTACATCTTCTCTCTTTCTTTTCATATTTCTTTCAATATAAAAAATATTTTTATTGAGTGCAAGAATTAAAAAATTATTATTAATATAACCACTACCATAAAATTTATTAGAAAAGAAAATGGACCATCTATTTCTCATTAGTCTTATTTCATAATCTTGTTTTAACAATAAAGGTATAGAAATAATGTTTCTAATAATCTTTGATTTGTAATAACAGTCTTTCAATTCTAAAGTTGTCATAGCACAAGCCCAAGCCCAGATTAAAAGACCCAAGCCCATTCAAAAAAAAAAAAAATAGTAAGAAACAGGGGATCGGGAAGAAGACTCCCGGTAGGAGTCTTCTTCTCGATCAAATCCAGAGATCGGAATCCTAGGACCTCTTGGAGTCCTAGGGTTCTCTATAAAAGGACCTTTCCCTTCCTTAGGAGCCGATCATCGGCCCTTTTCCCCTCTCTTCCTCTCCAATTTTCTCGAATTAGAACCACGGACACCCGCCTTGTTCTCGTCGTGACTACCACCGACGAGGTCACCGGAGGTCAAGGTGAGTTCCCTTTCTCTTCCTCTCTTCCTTCCCCTTCCTCCCGTGCCCTTGTGCGGGCTACCGGCGATGGGAATCGCCAATTTTCGATCGAAAAAGAGACCCATATTTTGGTCTCTTTTCTCTTAGATTTTTGGCATCGACGATCACAATCGACCGCCGGCCATGCCTCTCCATGACGGGGGAGTGGCCCCCCTCGCTGGCGGCCGTGGCCTGAACGGCCCGGCAAAGGAGGGGACTGCCGGTCTCCTGTTCGGCCTGAAGGAGCCCGAGAGAAGAAAAAGAAGAAAAAGAAGAAAAAAAAAAAAAAGAAAAAAAAAAAAAAGAAGAAAAAAAGAAGAAAAAGAAGAAAAAAAGAAAAGAAAAGAAAAGAAAAGAAAAGAAAAAGAAGAAAAAGAGAAAAAAGAAAAGAAAAGAAAAGGAAAAAAAAAGAAGAAAAAGAAGAAAAAGAGAAAAAGAAAAGAAAAGAAAAAAAAAAATAAAAAATATATATATACATATATATAAATAAATAAATAAATAAATAAATAATGAGAGAGAGAGTTTCTCTCTCTTCCCTCTCTTCTTTCAGTCTGAACCCTTACTTTTTCTCTCTAAAATTGAACTTTCTCTCTCTACTTTCTCTCTCTAGAATTTTCTCTCTCTAGATTGTTTCTCTCTCTTGATGGATTTTTCTCTCTCTAAAGTTATTCCTCTAGGATTAGCATAGTGAAAGGCTTCATTTTGATGATTTTGATCGAGTTTAGGAAAGAGTCTGATTTTAAGTGAGGTTTTGAATTGGAATTTGTTTAGATTTAATTTTGAATTAAAATTAATGTAAAAATATAATTTTAGATAATAGGTGCAGAAGAATCTCCTAGAAGTTAGTCAATCTATTCGTTCAGTGCTCCGTGAAAGGTAAGTAATGAACCATCTTCTCGAGATATTTCATATTTATTCTGAAAATAAATAATTATTCTCTAAAATTATGCATGATTTATGAAATTAAGTTTTGAAGAAAAAGTACTTTTGAAATATTATGGTACGTCGATTATGCACATGTTCAGTGAAAAATTATGATATATTATGATACAAAAGTATTTGATACAGAT
>NC_025999.2:49728370-49779825 GCF_000442705.2 Elaeis guineensis | reverse complement strand
ACCACCACTAGAAATTACTAATCACGAAGATTTCACATCTCTACCTAGGGAGTGTAGGATCTGAGAAAATAGTGGGAGCCTAATTTGTTTAAAATAAAACTCCTAAACAAATTGGTTAAGTCTGATTACAAAATCTACTAGAAACTTTTGACTCTCTACAGGAAATATGTCTGCGTCAACCCCCTGACCAAAATACTAGACACCCCAGATTGACTGGACCCAATTTCAAGGACTGGTTGAGGAACTATAGAATTATTTTGAGTTTCGAGAAAATTGACTCATGTCTTGGACCAGGATCCACCTGCCATACTAGTACGTCCGACTGCTGAACAGAGAGCGTCTCTAAAAAATAGACGGATGACGATAACAAAGTCAGATACTACATGTTGGGTGCCATGTCTGATGACTTGCAACGCCAGCATGAGAACATTATGACTACCCGCCAAATGTTGGCTCACCTACAAGAGTTGTTTGGTGAACAAAGTCGCGCAGCCAAGTATCAAGTCTGCCAAAGACTTTTTAAGGTTAAAATGCATGATGCGCAGTCAGTCCAAGATCATTGTTTGACAATGATCAAAGACCTTGGGGAGCTTGAGAAGCTCGGTATCATCTTAGACAAGAATTTTCAGATTGATGTGATCCTTCAATCTTTGTCCGATGCATATGGTCAGTTCATCATGAACTTTCATATGCATAAGATGTAGTGTACCTTGGCTGAGTTAATGAACATGTTGGTTACGATTGAGCTTTTTTGAAGAGTTCAAAAGGCTCAGTCCTTACTGTGGAGCGGACTTCTTCCAAGAAAAAAATTTTTGAAAGAAGAAGAAGTCTGCGAAGAAGCAGAAGGTGGATGGGAAAAGAAGAAGATGGAACCGAAGAAGAAGGCTGCTGAAAAGGAAAATATTTTCACTGTAATTCAGACGGTCATTGGAAGCAGAATTGTCCTCAGTACCTAGCCATCCTAAAGAACAAAAAGGATGGTCCTTCTGGAGGTATGCTCGTTATAGAATCTAATCTTACAGTTTTCTCTGCATTCAGTTGGATACTTGACTCTGGTTCTAGTGCTCATTTGTGTACTTCTATGCAGGGTCTTGAGGAGAGCAGGAGGCTGAGGGATGGGGATATGATCCTACGCGTCAGAAATGGAGCAAGAGTTGCTGTTGTGGCCGTGGAACCTACCCTCTGCGATTACCGTTAGGATTAGATTTAGTTCTTAGAGACTATTATTATGTGCCTGCAGCAAGCAGGAATTTGATTTCTGTTTCATGTTTAGCACAAGAAGGCTATGTGATTAGCTTTTATAAGGATCATTGTAACATATTTTATGAAAATAATAAAGTTGTAAATGATTTTCTTATTAATGGCCTCTATCAGCTACATATTGATGTATCTGTATTTAATATCGAGAAAATATGAATGCCATAGGAATTAAAAGGCCTAGAGATAGTCTAAATGATAGGTATCTGTGGTACCTAAGGCTAGGTCATATAGTGGAAGACAAGGTTAATAAATTGGAGAAATCTGGGCTATTGAGTCCGTTGACTTCCGAGTCATATCCAGTTTGTGAATCATGCCTTCAAGGCAAAATAACCAAGCTCCTTTTTATGGGACATGGGGAAAGGGCCATAGACCTACTTGCCCTAGAAAATATGGATGTGTGCGGTCCATTTGATGTACCGATTACAGGCAACTATGTCTATTTCATTACCTTTACCGATGATATGTCTAGGTACGGGTATGTGTTTCTAATGAAACACAAGTCTGAAGTCTTTGAAAAGTTCAAAGAATTCAGGCATGAGATAGAAAAATAAACAGGAAAGCCCATTAAGATTCTTCAATCAAATCGAGAAGGTGAATATCTTAGTCAGGAGTTCCTAGACTATCTTAAGGACAATGGCATAGTCTCTTAATGGACTCCACTAGAATGCCACAACTCAATGGGGTTTCAGAATGGAGAAATCGGACCCTATTAGACATGGTCCGTTCCATGATGAGCTTCACGATCTTCCTGAGTTTTTTTGGAGATATTATCTCATGACGGCAATATATGTATTGAATAGGGTTCCCTCTAAAATCATTCCTACCACACTGTATGAGATATGGCATGGTAAGAAACCAAGTCTGAGTCATCTCAGAATTTGATGTTGTCCGGCTCATGTCAAGAGACAGCAGACGGACAAGCTAGAGTTCAGGTCTTTAAGAGCTCGGTTCATAGGATATCCTAAAGAGTCATTAGGATACTATTTTTATATTCTGGAAGATCACAATGTGATTGTGAATCGACATGTTATTTTTCTTGAAAAATAGTTTATTCAAGATAGTGGCATCAGAAGAATAATTAAACTCAAGGAGAATATCTCCCAAGAGCAACGAGCTAAAGAATTTGAGGAACCCAATCAATTAGAACCAGTCCTAACACAACCTCTTCCACCTCGTAGATCGACTAGGATTTTTCGTCCTCCTAAAAGGTACTTAGGTACTATACAAGAGGAAGTAGAAGAAATGTTTCTTATGAAAAATGGGGCTCATGGTGATGACCCCAAGACCTATGATGAGATGATATCAGATATCGACTCCGAGAAATGGTTAGAGGCAATGAGATCAGAAATTAACTCGATGCACTCAAACCAAGTCTGGACCTTGGTAGATCCACCTGAAGGTATTATACCTATTAGGTGTAAATGGATCTTCAAGAGAAAGATAGGTGCAGATGAAAATGTGGAGACATTCAAGGCTAGGCTCATAGCGAAAGGTTATAGTCAGTGCAAAGGCATTGACTATCAGGATACCTTCTCGTCCGTAGCCATGCTAAAATCCATCCGCACATTGCTTGCTGTTGTAGCCTATTTCGATTATGAAATATGGAAGATGGATATGAAAATGACATTCTTAAATAGATATCTTAAGGAAGATATCCATATGGAATAGCAGCTTGGTTTCACATCCAGTGATGATGATCACAAGATTTGCAAGCTGCAAAGGTCCATTTATGGACTTAAGCAAGCATCTCGGAGCTGGAATACTCATTTCAATGATGTGATCAAAATATTTGGTTTCATCAAGAATGAGGAGGAACCATGTGTATCCAAAAAGGTCAGTGGGAGCACAGTTATCTTCTTTGTACGGTACGTTGATGACATCCTCCTAATTGAAAATGATATTTCCATATTGACCTCAGTCAAAATATGGTTGTCTAAGGAGTTCTCTATGAAAGATCTAGGAGAAGCATCCTTTATACTGAGTATTAAGGTCTATAGAGATAGACCAAATAGGATGCTAGGACTTTCACAGAAGATGTACATAGAGGAGGTGCTAAAAAGGTTTAGCATGAAAAACTCCAAAAGAAGTTTAGTACCTTTTAGACATGGCATTCATCTCTCCAAGAAATATGCCCTAGCACACCTGAAGAGATTGAACACACAAGCAAGATCCCTTATGCTTCGGCAATAGAAAACCTCATATATGCCATGCTATGTACACGACCTGATATAGCCCATGCTATGAGTGTCACAAGCAGATATCAATCAAATCCAGGCGAAGAGCACTAGACTTCTGTGAAATGTATCCTTAAGTACTTGAGAAGGACTAAGGATATGTTTCTAGTCTTTGGGAATGGAGAACTCCAGGTTCAGAGATTTACAGACTCAGACTTTATGTCTGATATAGATGATCGAAAGTCAACATCTGGGAGTCTGTTCATTTGTAATGGTGGTGCAGTCAGCTGAAAGAGTTCCAAGCAGACGGTAATTGCTGATTCCACCATGGAGGCAGAGTATATTGCTGCATCGAAAGCTGTAAAGGAGGTATTCTGGTACAAGAAGTTTGCCACAGATCTTGGAGTGATGCCATCAGATGCCATTCCTCTTTACTGTGACAATAATAGCACCATAGCCCTAGCTAACAAGCCAAGGTCTCACCAGAAGTCTAAGCATATCGAGTGGTGATTCCATCTGATCCGTGATTACCGCGAAAAAGGTTATGTCGAGGTTAAGAAAGTCAACTCCATAAATAATGTGGCAGACCCACTGATAAAGCCATTAGGCCAGCAAAAGATAGAAACCCACCTTAAGAAGATGGGACTTAGATATGTAGCCAATTGGCATTAGGTCAAGTAGGAGTTTGTTAGATGTATGCCCTAGATTCCAGATTGGCTGACATATTCCTGTACAAATGTAAGGATAAATTTATAATTTTGACTATAAATGAATAAAAAGATTATTCTACTATCACATTGTGTACATTGTGTCTATGATACATCCTTTGAGTTAGTAGGAATGTTAATTTATATTTTCAAGAGTTGAAAATTTAAAGCATGAATTTACATAACTAACTCATAAACAGCTCCTAACTATAAGATCACCACGAGGATGGTGATCGATCCAGAAGGTTAGTGTACGATCATTTTCTTAGGATAGATGTGTCTTGAGTCTACGGTGTGGAGATACTGAAGTGAGAGTATAGATATTCGTTGAGAACGAGAGTACTAAGCGTGACCACCTCGAGCAGTCATAAGGAAGTCTACCTTCTCGTCGATGACTAGCTCGATGCTGCAGCTGTGTGTCTAGTTCTTTGACCTGAGGTGCATCGACAGTTCACCTTGAGTGTGTTATAGTTTGACTACACTATAATTTGGTCTCCTAGCCATTCAGAACCCTGAGGTATATGTTGGCTGTAGCATATTCATTGTAGGAACCAGATTGCACCAAGATGAGATCTATCAACCTCGATAGATGAGAGGAGTAGTCCTATGATGATCGAAAGATCGAGTCCTTAAGCCCATGGCCATGGCAGAGTGAAATAATGAAAAAAAATTTTTCATTGGGGTTTCACATCGGACTCGGATCAATCGATTGATTCATATGACTGATGTTGGGTTTGACGAGTTCACCTTAACCCTAATTCAGTCGGGACTCAGGATAGAGGAACTCAATCACACAGGTAGCTGCATTTAGAGGTTCATCTTTATTTCTGATGGGTTGCCACCATATACTACTAAGTATCACTGGTGGATTTTGAAAGCAATTAAAATGATCTTGATGATCGATCATTCTAAATTGTCTGAATCAGAAGAGTTCTGGTCCATCGAAAGGAGTTTCGATGATGTCGATGATGAGATCATGACATGTCTCATTACCATACGAAAATGAACCTAACTGGATCACACAAATAAGAGTTAGGATCTGGATGTCATCAATTGAGCTAGTCCAGTTTGATTGATTTGGATTAGATCCAATTAGGTTCAAGGAAATTGTGCTAGCACACGATTGAGCCTAACTTTCTCCTCGTGCAATCTTTTTTATCTCGACTGAGCCAAATATGATTTGACTCATCCAGAGAATCTTGAGAAGGTTTCTCTCAGTCTGACTGGAGCCAGTCCAGCTTAAAAAAGTCTTATCTTAATTCATGAGATGAATTTAAGACAACACCTGCCAATTTCTGTCACCTGTCATTTTCGTTTTAGGACATCGGTCAAACATTGACTTATGGATCTTGAACTGAAGGCCACTTAGCAAGAGGTCATTGGAGATTTTTTATGGAGTATCCACCTTCTAAATTAGGCCTCAAAGTAGGTGCCAAGATCAGATTGGGCGTGCGCCCCAAGTGGATAAGGATAGAGTCCCTTGAGATGAGGACTCTATGCCTTGATTGACTCAAACTGTTGGGCACCAATCTCACTATGTTTATCCAATGTTGGCATCAACAGTAGGAGAGTTTGGTGAAATTTTTATTTGATATGATCAGATGACATCACTCCACCAATAAAATTTTTTCAGAATTAATTAAAATTTTTTGATTGGTCGAATGATGTGGCACTGCATGGCGCAGCAGGGTCCATTTAAACCCTATCTGCGCCTAGGGTTTGTTGAATCTACTCAATCCCTAGCAAAAGCATGATATCCCTCAACTTCTCCATATCCCCTCTGGTCCTCTCTCTCCCTCTTCATGTCCAAGAAGTTGGGCATCCATTTGGTGCTTGTCCAAGGCGTGGTGGCTCCCTGATCAGAAGGCTGCAGAGATTTGTCGAGAAGCTGCTACTCCAGCTTCAGAAGATCTTTTGAAGATCTTCCAGATCAGATCTAGATTTGATTTTTGGAGCATAGATTCATAAGGAGAAGATGATCCAGATCCTGCTTGAGTGGATATCAGTAGAGGCCAAGTGACTACGTGGCTATTTTTGAACCTCGGGCGTTGCTGCGATCATCTACAGGGTAATCGAGTTACCCTAGAGGTATTTCTCTAATCCTCAAGTTTTAGATTTAATTTTAGATTAAATATTAGATAATAAGAATCAGATCTAATAGATCTTAAATCTAAAATATCATAGGATATTTTTTTTTTTAAATATTCCATCCCAGATCTCATTAGATCTGGAAGATCCTACAAAGAAAAAGGTGATATTTCCTTCATAACCACCCCTGACCTGTACATCAAATGGCCCACACACATCGGTGTGTACCAAGGCAAGTAACTCTGTGGCCCTTTCCCTATGTCCTACAAATGACAACTTAGCCATCTTTCTCGAAGGCAAGATTCACATGCTGGATATGGCTCTGGGCTAAGAGAGCTAAGGATCCTATCATTTTTCAGTCTATTTATCCTATCCTCTCCAATATGGCCTAGTCTATGGTGCCACAAGTACTTCTGATTAATTTTATCTGTGGATCTCTTTTGACCTACGGCACTCACTATTTTCTTGTTTAGGTTCACATTCGCATCAACATACAAGTGATAAAGACTATCAATTAAAAAACCTCGTGCCACCAATTTATTTTGCAAATAAATAGAGCAAAAATCTTTATTGAAACTAATTTCAAAACCTTTCTGTGCTAGTACAGACATGAAAATTAAATTTCGACTATCTACAGAAATATAATAACAATCTTTCAAATCTAATCTAACGTCAGATGGTAATCGAAGAGGGTAAGTGCCAATGGCCTCCGCAGCAACCTTTACTCCATTACCGACCCGAAGGATGATATCACCTTCTTTCAACCTCCTACTTTCTATCAGACCCTGCATTGAGGTATATATATGAGCACTCGACTAGAAGTAAAAAAATCGTAAGGTTAGATTCAATTACGAGCATACCTTCAGAAGATTTATCATCCCTTTTGATCTTTAGGCTCTCCAGGTATTTGGATAGTTCCTCCTCCAGTAGTTTTTAGTACGATAGTGAAAATACTTTCCCTTTACCTCAGCCATTTTTGGACCATCCTTCTTTGGCCTGCTCTCTTGCTTCTGCTTCTTTGTACATTTAGCCTTCTTCCTTCCAATAGACTTTCTCTTAGAAGAAAAAGTTCGCTCCATAGTAAGAACAAAGCCCCTTGAACTCTTCAAGGTACCCTCCATTGTAACCAACATGTTGACAAGTTCAAAAATAGTGCAGTCAAGTTTGTTCATATAAAAATTCATGATGAATTGACTATATGAACTGGTAAGGGATTGAAGGATCAGATCCATCTGTAATTCCTTTTACATAACCAGCCTGAGCTTTTCAAGCTCCTCAATATCCTTGATCACTGTCAAACAGTGCTCATGGATAGACTACCCTTCGCGCATCTTCAGGTTGAAGAGTCTCTTGGATACTTTGAAGTGTGCAGTACAGCTTTGCTCACTATACAACTCTTGTAGGTGAGTAATCATGGCCCGAGCAGTGGGCATATGCTCGTGCTGGCTTTACAACTCGTTTGACATAGACGTCAGCATATAGCACTTAACCCAACTATCTTCATCCATCCACTTCTCAAAAGCAGCTCTCTTCTCAGTAGTAGGATGGTTTGACAACATAATGGGATCCTGATTGAGAACATGACTTAACTTTTTCGAAGTCAGGACAATCCTGAGGTTTCTGAGCCAGTCTTTAAAATTATTACCGATCAAATAATTGATTTCAAGGATGTGAGCTAGAGGGTTTGAGGATGACATAATGGTTTAACTGCAAGAGTAGAGATTCAAGTTAGACTTTTATACTTATTTGTTTTAATTTGCTTCTAGAGACTTTAAGATGCAAATAATGACTTCCACTATTTTTTTGGATCCCTCCACCCTTCGGGAAAGAAACAGAAACCCTAACGTGACAAAAGATTCGTAGTGGGTGTTGCGGTCCCATCTATGACATGCATCTCACCTAACAGTTATTGATAATATGCACACTGATACATGGGCAACTCTTTGCCCAGATGCTTCACTAAGCATGTTGTAGCTAATTGGTCTCTAAGTCATGTGAGCTCACCTAACAGTTATTTTCCATACTTCTTACTTAAACCTGACCCACCATTCACAAGAAGGTGCAAGGCCGTCATTGGATCCCTCACCTAATAGTTATTGAGTCCAACCCCATCCTTAACCTGGAGCAACTCTTTGCTAATAGAGTGATTGCGTGTTTTCGATGCAACTGAACTACTATGACCAGCCAAGAACAATCAACATCGATAACACGCCCACACATCTACAATGGTGGAAGACCTACGAACTTAATATTTATGGAGAGATTTGGGTTTAGATCTCATCTAATCAGTCATCATATGACTGATCTAACTGGCATAGGCTAAACCAAAATGCTAAGCAACCTAATTCAAGACCCAATCTTCCAAATTGATCAGATAAGTGGAGAACGGTGGGTTTCCCCTTATTGCCTTCCTTAGACACCAATAAATTGATCAGGTCGGCTAACGAAACTAATTAAATAACCATGTCTCATTAACTTATCTTAGACACTAATAGATCGATTGATCAGAATTGGTTAGCTCAAATGAATCAGGCTCAAACCAACAAGCCAAATTAGGTCTTTAGGTTAATCGATTCTACATATGAGACTCAGTCGATTTGATCAACAATAATTGTATGATCATTAATTTAATTGATCTAACACAATTCAATACTTGACTCGATTTGAACAATTACTTAATCGAATTAGACCCATATGACTCAAATCAAAAACCTTAGATATAATTCTATTATATAACCTAATTTTTGATTTTTTCATGATCAAAACTCTCATGCACAAACATAAATTTCAGATTCTAAAATCATATTTCAGATCTAAATTCTTCACATGAAAGTATATTTTAAAATATAAAAATAATTTTTAGATTTTAACATATAAACATATATCATATATATGCATGCATAATTAGATCTAAACAAAATTTCAGATCTAAGCATGATATAATATATCTCATATATTAATCATGTATAAGATTAAAAATAAATTTATGATCTAAATTTACAATCATATATCACATATATGAATCAAAATTTAGATTATAAAAAAAATTTCAGATTTCTTACATGCATCTATATTTCACATGAACATTAACTAGAACTCTTTCTAGATCAAATTTCAGATCTATGTATGCAATAATATATCAACTATATATTCTAAAACTAAATTTAAAATTAAATTTTAAATTTAAAGATCCATCCATACATCTTATGTATTAAGAAAAAAATTAATTTTAAATTTTTTTCAAAAATATGTATATCAAAATTCAGCATATGAAAATCCGTGGCTCTGATACCACTGTTGAAATTCAGAGTTTGGTACATGCATGTGTGTTTTAAAATTTTATTTTTTAAATATCACAATAAAAAATAAGATTAAAATAATTTTAATCTAAATTATTCATGCATAAAAATATAAAACTACAGGAATCTATTTCATATGCTGAAATTGATATACACTGAAATTTAGATTGTGATCAAATCACATACCAGTTTCGCAATCTCTTTCTTCAAAACTAGATCTGAAAGAGATGAGGCTCTCTGTTAGCTACACAAGTATTCGATCTCTATGAGTATCCACTCAGGATCAACCTAGAATAGCTCTCTATAATCTGAATTTTGATTCTCCAAAATTCAGCCTGCTGAATCTGAACGAAGCTGGATCGCAATCAACGTTTGATCTTTCTCCTTGATCTTCTTCTTTTTCTCTTTTCTAATCTTTTTTCCTTGCTTATGTGCTACTACCAGCACTAGAAACTAGCAATCAATGGATGCCCAACAACTTTTGGGCATGAGATAACTTGGGACACGCGTCCCAAGTGGTATGGCATGGGGATGCCTAAGGAGAAGAGAAAGAGGGAGGAAGAGAGGGCATGGGAGGTTCTCTTGGGGTGGAGGGGGGCTGGCTTGGATGATCTTAGGACCTTAGAGGAGGTTCACTTTTATAGGCACAAAGATTGAATCCTATTCAATCATATAATATAAGTCCTACTTGCATTAGGATTCTTATTAACTTAAGTTACATAACTTACATTAGGAAGCCCATTAGGTGCCAACTATTAGAGCCCTTGCACCCATAATTAGACACCCTCTTTTACACCCAAGAGATACCTCATATGAAAATCAAAGGCCTTCTAATTAATAGACACGCCCAAATTGATCAAATCAAAGTGGCGCCCCATAATAACTATCAAGGAGATTCATAAAGAACTTGCACCCTTAATTTATGTGATCTATAACCTTAGACCCCAACAATTGGAGTCTCATGAATCTTATTCATGTAGGTAATTAGCAGATAATTAAGTTAGAATTAGCTTATCAAATAAGTAATCTTAATGGAAAGAGGAATTGGGTCCAACCATGTGCTAGCAAGGTTACCATGGACCCAATGGGTTTCTCTAAATCCAATTGATACTTCATAAGCTCAATTTCTTATTCCAAGACCTCATAGGTTCAATTCTATCTGGTAGTGAGATATACAATGATCTCTATCATTGTATCATTGAAACTCTTTTCAATAGGTCGAAACAATTCCACTCTAACTCAATCAAGGATTGTTGATCCAAAACAATCCTAGTGAGCTCTCATAATCCATCAGTGATACCTAGCAGTATATAGTGGCAATCCAGTAAAATAGAAATAAAGCTCTAGGTATAGTTAACAAGTGATTCAGTCTTTCTATCATTAGTTCTGACTAGATGACAGATCATGGATAAATCATCAAACCTCAACATCAGTCATATCATAGATTCGATTAGCTCATGTCTAGATATGATGTCTATGAAAATTTTTTCCATCAATCACTTTACTGTGGTCATAGATTCATAAACTTAGCTTCTCAAATCTCATAGGACTACTCTTTTTTATCAAGATTGATAGATCTTATCTTGATGTGCATCCTACTCTTACAGTAGACCAACTGTCGTCAATATCCACTACAAGGGCTCATTGAGATCCATATTTATGTGTCAATCAAACTTCAGTAGTCTCACTACGAGTAGTAGTACCATCTCAAGTCAAAAGATCAATCACACAACTACAACATCGAGACAATCACTGATGATTGAATAAAAATCTAAGTGATCTCTTGTATGATCACGCTCAGTGCTAGTTGTTCTCTAACAACCATCCGCACTCATCATCCTGTATCTCTACACAGTAGATTAAAGATTCATTTATTATAAAGGAAGTGATTTGTGCATCAGTCTATCTGGATCTATCACCATCCTCATGATGATCCTATGATCGGGAGCCTTTAGGAATTAAATACATATCTCTAATTCTCAACACCTTGAGAATATGTATCGAAACTAATTTCATAGATAATTCAAGGACACATTACGCTTGAATGAAAAAGAATTTATCCTTTTATTGATCATATTAATATATTAAGTATAAAATTATACCTAGATTAATTACAATATGTCAGCCATATTAACTTCTAGGATATACATCTAACATCCAATTCAATTAGATTTTATTTAATCTTCTTTGCTCAATCAAATTGAGCTAATTAGCAATCTAATTACTAATTAATCCTCTATTAATTTATTAATACTTGATGAATTAATTTTGTGTAACTTTTGCATAAGGTTAACCATCAATCGAATTGATGATTAAGTCTTCAACAATTCAAGAACCTATTGGCGTATGGTTATCGTATAATTCATTTCTTTGACCCTAATGCTCAAGGATGACCTAAGATTTAACTATCAATCATAGATAAGTTATCCACATTATATTTTATTTTTTTTTAAATCCATTATATGGATTATCCGGACAGATTTTATTAAATTGAAATACACTGATGCATATCTCCTACTAATTTAGAGGGATCAATCTCATCTTAACTCACGCACCGACTTGATAAGTACTTGACTATACTCAAAATGTTTTCATTACTGAATTAGAAACTCAGTTAGTCTGATATCAAAGTACAGTGAGTTGCTTGCAAGTCACCATGGTGATCTCGATCGGAGGGATACTTATACCTATATCCTTTGCGAGCTATCCTTGACAGTAGAGTGCTCCGCAGTTGGTCACATTCAGTGAGATATACTCTTACATCTCACCTGCATGCCATATCAGTATCTTCATACTATTTAGTTACGAGGACAACCAACGTATATGGCACACAAGACCTACACTTGATATCGCTATCATCTTAGTAATAACGTATCGTTTGGTCGCAAATCAATTTAAGGACTACGCGATAAATCTTTCTTTATCGATCAAAGTAGTCCTAAGAACTTCATCATAATATATGAGTTCGTTAGAAGATGTATTCTTGAGATAAAAAATATTAAATAATTTTTATTATTTATCAATTCATATATATTTATAATTAGCACAATCATCAAACGATTGCTTTAGAACATAATTCTTAATAGTGTGTGCTGTGGATGTACCTTATTCTTGGATACATTTGATTGAGAATTTTCTTGTGGTTCAACTATAGATATTTCTAGATCAGTTTGTAGATTCTGAACTTTTATAAGTTCAATATTCCTCCCACTGCCTCCTTAGATGAATCATTTTTCAAAAAAATGGCATGCCTACTAACAAATACCTTTTGTTTAGTAGGATGGTAGAAGTAATATCCATTAGTTTCCTCAGGATATCCTACAAACCTATACTTGTCCGATCTAGCACTAAGCTTATATCCAAAAATATTTTTGACATAAGCAAGACAACCCCAAATCTTAAGATGTTTAAGATTAGGCTTCCTTCCCTTCCATATCTCATATGGTGTGCTTGCAACAACTTTAAAGGCACCCTGTTTAAAATATAGATGACAATCTCTAGGGCATATCCATAGAAAGATATTAGAAAATCAGTAAAGCACATTATGGACTGCACCATATCCATCAAAGTGCGATTCCTCCTTTCTGCTACACCATTTAACTGGGGTGTATAAGGAGTTCATTCAGAGAGAATACCTTTACTTTTAAGATGATCAAAAAATTCTCTGGATAAGTATTCTTCTCCTCGATCAGATCGAAGAACCTTGATACTTTATTTAGTTTGTTTCTCGACCATACTTTAATACTCCTTGAACTTATCAAAGGTTTCAGATTTATTTTCATAAGATACATATATTTGAACCTTGATAAATCATATATAAAGGTGATAGGAGTATCTCTTCTGGCCTGAGTTGTCATCGATCCACATTCATCTGTATGTACTAGGGCTAACAACTCATTCGCCCGCTCTCTATATCCAGAAAATGGAGTCTTGGTCCTTACCCATGAGACAAGATTCACAAGTTTCTAATAATTCATAATCATATGGGTCAAAAAATTCTTTTTTATATAACTTATTTATCTTTGACTCACTAATATGACCAAAACAATAATGCTAGAGATATGTGATATTCACATCTTCTCTCTTTCTTTTCATATTTTTTAATATAAAAAATATTTTTATTAAGTGTAAGAATTAAAAGATTATTATTAATATAACCACTACCATAAAATTTATTAGAAAAGAAAATGGAGCATCCATTTTCCATTAGTCTTATTTCATAATCTTGTTTTAACAACAAAGGTATAGAAATAATATTTCTAATGACTTTTGGCATGTAATAACAGTTTTTCAATTCTAAACTTTTGTTCGAAAGCAAATCAAGCATACAAGTTTTTACAGTCTTTGTGCTAATTGACTCTCCACTTACGTCATAAAGCTCGAGGTCACCTCTTTTCAAACCTTTGATATTCTGTAATCATCGTAACAAATTATAAATATACGATCCATAGGTGGTATCTAATATCCAAATATCAGAGTCTGAGCCACTCAATAAAAAATAGGTCTGTATCATATATACACCTTTTGGTGCTACACTTGCACCCTGCTCCAATCATGCAAAATAATTTTTGTAATTATTTTTTCAATGTTCAAATTTGCCACAAATAATATCCATGAGACTTCTTTTGCCTTCTTATTATTACTGACTATCTCAAGGTTAGAAATATCTAGAATATCGGAGTTCTTCTCTGATACGAACTTATTTTGCAAGTTTCTTAATCAATCGACATAGTTTGGATCGATCAACATATTTTTATCTATAGTATTATGCAGTAAAAATAAAGAAGCCATAATATAGACTTAAATTTATATAAATAAAGAACAATAGTATAAACAGACCACTCATATTTAACATGTATGACTAGATAAGATCTTTTAATCTAGTTATGTCTCTCTCTATTTTATCGGATACCATAGCCCTCTCCTATGGTAAACAAGAAATTCTAATCTGGTTTTTTAATAGGGTTGAGACCCTAATCCCTTAATGAAGTCTTGTAGATATCATAACAAATCTCAATGAATTCAAAGGTAGGAAAATCTATCCAATTGCATCTCATACAACTCTCAACATAATCCTTGCCTCTAAAAATACTCATAGCTTTGTGGATATCACAACAAATTATAGTATTTTTAGTTAAGTCAGACCCTTCATTTTCATACAGTCATATCTGAAAAATACTATCCTTGTAGATATCACAATAAAGCAACATATCCAAATATATCATAAAGCATATAATATGCACCAAGACAAACCTATATCAATCTCCATAGCAAGTCTTGTGGATATCACAACAAACCTACTATAATTTTTAACAGATATTGACTAGGCATGAAGGAAGGCATATGTAGTATTAAAATACTGAGCTATCTTTATTCAAGATTTGAACTAATCTAATTGGCTAGAAAAGTATTAAGATTGGTGGGGGTCCCTCATTGCTTTTCTTAGACACCAATAAAATTGGCCAAATCAGCAACGGAATCAATTAAATAATCACCGTACTTAAAAACTCCTTAGATACTAAATGATTAATCAATTTAAAAAATAGATCAGCTATTGGTTTATAATACTATGACTTAATATAATTTTTAGGAGAACTTTAATGGTCTCAAGCATATCCTAATTAATCAATCACAATGATGCACTATTATAGTTATATCTTAACAATCATAACTAATCATGGCATCTTATCATATCTCTAAAATAAGAAAATATATCATACAACATGATTATAACTAAACATCTCAAGCATATCACATATACATGAAGTTCTAATAACATGCATGAATACAAAATACTCTTCATGATTTTTCTTCTTGAGAAATCACAGTGGCACCCCTACACACCATAAGAGTACCCTATAGAATGAAAAGAGAAGGTTTATGAACCCTACTTGCTCTTATAACTAGATGGTTTGGTGATGAATTCTAATTAGAGTACTAAGCTACTAAGAAAGATTCTATACATACATCATGTATTTTATATTTAAAATATATCTCTAAGATATGCTAGGGTTTAGATGTTCAATCGGGTTCAACTCTTGACCCAATTTGAACCAAACCAAAAGTTCATGCTTGATCATAATCAAAATAATAATTTAACCTTTGATTATATAGATCAAACCTGATTCTGATACTACTGTTGGGTTTCGATGGTGCAGTAGAAGGACTAGGTGTTTAAAAATTTTCATTCAAAACATTCGATGCACCAAAAATCCTAATGCCCAGAAACCTTGACTATAATAATCAAAGTACAACAAATTAAATTTAGATAAGAAGAATATCTATAGTGCTAATCTCAATTTTTATAAGGCATCCAAGTGTCCACCCTTCAATAGTGATCCACACGAAAATTGAATCAAAGATAGGGCTCCTCCTTCACCTTGCTTCAAGAGTTCTAGCCCCTAGAACTCGACTAGCTTTATATCGGTTAGGCTTCTCCAAGAACCTGACTTGACCCTCTAAGATCCTTCTCTAAACTTCTAATTCAACCCTTTTAGGATCAAATAAGGCTTTGTTTTAAATCTCAAAGTCTTGTCCTAAAACTAAGATAGATTGTAAGAAAGAAAGAGAGCTTACGGAGAAAAATTAGAAATCTTTTCTGAATGCATCGGACACTCTACACCCAGACCCTTTTATAGCCATCAAAGGGGTGCCAAAAAGAGAGGGACACGCCTCATCCAAGAGGCTTATTTGATCAGATTATCAAAGATAAGATTTCCTTCAAGCAAAAGGACTCTTATCATCGATATACTGATCTGCACCTGCACCTACACGCACAATCAGAGAAGGGATATTTTTGCATCCTTTCTCCAATCAAAAAAGCCATAAAAATCTATGTGGACAGGGGACTCATTTTTAATTTAAAAAATCTAATATGGTGATGAAATTCTCACAGAAGGATGCTATCCTTGCACCTCTTCATGCGAGTTTTGATCATCGCATGTGCGCGCACGTGAGGAAGTTTCTAGCATCCATTTGGCCATCTGATAAGTTTGAAAAAATTTAAAAAAAATTACCAAAATAGCTTATCAAATATGGAACATTATTAAAAAACATTGTTCTAATTTGAAAGCATTTGATTAGAAGGACTCTTTGAACTGAGAGGAAACATGACACTTCAGCGTGCGCGTGAGACATCCTTCTCTTTTCCAATTTTTCTTTGCCTCAAAATTTTTAGAAAAAATCCATCTCATGCTTTGAGATGTGTGCCAGAGGATGGAGGGTGATGTAGACTACCACATGCATCTTAATCCTACATTAGAAGGACTCTTTCTGCTCACGCCAACATGTGCATGCTGAATCTGATTTGCACCAAGAGTCCTTCACAACTTGGACTCTTCATAATTGGCATTAATTTAGGATTTGATACCCTAATTTGGGCTGCTTTTAGGTGGCATGACCTGACCCAAATGTCCACCAAATTGAGCTAGCTTATTAGCAAGGGATGAGACTAAACTGATCTCCAAAAGAGTTAGGATTTCCACACGTGCTAGCATGCTTATCAGAATCCTGATTGAATCCAAAATTCCAATCAACCTTTTTTAAAAGGATCTTGATCAATTTTTATATGCATATGACCCATTGGGTTTCATATCTAGCCAATAGTAGATCTGGGTATAAGTTGATCAAATTTGATTAGATTTTAATCTAACCAATTTAGGTCTAATCGAGCTAACCCAAGTTCAACAACTAGAATCCTTTCTAATTGACAATCGAATTAAACTCTTTAATTCGATCAAATCTATAAGTTAAGATTGACGTCTAGTAACATATCATGACTATCCAAAAGATGTAAAATTTGATAGAAATATCAAATATATCCTTCAGTGGTAAGTTACTGTGCAATTCAATTTTTTGATCTTCCCTGCCCCCTAAATATGTTCATGAGTATGGAATCATGTCAAACTCAATACATATTCATATCGATTCTTAATTAACCAATGATGACTCTAATAAAGAAGTATTAAAAATTTTTTCTAATCTCCTTCTGGCTTTTGGCCAAAAAATTTTTTCTGAGTCATCTAAGATTGAGAATACACAGGATGCGATCTTCTCTTACTAAGAGTGATCGATTTCATGTTGACCTACTCACAATCTCTATACATACTCCACTATATCCAGAACACCCCGTACATATCTTAATGCCATACCTGGGTATGAACCAAAATATGAATTTATGTGCATAAGATTCCATAGTGGTCTCAGGTCTAAGGATCACTTATACAACTCTCACTTAGAGAATCATCTTTGATATACAAGTAAAGCTTCCATAAGATATTCTCTTTTATCGAGTCAATTTAGTAGACTCATTTCTCAAATGAGCACCCACATCCTTGTATTAGTATCTTATACACAAGTGGCTAGTGAGATCTGCTACCCTCTCCATCAAGCATACATAAGATGTGCCAGTCTATCGGAACATTGACTCTGACTCAATATTCCTATGATAAAAAATATTTAAGATTAAAATTTTAGAATTTTAGATCTCACTAGCATGACCCATTCATGTCTCCTAAAATTATTGTCTTAATCTTTTGGATTCATCATAATCTTAGATATTATAAGATACAGCTAAAATGATGAATCAATACCTTATTTTATTATCAAATAATAAATATCATTACATGAGTTAAAAAATTATAAAGAAAAGTTTCATCACAACACACTTGCGATTGGCTTATAGAACACTTTTCTTTCACCCAGTCATTGGATCATCGAGTCAGAGATCGATGATGCTGGTAAGATTGGTATATCCTATGTATACTCATAGAGAGGATGATTGATCTCACAATCACTTATGTGGTGACACTAATACAAGGATGTAAGTGCTCATTAGAGAATGAGTTCACTAAACTGACCCACAGAAAGAATATCTGATGGAGCCTTACAGTATGTCGATAGATAATTCTCCAATTGGAGCAGTGCATGTGATCATTTGACCTGAGATCATCATAGTACCTTATGTATATGGATCTTTACTTTGGTTTATTCCCTAGCATGCCATTTTGAGATATGTGTGAAATATTCTAGGTATGATAAAGTATGTATGGAGGTTGTGAGTGGTCAATAAGAAATCGATCACTCCTTGTAGGAGAAGAGAACATCCTATATAATCTCATAGGATGATGACTTTGAGAGTCTCTGATCAAAGTAGGGATGAACAGTAGAAATTTTTTTACTGATTTATCAATTGAATCATCATCATCGGACTGAGATACATATGGATAGGTATTTGGGCTTGACATGATTCCATACCCATAGTTTGTTTGGAATGTTATGTGATCGAAGGATTGAATTGTATGATAACTCACCACGAAAGAATAATTTTAGTATTTTTATCAAATTTTATATCTTCTAGATAGTCATGACACATTACTAGATATCAATCTTGACTTATGGACTTACATAAATTAAAAAAAAATAATTCAAAAATTAATTAGAAGGTGTTCTGATTAATTAATGCCTTTGGGCTGACCTAATTGGATTAGATCATGAGTTTGAGTCCACTGCTGGCTAGATATAGAACTTAATGGGTCACACATAATAGAAATTTGATCTTGGTCTAATCTATTTAAATTTATTATAAATATAATGGATTAATTAAATTACTAGCACATAAATTAATCTAAGTTTTCAATTTCATTCAGTGCAAAGGTATTTATGCTAAACCTAAGCTTGATGTCTTGACCTAATAAGATTAGGTTCAATCTTTGGTTTCCTATTTTGGTTAACCCATCTATTTGAAAGTGTTTCATCTAGATTTTTCCATCTCCATGCCAAGCCACATGCCAAATAATGGGATGCCACATTTATTTTTGCATTGAGAATGGAGGAGTCCTTCTGACTTACTCTTAAATTTCCTTCTTAATTCCATGCATTCTTTTGTTTCTCATGTGATGTGATGATTCTTGGAGTATGTGGATGTAGAAGAGAAGGAAGAGTCTTTCTCTGGAAAGAAACTCACACATCAAAAAAATAAATGTGATGGCTCCTTTTTGTGCATTGAATTATGGAAGAGTCCATCTTGTTTTGGACTCTTGAATTCACGCCCATTCCCTTATCCCGCGTGCCATCAGATGGTGCCTTATTTTTTGTATGCAGAGGAACAATCCTTCTACCTATAAAACTCCTCTTATTCCATGCCTTACTCCTTTGGATTCCATGCTAAAAATTAAGTTTTACCGTATAAGGAATAAGGGACGCCAAGAGTTGGCCCCCTTGGGAATTTTGTGGTGCCCCTTCATTCCTTATATAAGGGGCGCCACATATGGGATAAGATCTTATCCAAAAGTGCCTTAGGCATGGGATTATGTGAGGAAAGAAAAAAAAAATTTAAGAAGAAAAAGATAAAAAAAAGGAGAGAAAAATAGAAAGGAAGGGAAGAAAAAAATGGAAAGCATGTGATGCTTGTCCTAAAATTAGATTGTTCCAGTTTGAACATCAAATCTGATTTTGTGTGGTGAGATCATTTAGAAAATATTTTCTAGAGTGGTTCTATGGAGGTCTCGAAGGTAGATAAGTAGTGGTGCAACCCGTTCTTGCGAAGGACGATAAGTAGTGAATTTGTGAAGAAGGCTACAGCACTACATCGAATTGGGAAGGGCTCTGATCAGTCTCGTGTGGATCACCATTGGAGAGCTTCTACTTTGGAGTCTTATGGACATCTCATGATTACCAAATCATCATCTTCATATTGGTATATGGCTTCTGATCTCTTCTTGTTATATATGCTTATGTTGTTTGATTGTAATCATCAAGGTGTTCCTAGGGTTTTATGTTCCAGTAGTCATGTTGTATTGTCAAATTTATTTTCAATAGTTGAATGTATATAAAAATTTTTAAATTTATATTCTGCTGCATCATCGAAATCCAACAAGAGAAAGTTAGGAAGAAAAGATCTTATTCACTCAATTACTTATGAAACCCTAATACAACCTATGTATATTTATACACAGCAATTAGGTCTGACCAAAAACCCTCCTTTAGCTCAACCCAGTATATGAAAGCACTCATCGACCCATGTCTTATATGCTCTCATACCTTGGACTTAATCCTGGATCAAGCCCTTGAGTTAGCCCCCTCAAGACCTCTCAAACAAGGCCTCAAGATCCCTAAATCAAAATCAATCCTAGTCTAAATTAGAATCCATGCACCGTTCTATTCTCAGTTATAGTCAGCTCAGTGAGACCTCGAGTCAGCTCGACTGTCGTGCCATCATGGTGCCAGTAAAACCTGCTCTTTGTTCCATATCCGAGCCAGCTCTCTCAAGGTCTTGAGTTGGCTTGATCCAGTCTGAGTCAACTCCATCAAGATCCAAGTCAGCTCCTCTACTGCAGAAACAGATCTTCATTGTAGGACCTCTTCTGTCCTAGGTCCAGGACTCATACCCAGTCCTAGCCTCCCAAAGCCATCGCCGTGACTCCTCTAATGGCCTCCCAAGACTTGGGAGCACCACACATGCACAACAATCTCCACCTTGGTGCCCAAGCCTTGGCAAACCCCACACAATTAGTCTGCATAATCCTTATCTTTTGATACCCTCTAGTGTCCTATTATCCACTAGTACTCCATGCTCATGCGTCCAACGCATTTGCATCTATTGCCGTCATAGTGGAACTCTTGTCCACCATGCCCTGTGCATCATCTCCGCACCCTGCATGCCTCCACCACCAAGGAACTCGAAGTCTGCATCCTTCAAGGTATCCTCCTCAGTTCTGATACTCCATGGCCTCTACCTGGATTCTAGAATCCACATCTACCTGTAGTCCAAATGCATATCTATCCTATAGCCATCTATATCCGGCTGTGCCTTCTATCGTGGCTCCGTAACTACTGTAGGGTTTCAAGGTGGACATGCACAGTGGAAGCATAATGGATTTCAAAAATTTTAAACTATGAAATCTAAATATTAAACCCTTAAACCAGCACCTCCATGATGGTTAATAATTATATATAATATATTCATAATAAAATTTAAGCTATAGAAGAATACCTGCAATGCTTATCCCAAATTTTGACAGAACCTCCACCAGGCACCGAAGCGTTCGTCCTCCAACGGTGATCCACACGGCTATGATCAGGACATCAACTCTTTAGAATAATTTCTCCTTCAAAATTCTCACTTTGAAAATTTTCTTGGATAGTAGGATCTCAAGACCTTCTTCCTCTCCTCCTAGCCTTCCTATCTCCACCTTTCTTCTCTCCTTATCTTCCTTAAATCTCTTCCTAGGCTCTTGCCCTAATCGAACTTGTCCTTACTATTTTTGGACTTATCTTAACAAGAGAAGGAAGAGACTAATTAAAAAATAGGAAGAGGGTGTAAGAAAGAAGAGATAGGTTTAGAATTCTGAATGAAACAAATCCCCAGTGCAGCCCCCTTTAAATAGTTAGCGATAGGTTGCCTTCGGACTTGTCTCGCACCCTCTCTACACACCATCTTGTGCCCTTCAAAATTTCTCACACCCCAAGACAAAATTCCACACCCATTAGGAAGCTTTTGACATATGGCAATCATCGAGAAAAAATTTGAGAGACTCTTCGCGCAGAAAGACTCTTCGAAATATTTTTCTCGATGATTCTCCGATGCATCGTGAGGCTTTCTTTGGCATATTTTTTCTCCACCACTAATCAGTGCATCTTGGCCATCCAATGGACCAAAATGAAGGCACTAATTAGAAGATGGCATTGAAAAAATATGAGATTAGAAGGTGGCATGACAATTAGATTAGGTCCTTAACAAGATGGACTCTTGGTTAGGCACATGGATAGACTTGGCTAGTTTTCAAAATTCAACCAATTTCCATGATTAAATCAGATAGTGATTTAGCCATAGAAGGACTTCTTTGTACTCAAAATTAAATCATGATTCTTCAAGAATTTTTTACAGCATGGAACATATGGATAAGATCGAGGAAGGGGCATCCCATCTCATGGGATGCCAACTCATGTCTTGCGCACAAAAATGTATCCCATGTGCAAAAAACATTCTTGACACATGGACACCTAATAACATGGCACCAAATCCCTGGTACATGTAGCCAAGGGTGACCCAACTCAAAACCAAAATTAGTTTGAATTAATTTGAATTTAATAAGCCTAAATTAGAATCAAATTTGAACCCGATTTGAAATAAGGAGCTAGGATTTGCAACATATGCTAGCATGTCTATTTTGCAAACATGATCTAATCCAATTAGACCTTTGATCAATTTTCTTTGTGTGTGACCCATTGGGTTCTATATCTAACCAGTAGTGGGTCCAAGTACAAGTCAATCAAATTTGATTAAAATTTAATCTAACCAATTTAGATCCAATCAAGCTAACCCGATTTCAGTAATTAGAATCTTTCTAATTGGTGATCGAATTAAACTCTTTAATTCGATCAAACTCATAAGACAAGATTGACGTTTAATAACATATCATGTCTATCTAAAAATTATAAAATTTTGATAGAAATATCAAAAATATCCTTCAGTAGAAAGTTACCATACAATTCAATCCTACGATCTCCCTGCTTCTCGAATATGACTCTAGATATGGAATGATGTCAAATTCAATATCATATTCATATTTTTCTTAATCTTTAATGATGATTGATTAATAAAATAATAAAAACTCTTTCTAATGTTATTCTATTTTGATTAAAGGCTTCCTAAATCATCAATCGATCAGAGTAAATAGGATGCAATCTCCTCTTACCAGGAGTGATCAATTTCATGTTGACCAACTCACAATCTCCATACATATTCCACCATATCCAGATCACTTCGTACATGACTAAGTCATGAATGAGTATGAACCAAAATATGGATTCATGTATACAAGATTCTATGGTAGTCTCAAGTCAAAAGATTACATGCACAACTCCCACTATAAAAAATTATCTTTTGATGGGTAAGTAGATGCCATAAAATGTTTCTTAAGTCGGATCAATTTAGTGAACTCATTCTCTAATGAGCATCTATATCTTTATATTAGTATCTCACACAAATAGCTTATGAGATCAACCACCCTCTCCATCGAGCATACATAAGAAGTGCCAGTCTGTCCGAAACATTGATCTCCTACTCAATGCTCCGATGACTAGAAATATTTTAAATCAAGATTTTTAAGATTTTAGGTCTCATAGATATGATCTCATCATAACCCTAAAACTATTATCCTAATTTATGGAGTTCATCATAATTATTATAAAAGTAAGATGCAGCATATGATAAAAAATATCTTTTATTATTAAAGTGTCAATTACATGAGTTTGGAAGGTTACAAGAAAAATCTATCAAAATACAAATTTTGATTAGCTTGTAGGGCATATTCCTTTCAATCTTCCACTTGCACTAAAACCAATCATCCTTATATTTTATCCCCATACAGTCGAGGTGGTGATCGAACTGCTACTATGGTAGAGCCTTAGTGAATGGATCTGCTATGTTGTTCTTTATTTCTACTCGTTTAATGACTATATCTTGTCTTTCAACTATTTCACGAATGAGATGGAAGCGCCTTAGATTGTGCTTGGATTTATAATGAGATCTCAGTTCCTTTACTTAAGTAACCGCTCCATTATTATCATAATAAAGTGGTACTGGATTCTCAATCTCAAGAACAACACCCAACTTAGTGATGAACTTCTTCATCTAGACAGCTTCCTTGGCGACTTCACTTACAACTATATACTCTGCCTTAGTAGTTGAGTCAGCTATAATTTGCTGCTTAGAACTTTTTCAACTAATTGCTCCACCATTTAGAGTAAAGATATATCCTGATGTGGACTTGCTATCATCAGGGTCTGATTGAAAACTAGAGTCAGAATAGCTTCTAGTTTTAGATCAGATCCTCCATATACTAGAAAAATATCTTTAGTCCTTTTCAGGTACTTAAGAATATTTTTTACTATTTTTTAATGATCCACTCCTGAATTAGCCTGCAATCGACTAACTATGTCTAAGACATAGGCAACATCAGACTTGGTACATAGCATAGCATACATGATCGACCCTACTGTCGATGCATAGGGAATAGAACTCATTTTATTTCTCTCTTTCGGTGTTTTAGGAGACATCCTTTTAGAAAGAGGTATGCTTTGACTCATGGGTAAGTAACCTTTTCTACTCCCATCCATGCTAAACTTTTTTAGTACTAAATCTATGTATCTGAATTGGGACAAGCCTAACATCCTCTTAGATTTATCCCTATAGATCTTTATACCTAGTATATATGATGCTTCGTCCAAATCCTTCATGAAAAACTTACTTGATAGCCATGTCTTGACCGATTGTAACATTGGGATATCATTTTCAATGAGAAGTATGTCATCCACATATATAACTAAGAAGACAATGGCACTCCTACTAGTCTTCTTGTATACACAAAGTTCATCCATATTTTTGACAAAGTCAAACTCTTTGACTGTAACATCAAAACGGATGTTCCAACTCCTCGAGGCCTGCTTTAATCCATAAAAAGATTTTTTAAGCTTGTATACCTGATTTATTCTCTCTTTTGAGACAAATCTTTCTGACTAAGATATGTAAACCTCTTTCTTAAGATAACCATTAAGGAAGGCGGTCTTCATATCTATTTATCAAATTTTATAATCATGATATGCTACTATTGCAAGGATAATCCGTATAGATTTGAGCATGGTAACAGGTAAAAATATTTTATTATAATCTATACCCTGTTTCTACCTGAAACTTTTAGCTACCAATCTGACTTTATAGGTTTCAACTTGGCCATCTGCTCTAATCTTTTTCTTATAGACCCATTTGCATCCACTAAGGGTCACACCTTTTGGTGTATCAACCAAAATCCATACTTGGTTGGAGTACATAGAGTTCATTTTGGATTTCATAGCCTCTAGCCATTTGTCTAAGTCCCTACTCATGATGGCTCCTTATAGGTCAAAGGTTCATCATTCTTAATGATGTAGACTTCATTATTCTCAATAACGAACCCATACCTTAGAGGTGCATTTTGCACTCTATCCAACCTTCAGAGAGGAGGTGTATTTTGTGGTTGTACCTCATCAATGGCTATTTTTGGTTGAAGATTATCTTGTGCTTCTATTTGTAGGTCTTGAATTTCTTCTGGTTCAATTTTCTTTCCACTACCTCTTTCTAGGATAAACTCTTTTTTCATAAAAATGATATATTTACTAACAAACACCTTTTGTTCAATAGGATGGTAAAAGAGGTATCCTATATTCTCTTTTAGATAACCTACAAATAAGTATTTATCTGTCCTAGCACTTAGCTTATGTCCAAAATTTCTTTTAACATAAGCTGGACAGCTCCATATCTTAAGATACTTAAAATTAGGCTTCTTTTATCTTCATATCTCATATGGAGTGCTTGGCACAATTTTTGAAGGTACTCTGTTCAGGATATAGACTGTAGTTTTTAAGACATATCTCTAAAAAAAAATAGGTAAGTCTATAAGGTACATCATGGACTGTACCATATCTAATAAAGTATGATTTCTTCTTTCTGCTACATCATTTAGCTGTGGTGTAAAAGGGAGATCCACTCTGAGAGAATTTTATTTTCTTTAAGATGATCTAAAAATTTATTGGATAAGTATTTTTCTCCTCGATCGGATCAAAAGATTTTAATACTTTTTTCAGTTTATTTCTTGATCATACTTTGATATTCTTTAAATTTATCAAAGACTTCAGATTTGTATTTCATAAGATACATAGATCTAAACCTAGATAAATCATCAGTGAACATTATAAATAAGAGTATCCTCTTCTGGCTTTTGTTGTCATAGGACCACATACATTAGTATATACAAGTCCTAATAACTCACTTGTCCTTTCTTCATGTCCACTAAATGGAGTCTTAGTCATTTTTTTCATAAGACAAGATTCACAAGTTCTTAATAATTCATAGTCATAAGGATCAAAGAACTCTTCTTTATATAACTTGTTAATCCTCGTCTCACTTATATGATCAAGTCGACAATGCCAAAGTAAAGTATTATTAATCTCTTCTCTCTTTCATCTTTTGCTTTCATCAATATGAAAAATATTATCATTAGATAGAATTAGAAGATCATTATTAACAACGCCATGACAAAGAATTTATTAGAAAAAGAAATTGAGTAACTATTGCCCTTTCCATTTATTTCAAAATTTTGTTGCAATAGCAACAGTACAGAAATAATAATACTAATGATCTTAGGCATATAATCACAGTTTTCTAGCTCTAAAATCTTTTCAGAAGGCAACTTTAACATATGTCCCCATAGCTTTTGTTTGGATGGACTCTCCTTCAGTGCCGTAGAGTTCGATGTCACCCTTCTTCAGTACTTAACGTTCTACAGCCCCTGCAATGACTTGCATATATAAGAACCGGAGGCAGTATTCAATATCCAAGAGTCTGAATTGGAAGAACTTAATGACAAAATTGTATGTATCTCATACATACTTTTGGTGCATCGCTTGCACCAGTCTTTAAGTTGTAAGATATAACTTGTAATTCTTTTTCCAGTGTTCTGCCTTATCGCAATGAAAGCAGGTACCCTGTTCGGAGACTTTCTTCTCCTTCTTCTTCATCTTGCCATCCTTAAGATTCAGTGCTTTCTTTAAGCCCTTAAAGCCTGACTTCTTCTTGGAGGTTTTACCCACAAGAAGAAGTGGAGCCTTTTCTTTCTTTATGTGGCTCTCAACTATCTTGAGCATGTTTAACAGCTCAGGCAAAGAGGTATTCCATTTGTTCATGTGATAGTTCATGACAAACTGAGCGAATGATTTGGGGAGAGATTATAGGATCAAATCCTGGCTTAATTCTCCATCCATCACAAAACCTAATGACCTAATCTGATGATCAAGTCAATGATCTTCAGGACATGGTCTTGTACAGATGACCCCTCAGTCATTCTAGCATGAAATAACTGCTTAAATATCTCATATCTAATAGTCCTACTCTGTTCTCCATACAACTCTTTAAGATTGAGGAGTATGGATTGAGTATCCATGCTCTCATGCTGCCTCTATAATTTGTTGCTTATAGAGGCCAGTATGATGTACTTGACAGTTAAACTATCATTCTTTCATATCCTGTATATAAATATCTCCTCCTCAGTGACATCATCCCCAACCTCTTGAGGCTCAGGGACATCAAGAATATAAGAGAGCTTCTCCTGAATGAGTACAATCTTTAAATTCCTCAATCATCTACATAATTGGGATCCATCAACTTGTTAAAATCTAAGATTCCTCACAATGATAATGAAGATGTCATTTGTAGAATTTAATCTACAATAAATAAAGAACATTACATAAGCAAACAACTCATGTTGACTTACACAACTAAATAAGATCTTTTGATTTAATTATACCTCTCACTATTTTATCGAACATCATAACCCTCTACTATGATGAACAAGATATATTACATATTTATCTTAGTGGGATTGAGATCCTAATTTTTCATCGTGATCTTGTGTTAACACAATAAATCCTTATGAGTTCATAGATAGGAAACTCTTTCCAATTGTATCTCATGTAATTCTCAATATTATTTTTAGGTCTCTAAAATATTATTAGCCTTGTGGTAACATAACAAGCTATAATATTTTAGTTAAGTAAGATCTTTCATTTTAATACAGTCAAATTTGAATATAACTGCCCTTATGGTAACACAACAAAACAGTACATCCAAAATTACCGTAAGCATCTTTTATGCACCAGGATTATATTATATCAGTCCTTATGACTAGCCTTATGGTAACACAACAACCTTGTCATAGTTCATGATGTAATATTAACTTAACATGAAGGAAGGCCCCTAGTAGTATTTTCAATATTAGGATTTTTCAATATCAAGATGCTTAATCAACTTGACCAAATAAGTAGGTGGGGGTCCCCTCATTGCTTTTCTGAGATATCAATAAATTGGTCAGGTCAGTCAATAGAATCAATTAAAAAATCACCTGTATCACTTTTCTAGACATCAATTGATCAAGAATTGATTGACCCATATTTGCATATCACTACTACTTAATATAATTTTTTATGAGGACTTCTTTGGTCACATGCACATTCTAACTATATATAATGCTCATTCATACTAATATATATTAGCATTAAACATTCTATATGTAACAGTATAACATATGGAGTTTCATCATCCTAGGACAACCAGCAGCATAACCCCGTTATGCTAGGACAACCTTATGTCAGGGTGATGAAGTAGTGGATCATATATGTATCAATTTATGTCATCATATGAAAGTATAATTGATGGCATAATTAATTTTATAGCATGAATTATAACATACATTACATAAATATTATGTATATATGATTGAACCAAACAAGATTGGCTCTGATACCACTATAGGGTTTGGGTGGACATGCACAGCGAAAGCATAATGGATTTCAAAAATTTTAAATTATAAAATTTTAAATATTAAATTTTTAAACCAAAACATTCTTGATGATTGATAATTATATATAATATATTCATAATAAAATTTAAGCTATAGAAGAATACCTACAATACTTATTCCAAATTCTGACAGAATCTCCACTAGGCACCCAAGCATTCGTCCTCCAACGATATCCACACAGGGCTATGATAAGGACACCAACTCCTTAGGATGATTCCTCCTCTAAAATTTTTACTTTGAGAATTTTCTTGGCAGCAGGATCTCAAGACCTTCTCTCTCTCCTCTTAGCCTTCTTATCCCTACCTTTCTTCTCTCCTTGTCTTCCTTAAATCTCTTCCTAGACTCTTGTCCTAAAATCAAACTTGACCTTACTATTTTTAGAATTATCCTAATAAGAGAAGGAAGAGACTAATTAGATAATAGGAAGAGGGTGTAAGAAAGAAGAGATAGGTATAGAATTCTGAATGAAACAAATCCCAGGTGCAGTCCCCTTTAAATAATTAGCGATGGGTTGCCTTGGACTTGTCTCGTGCCCTCTCCACACACCATCTCATGCCCTTCAAAATTTCTCACACCCCAAGACAAAATATCACACCCATTAGAAAGCTTCTGACACATGGCAATCATCAAAAAATAATCCGACAGATGCTTCATGTAGAAAGACTCTTCAAAATATTTTTCTCGATGATTCTCCGATGCATCCGAGGCTTTCTTTGGCGTATTCTTTCTCCACCACTCATCAGTGCATCTTAGCCATCCAATGGACCAAAATGAAGGTGCTAACTAAAAGATGGTGTAAAAAAAATTTGAGATTAGAAGGTGGCATGACAATTAGATTAGAGTCCTTAACAAGATGGACTCTTGGTTAGGCGCATTGATAGACTTGGCTAGTTTTCAAACTTCAATCAATTTTCATGATTAAATTAGAAGGTAATTTAGCTACAGAAGGACTCCTTTGCACTCAAAATGAAATCATGATTCTTCAAGAATTTTTTTCAATGTGGAACATATGGATAAAATCAAGGAAGGGGCATCCCATCCCATGGGATGCCAACTCATGTCTTGCGCACAAAAATGCATCCCCCATGCAAGAAAATTTCTTGACATGTGGGGACCTAATAACATGGTGCCAAATCCTGATACATGTAGCCAAGGTTTGACCCAACTCAAAACCAAAATTGGTTTGAATTAATTTAGATTTAATTAGCCCAAATTGGAATCAAATTCGAATCTGATTCTAAACAAAGAGCTAGGATTTGCAACATGTGCTAGCATGTCTATTTTGCAAATATAATCTAATCCAATTAGACCCTTGATCAATTTTCTTTGTGTGTAACCCATTGAGTTCCACATCTATCCAGTAATGGGTCAGATGCAAGTCGATCTGATTTGATTAGAATTTAATCTAACCAATCTAGATCTAATCGAGCTAACCTAATTTCAGCAATTAGAACCTTTCTAATTGATGATCGAGTTAAACTCTTTAATTTGATTAAACTGACAAGATAAGATTAACATCTAGCAACGTATCATGTCTACCTAGAAAATATAAAATTTTGATAGAAATATCAAAAGTATCTTTTAGTGGAAAGTTATCATGCAACTCAATCCTGCGATCTTCCTGCATCCCGAATATGACTCTGAATATGGAATGATATCAAATTCAATATTATATTTGTTGGTGCAAAAATCTGTCTGCGTTGGAGAAGCTGGAGTTGTGGGGGTCGCGGTCACCATCGGGACCTGCAAAAGAAGTCTAAACCGGAGGTGGGGTTGCTCCGGCAAGACCCTCCGATGCTCAAGTCAGTTCTCTACCTCAACAAGAATGGAGTGCTCGAACGAAAATTTTAGCAAAGTTTTTGGGATAGAAAATAGAGCTTAGAGAATAACGTATCTGGGGTCCCCTTTTATAGATGGAGGGAGCAACAGACTGATAGCGATGTTTATAATCGTCTGGCAGTGGGCTGCCCAGGAGTTTATTGCGAAGAGTAGTGGAGTAGACCCGTGGCTATCACCAGGACGTGCCACGTGGAGTCTGCCACGGGGAGCGGAGCAGCGTCCGTTGTCGCGCTTGCCAGAGAATGGAAGAATCACGCGGTATCCATCACAGGAAGTGGAGCAGGATCATGACCATTATTGTGGCCTGCAGGGAGTGATGGAGCCGCGTGGAATCCGTCGCAGAAAGTGGAGCAGTGCTGTGGTCGTTATTGCGGCCTGTCAGGGAGTGATGGAGCCACGTGGAATCCATCGCAGGAAGTGGAGCAGTGCTGTGGTCATTATTGCGGCCTGCCAGGGGGTCCAGGCCTATCGGTCGGAGTTCGGCTGGGGTGTCTGGCGGAGAGAGGTGGCTAGCCACCTGTCTGAGAGGAGCTCGGAGTCCGGCTCTCATAGGAGTTCGGATGGAGTCTTCCTTCAGTCAAAGTCGGGGGTGAAGTCTGGCTCCCATAGGAGTCTGGGTGGAGTCCTCCTGTAAGCGAAGTCGTGGGTGGAGCCCGGCTCTCGTAGGAGTCCGGATGGAGTCCTCCTGTAAGCGAAGTCGTGGGTGGAGCCCGGATCCCATAGGAGTCCGGGCGAAGTCCTTGTGCAGTCGGAATTGGGAACGAGGCCCGGCTCTCGTAGGAGCCTGGGCGAAGTCTTCCCGCAGCTGGAGCTGGAGACGAGATCTGGCTCCCGTAGGAGCTCGGGCGAAGTCTACCTGTAATCAAAGTCAGGGGCGAAGTCTGGCTCCCTTAGGAGTCCGGACGAAGTTTACCAGCAATCGAGGTCGAGGATGGAGCCCGACTCCGGTAGGAGTCCGGACAAAGCCTTTTCGCAGTCAAGGTCGGGGACGAGATCCGGCTCCCATAGGAGTTCGGGCGGAGTCTTCTCACAGCCAAAATCGGACACGAAGTCTGGCTCTCGTAGGAGTCTGGGCAAAGTCTATCTGCAATTAAAGTCAGGGGTGAAGTCCGACTCCTGTAGGAGTCCGGATGAAGTTTACCATCAGTCGAGATCGGGGATGAAGTCTGGCTCCCGTAGGAGTCCGAGTGGAGTCTTCCCGTAGTCGGAGTCAGAGATGAGGTCAGGGATGAGATCCGGCTCCCGTAGGAGTCCGGGTGAAGCCCTTTCGCAGTCGAGGTCGGGGATGAGATCTGGCTCCCGTGGGAGTCCGGGCTGAGTCTACCTACAATCAAAGTCAGGGATGAAGTCTGGCTCCCTTAAGAGTCCGGACGAAGTTTACCTGCAATCGGGGTCGAGGACGGAGCCCGGCTCCCGTAGGAGTCCGAGCGAAGCCTTTCCGCAGTCGAAGTCGGGGATGAGATCTGGCTCCCGTAGCAGTCCAGGCTGAGTCTACCTGCAATCAAAGTCAGAGATGAAGTCCGGCTCCCTTAGGAGTCCGGATGAAGTTTACCTGCAATCGGGATCGAGGACGGAGCCCGGCTCCCATAGGAGTCCGAGCGAAGCCTTTCTGCAGTCGAAGTCGGGGACGAGATTCGGCTCCCGTAGCAGTCCGGGCTGAGTCTACCAAAATCAAAGTCAGGGGCGTAGTCCAGCACCCTTAGGAGTCCGGACGAAGTTTACCAGCAATCGGGGTCGAGGATGGAGCCCGGCTCCCGTAGGAGTCCAGGCGAAGCCTTTTCGCAGTCGAGGTCAGGGACGGAGCCCGACTCTCGTAGGAGTCCGGACGAAGTCTTTCCGCAGTCGAGGTCGGGGATGAGATCTGGCTCCCATAGGAGTCCGGGCTAAGTCTACCTGAAATCAAAGTCAGGAGCGAAGTCCGGCTCCCTTAGGAGTCCGGATGATGTTTACTAGCAATCAGGGTCGAGGATGGAGCCCGACTCCCGTAGGAGTTCGGGCGAAGCCTTTCGCAGTCGAGGTCGGGGATGGAGCCCGGCTCTCGTAGGAGTCCGGGCGAAGCCTTTCCACAGTCGAGGTCGGGGATGAGATCCGGCTCCCATAGGAGTCCGGGCTGAGTCTACCTGCAATCAAAGTCAGGGATGAAGTCTGGCTCCCTTAGGAGTCCGGACGAAGTTTACCTGTAAGTGAAGTCGTAGGTGGAGCCCGGCTCCCGTAGGAGTCCGGGTGAAGCCTTTCCACAGTCGAGGTCGGGGACGAGATCCGGCTCCCATAGGAGTCCGGATGAAGTTTATCAGCAATCGGAGTCGAAGACGGAGCCCGGCTCCCGTAGGAGCCCGGGTGAAGCCTTTCCGTAGTCGAAGTCGGGGATGAGATCCGGCTCCTGTAGGAGTCTGGGCTGAGTCTACCTGCAATCAAAGTCAGGGATGAAGTCTGGCTCCCTTAGGAGTCCGGATGAGGTTTACCTGTAAGCGAAGTCGTGGGTGGAGCCCGGCTCCCGTAGGAGTCCGAGTGAAGCCTTTCCGCAGTCGAGGTCGGGGACGAGATCCGGCTCCCTTAGGAGTCCGGACGAAGTTTACCAGCAATCGGGGTCGAGAATGGAGCCCGACTCCCGTAGGAGTCCGGGCGAAGCCTTTCCGCAGTCGAAGTCGGGGATGAGATCCGGCTCCCGTGGGAGTCCGGACTGAAACCTGGTAGTTGTAGAAATCTACCGTTGGAGAAGTTCAGCCATTGGCGAAGTCTGGGGTAGTTCGGATTGGAGTTGAACCTGGCTGGAAGAAGTCTGGAAGGGATTCGGGGAGCAGCTGATAGTCGTAGAAAGTCGGCTGGCGGCGGAGCTTAGTGAGCGCTTAGGGCGGTTTAATAGATAACTGGGGGAACTCATATTGAAGGAGCTCAGGTGGTGCAGTGGGAGTTCGTCCGTCGGGGGAATTCAGTCAGCATTGTGGGAATCCGACTGTTGGAGAAGTCCGGGGAGATACCATCTGCGGTCGAAAGCCGGAGGAGTCTTGGGAGGGTCAATCCTGTTAAGAATTTTGACTGAGGGTATTTTATACCCAACAATATTCATATTTTTCTTAATCTTTAATGATGATTCAATTAATAAAATATTAGAGACTCTTTCTAATGTTCATCCTCTTTGATCGAAGGCTTTCTAAATCATCAATCGATCAGAGTAAGTAGGATGCGATCTTCTCTTACCAGGAGTGATCGATTCCAGTTGACCTACTTACAACCTCCATACACATTCTACCATATCCAGATCACTCCGTACATGACTAAGTCATGAATGAGTATGAACCAAAATATGGATTCATGTATAAAAATTCTATGGTAATCTCAGATCAAAGGATTACATGCACAACTCCCACTATAAGAAAATATTTTTTGACGGGTAGGTAGATTTCATAAAATATTTCTTAAGTCAGATCAATTCAGTGACTCATTCTCTAATGAGCACCAACATTCTTATATTAATATCTCATACAAATGGCTTATGAGATCAGCCACCCTCTCCATCGAGCATACTAGGAAGTGCAGTCTGTCCGAAACATTGATCCCCTACTCAATGCTTCTATGACTAGAAATATTTTAAATCATAATTTTTAAGATTTTAGGTCTCATAGATATATCTCATCATAATCCTAAAACTATTATTCTGATTTATGGAGTTCATCATAATCATTACAAAAGTAAGATGCAGCATATGATGAAAAATATCTTTTATTATTAAAGTGTCAATTACATGAGTTTGAAAGATTATAAGAAAAATCTATCAAAATACAAATTTAGATTGGCTTGTAGGGTATATTCCTTTCAAATGCCTGTCTCCTTAGTTGTGCCTGTGTCGCAGTCCACGATCGCATATCTCCATGGTCGTGCTTGTGCTGTAGCTCCACCGTCACCTCTCTCCAGTCGTGCCTGCACTGCAATCCCATGCCACCGCTTATGTCTTGGTTACATCAATCCTGCAGTCCACAACTGTCTGTTCTCCAGCTGCCTCAGTGTCACACCTTTGGTCCGTAGCTGTCTGTCTCCCGATTGCCACTGAACCATCCCTGTGGTCCACAGCTGTCTGTCTCCCAGCTGCCTCTGTGCCACTCCATGTAGCCGCCTGTGTCTCAGGTCTCTTGACTGCATCCGTGTCGCGACTCCACAACCACCTATCTCCAATCATGTCTCTATCATGTCCCATAGGTGCCTATGTCCGAACTGTTCCTCGACCTCTGTCGCTATTGCTTCAGACCCTCTACACTCTGCAGACCTCTTCGAAGCCATCTCAGACCCTCCACACCCCACGGGCTCCTCCAAAACTACAAGAGATCATCCATCCCTTCGCTTTCAGTGACTATCCTGATTGAGTCCCTCTCTTCTCCTCCTTTCTTCTGCAATGAGTAATCCTTCTTGAAGTGTCTAGTCTTGTGGCACCTGTAACACCTCAGAACCTTCTCTGATCTATCCTTGGATTTTCCTCTCTTCCCAGGCCTTCCTCACTTCTCATGAATAGCGAACGCCTCTGAAGTAAAGTCTCCCTTACAAATCTTCTCTCATTGCATGTTCAACCTCAGGGCACCCATAACTTCCTCATACTCTAAGGACTCCTTGCTGTATACCAAGGTTGTGTTAGACTATCGTACACTAATGGGAGTGAGCACAGCAGCAACAATGTCTAATCTTCTTCCTCGATCTTCACATCCATATTCAACAAATCAGAACATACCTGATTGAACCTCTGGGTGTGACCAACCAAATCGCCTCTCTCGAACATCCACAAGCTATATAACTACTTCTTCAGTCAGAGCTTGTTCATCATATTTTTATCCATGTACATCTTCTCTAGCTTCTCCCAAAGGCCTCTCACTGTGGTCTGCATGCTGACCTCTGGTAACACCTAATCCGCCAAGCACATCCTGATCGTGCTGAAGGCAATCTCCTCTAGCTCCTCCCAATCCTCAACAGAGATCTTTTTCGATCTTTCTCATATCAAGACCATATAGATCTGCTGCTACACCAACAAATCCTTCACCCGCTCTGCCATAAGGTGAAATTTTTTTTGCCATCAAACTTTTCAAACTCCATTTTAAACTTGCTTGAAGCCATCACACCCTTCAAGCAACTAGCCAGCCCTAATCCTTCTACAATACCAGACCTCACACCCCAAAAAATAGGATCAGATCTATAAACAAATCTCCTCCACCTTTTTCCAAACTTTTCTTGAGTCAAAATCCTCCACTAATTGGGAGATAACCTCAAACAAAGAAGCAACAAGGAAGACAACAAGGGAAAACCTGGGCGCTACAGAAATCTGGGCTGACAATTGATTTCGGTGTCTTCTTCTTTTCTCCACATAATCAGACTCTGATACCAATTATAACAGAAACTTTGATATGACATCCTCTATACCTGAACATAAACACCTCACGTGGAACCTAGATGTTACTCCAGCAATTGATAAAGAAGAAAGAAGGATGTCAGGGTTTGGTGTTGGAACTAGAGAGGAAGAGAAAGTTAGGAAGAAAAGATCTTTATTCACTCAATCACCTTATAAAACCCTAATACAACCTATGTATATTTATACATAGCCACTAGGTCTGACCAAAAACTCCCCTTTGGCTCAACCCAATACATGAAAGCACTCATCAAACTATATCTCACATACTCTCTCCACTTGGACTTAATTCCAATCCAAGTCCTTGAGTTAGCCCCCTCAAGATCTTCCAAACAAGGCCTCAAGACCCTTAGGATCAAAATCAATCCTAGTAGAAACCAAAATCCATGCATCGTTCTATTCTCAGTTCAAGCCAACTTGATCAGACCTCGAGCCGACTTGACTATCGTGCCATCCATGTGCTAAAGAAACCTGCTCTTTGTTCCATATCCAAGATGGCTCCCTCAAGTTCTCGAGCCAGTTCATCCAGTCGAGTCGACTCCACCTAGATCCGAGTCGGCTCCTCTACTACAGAAATAGACCTTTGAAGGGAAAAATCGCCTTTTTCCTGTGTAGGATCTTCCAGATTTCACCAAATCTGGGGTGGAATAAATTTTATATTTTTTATCCTATGCTATTTTAGATCTAATGTCTATTAGATCTAATTTTATTATCTGATATTTAAAATTTAAAATTAAATCTAAAAGTATAAGAAATATAGACATACCTTAAGGGGAATCTAATTACCTTGTTAGATGATCGCAGCACTACCTGAGGTTCTGATATAGCTACGCAAGTGTCTGGCCTCTACTAGTAACCACTCAGATAGGATCTGGAATATCTTCTCCTCATGATTCAATGCTCCAAAAATTAGATCAATATTTAATTTGGAAGTACTTCAAAACTCCTTCTGAAGTTGGAACAGCAGCCTGTCGAAGATGTCCTGCAGCCTTCCGTTCCAGGGTCACCACACCTTGTACCTTTGCCAGATGAACGTCCAACTTCTTGGACATGAAGAGGGAGAAAGGAGAACAGGGAAGATATGGAGAAGAGAGTAGGGGGCAGCAGCTAATAGGTTTTTTTGCATAAAATAAATTCTATCTCGAAACCTAGGTGCAGCAGGGTTTATATAATTTCTGTATGCTGCGCAGTGCCACATCATTCGACCAATCAGAAAATTCCAATAAATTTTGAAAAAATTTTAATTGGTGGAGTGATGTCATCTGATCATATCAGATAAGAACCCCACCTTATCTCCAAAAGGTGGTGCCAACATTGGATAAGCACAAATAGAGTGGCGCCAAAGAGTTCAAGTTTATCAGGATCTTTGGTTCTTATCCATTTGGGGCGCCCACTTAAATCCAATTGGGCTCACACCATAATCTGATTATGGCATCCAATTTGATTAGGTTTAGGCATGTGGACACTCCACAAAAATCTTCCAATAAGTCCTCTTCAGTTTAAGACCCATATGTCAACTTTTGACAGATGTCCTAAAATAAATTGGCAGGTGCTAGAAATTAGCAGGTGTTGTCTTAAATTCATCTCATGAATGAAGATAAGCCTTTTCTGAGTTGGACAAGCTTCAATTAGACTGAGAGAAACCTTCTAAGGTTCTCTGGATGAGCCAGATCACATTTGGCTCAGTAGAGATAGAAAAGAATACACGAGAAGAAAGTTAGGCTCAATCGAGTGCTAGCACGATTTTCTTGAACCTAATTGGATCTTATCCAAATCAATTGGGGTAGCCCAATTGATGACATCCAGACCCTAACCCTTGTTTGTGTGACCCAGTTAGGTTAATTCTGTATGGTAATGAGACATGTTGTGATCTCATCATTGACATCATCGAAACTCCTTTCGATGGACCAGAACTCTTCTGATTCAGACAATTAGAATGATCGATCATCAAAATCATTCTAATTGCTCCCAAAATCCACCAGTGACACCTAGCAGTATATGGTGGAAACCCATCAGAACTGAAGATGAACCTCTTGGTGCAGCTACCTGTGTGATTGAGTTCCTCTATCATGAGTCCGACTGAATTAGGGTTAAGGTGAACTCGTCAAACCCAACATCAGTCATATGAATCAATCGATCGATCCGAGTCGATGTGAAACCCAATGGAAAACTCTTTTCCATTATTTCACTCTACCATGGCCATGGGCTTAAGAACTGATCTTTCGATCATCATAGGACTACTCCTCACATCTACCGAGGTTGATAGATCCCATCTTGGTGCGATCTGGTTCCTACAATGGATATGCTACAGCCAACATACACCTCAGGGTTTTGAATGGCTAGGAGATCAAGTTATGGTGTAGTCAAACCATAACACACTCAAGGTGAACTGTCGATGCACCTTAGGTTAAAGAACTAGACACACAACTGCAGCATCGAGCTAGTCATCGACGAGAAGGTAGACTTCCTTATGACTGCTCGAGGTGGTCACACTCAGTACTTTCGTTCTCAATGAATATCTGTACTCTCACTTCGATGTCTCCACACCGTAGACTCAAGACTCATCTACCCTAAGAAAGCGATCGTACACCAACCTTTCGGATCGATCACCATCTCTGATGATCCTATGGTCAGGAGTAGTTTATGAGTTAGTTATGTAAATTCATGCCTTAAATTTTCAACTCTTGAAAATATGAATTAACATTCCCACTAACTCAAAGGATGTATCACAGACACAATGTACATAATGTGATAGAAGAATAACCTTTTTATTCATTTGTAGTCAAAATTATAATTTTGTCCTTAGATTTGTAAGGAATGTGTCAGTCGATTTGGCATCTAGGGCACACATCTAACAAACTCCCACTTGACCTAATTCCAATTGGCTACATATCTAAATCCCATCTTCTCAAGGTGGGCTTCGATCTTTCGTTGGCCCAATGGCTTAGTTAGTGGGTCTGCCACATTATCTGTGGAGTTGACTCTCTTGACCTCAACATAACCTTTTTCGAGGTAATCACGAATCAGATGGAATCGCCGCTCGATGTGCTTGGACTTCTGGTAGACCTTGGCTCCTTAGCTAGGGCTATGGCACTATTATTGTCCAGTAAAGAGGGATGGCATCCGATGACAACACTCCAAGCTCTGCGGCAAACTTGTTGTATCAAATGCCTCCTTTGCAGCTTCTGATGCAGCAATATACTTGCCTCCATGGTGGAATCTGCAATCACCGTTTGCTTGAAACTCTTCCAGCTAACTGTACCACCATTGCAAATGAACAGACTCCTAGATATCGACTTTCGATCATCTATATCAGACATAAAGTCTGAGTCTGTATATCCTTGAATCTGGAGTTCTCCATTCCCAAAGACTAGAAACATATCCTTAATCCTTCTTAAGTACTTAAGGATACATTTCATAGAAGTCCAGTGCTCTTCGCCTGGATTTGACTGATATCTGCTTGTGACACTCACAGCATGGGCTATATCAGGTCATGTACATAGCATGGCATACATGAGGCTCCCTATTGCGAAGCATAAGGGATCTTGCTCATGCGTTCAATCTCCTCAAGTGTGCTAGGGCACATCTTCTTGGAGAGATGAATGCCATGTCTAAAAGGCAATAAACCTCTTTTGGAGTTTTTCATGCTAAACCTCTTTAGCACCTCCTCTATGTACATCTTCTGTGAAAGTCCTAGCATCCTATTTGGTCTATCTCTATAGACCTTAATACCCAGTATAAAGGATGCCTCTCCTAGATCTTTCATAGAGAACTCCTTAGACAACCATACTTTGACTGAGGTCAACATGGGAATGTCATTCTCAATTAGGAGGATGTCATCCACGTACAATACGAGGAAGACAACTGTGATCCCACTGACTTTTTTGAACACACATGATTTCTCTTCGTTCTTGATGAAATCAAACATTTTGATCACATCATTGAAATGAGTATTCCAACTCCGAGATGCTTGCTTAAGTCCATAAATGGACCTTTGCAGTTTGCAGACCTTGTGATCATCATCACTAGACGTGAAACCAAGCGGCTGTTCCATATAGATATCTTCCTCAAGATATCCATTTAAGAATGCCTTTTTACATCCATCTGCCATATTTCATAATCGAAATAGGCTGCAATAGCAAGCAATGTGTGGATGGATTTTAGTATGGCTACGGGCGAGAAGGTATCCTAATAGTCAATGCCTTGCGCTGACTATAACCTTTCGCTACGAGCCTAGCCTTGAATGTCTCCACATTTTCATCTGCACCTATCTTTCTCTTGAAGATCCATTTACACCCAATAGGTACAATACCTTCAGGTGGATCTACCAAGGTCCAGACTTGGTTTGAGTGCATCGAGTCAATTTCTGATCTCATTGCCTCTAACCATTTCTCGGAGTTGATATCTGATATCGCCTCGTCATAGGTCTTGGGATCATCACCATGAACCCCATTTCCCGTGAGGAACATTTCTCTACATCCTCTTGTATGGTACCTAAGTACCTTTCAGGAGGACGGAAAACCCTAGTCGATCTACGAGGTAGAAGAGGTTGTGTTAGGACTGGTTCTGATTGATTAGGTTCCTCAGGTCTTTAGCTCGTTACTCTTGGGAGACATTCTTCTTGAGCTTAATTATTCTTCCGATGCCACCATCTTGAATAAACTATTTTTCAAGAAAAATAGTATTTCAACTCACAATCACATTGTGATCTTTCGGAATATAAAAATAATATCCTAATGACTCTTTAGGATATCCTATGAACCGAGCTCTAAAAGATCTGAACTCTAACTTGCCCGTCTGCTGTCTCTTGACATGAGCCGGACAACCCCAAATTCTGAGATGATTCAGACTTGGCTTCTTACCATGCCATATCTCATATAATGTGGTAGGAATAGGTTTAGAGGGAACCCTATTCAATACATAAATTGCTGTCATGAGACAATATCCCCAAAGAAATTCTGGAAGGTCTGTGAAGCTCATCATAGAACGGACCATATCTAATAGGGTCCGATTTCTCCATTCTGAAACCCTGTTGAGTTGAGGCATTCCAGGTGGAGTCCATTGAGAGACTATACTATTGTTCTTAAGATAGTCTAAGAATTTTTGACTAAGGTATTCACCTCCTCGATCTGATCGAAGAACCTTAATAGGCTTTCCTATTTATTTTTCTACCTCATGTCTGAATTCTTTGAACCTTTCAAAGGCTTCAGACTTATGTTTCATTAGAAACACATGCCCGTACCTAGACATATCATCGGCAAAGGTAATGAAGTAGACAAAGTTGCCTCTAGCCGGCACATCAAATGGGCCACACAGATCCGTATATACTAGGACAAGTAGGTCTGTGGCCCTTTCCCCATGTCCCACAAAAGGAAGCTTGGTCATTTTGCCTTGAAGGCATGATTACAAACTGGATATGACTCGAAAGTCAACGGACTCAGTAGCCCAGATTTCTCCAATTTGTTAATCCTGTCTTCTGCTATATGACCTAGCCTTAGGTGCCACAGATACTTATCATTTAGACTATCTCTAGGCCTTTTAATTCCTATGGTATTCACATTTTGCTCAATATTAAAAATAGATACATCAACATGTAACTGATAGAGACCATTAATAACAAAACCATTTGCAACTTTATTATTTTCATAAAATATGTTACAATGGTCCTTATGAAAGCTAATCACATAGCCTTCTTGTGCTAAACATGAAACAGAAATCAAATTTCTGCTTGCTGCAGGCACATAATAACAATCTCTTAAAAATAAATCTAATCCTAATGGTAATCGCAGAGGGTAGCTTCCTACGGCCACAGCAGCAACTCTTGCTCTATTCCCGACATGTAGGATCATCTCCCCATCCCTCAGCCTCCTGCTCTCCTCAAGATCCTGCATAGAAGTGCACAAATGAGCACTAGAACTAGAGTCAAGCACCCAACTGGATGCAGAAGAAACCGTAAGATTAGATTCGATAATGAGCATACCTCCAGAAGGACCATCTTCTTGTTCTTCAGGGTAGCCAGGTACTGAGGACAGTTCCACTTCCAATGGCCTTCTGACTGACAATGGAAACACTTTTCCTTTTTGGAAGCCTTCTTCTTCGGTCCTGTCTTCTTGTTCTTGCCATCCATCTTCTACTTCTTCACTGACTTCTTTTTCTTTCCAAAAGACTTTCTCTTGGAAGAAGTCCGCTCCATAGTAAGAACTGAGCCTTTTGAACCTTTCATTGATAGCTCAGTCGTAACCAGCATATTCATTAACTCGGCCAAGGTACATTGCATCTTATGCATATGAAAGTTCATGATGAACTGACCATATGCATCGGTCAAAGACTGAAGGATCACATCAATCTGAAAATCCTTGTCCAAGATGATACCGAGCTTCTCAAGCTCCTTAAGATCCTTGTCATTGTCAAACAATGATCTTGGACTGACTGCCCATCACGCATCTTGGTCTTAAAAAGTTTTGACAGACTTGATACTTGGCCACGTGACTCTGTTCACCAAATAACTCTTGTAGGTGAGCCAACATTTGGCGGGTAGTCAAAATATTTTCATGTTGGTGCTGCAAATCATCAGACATTGCACCCAACATGTAGTACCTGGCTTTGTTATCATCATTCGTATGTACTTTTCCAGAGATGCTCTCCGTTCAGCAGTCGGACGTGCTAGCATGGCAGGTGGGTCATGGTCCAAGACATGAGTAAATTTTTTAGAATCAAGAATAATTCTATAGTTCCTCAACCAGTCCTTAAAATTTGGTCCAGTCAGTCTATGAGTGCCTAGAATTTTGGTCAAGAGATTTGAGGCAGACATGTTTCCTGTAGAGAGTCGAAAGTTTCTAGTTATATTTTATAATCAGACTCAACCAATTTGTTTAGGGTTTTCATTTTTAAACAAATTAGGCTCTCACTATTTTTTCAGATCACTACACTCCCTTGGTAGAGATGTGAAAATCTCCGTGATTAGTGATTTCTAGTGGGTGGTGCAGTCTTACCGACTGGCTCATCACCTCACCTAACAGTTATTGATGATGGGTCAACCGATGAGTGGACAACTCTTGTCCAATGATTCTCTAATCATGGTGCACCCAAAATTTGGTCTCTAATTCATGAAGCTCACTGTATTCGGGATATTACTCCAATCCTTAGTTAAGCCAAACCCACCATTTGCACGAACTAGATTCCTGATTGGGTCCCTCACCGTATCCGAAATATTGAGCCCAATCCATCCTCTAATCCGTAGCATCCAATGCCTAATGGACATGGTTGCATCTTTCCGGTGCAATTGAGCCACTATAACTAGCCGAGAACAATCAACCCCGGGAAGGCCCGCACATCCACAATGGTGGAAGACCTAGACTTAATATTTTCTTAGGAAGATTTGATTTAGGTCTCTTTAAACTTGACTTGACATAGTCATAACAATTATGACTAACCTAGTGGCTTGGGTTAGCTCAAATTGTTAGCCACCTCAAATCAGAACTGGGTCGACACATATGGCCAGGTAAGTGAGATTGGTGGAAGAGATATGCCATTAACTCGACAAGAATGTATTCGAGTCGAGTAGCTCCCAATTAAAAATCAATCGTTGCATCTACCGAACTTACCTTAGACACCAAATTATCGAACCAGAACTAATTGGGTTAGCCTACAATCCAGACTCTAACCTTTGAGCCAAATTAGGTCTTAACTTGATCGAGTCACATCTAAATATGATTCAACCTTGACCCAGACTTAATCCTATTAGGCTAGTCAATTATTAGCTTTCATGATCCCACCTAACCAACTTTGATTCGGTTTGATCAACCGCTAGACCTAATTGAGCTACCCAAGCCCGAACCCAATCTTATGAAAATATCTTAGATCTGAAATTCTCAATTTTAGACCTCATATAATTTATAAACTTAATACATTAATTAAGTTTGGGTTCATAAACAAAGCATGTATAATAAATCCTAGGATTTCAGGATCTAGGATTTTGTAGAAAAGTAAGTTTTAATTTTTGATTAAGGATGAACGCGTGGCGCCCCTACACGTCATATGAATGCCCCATTGAATGGGAGGAGAGGGTCTTTAAACCCTACTTTATTCTTATGACCAGACGGCCATGAGGAACACCTTAACCAGAAATATAAATTTAACTACAAAACTAGTTAGATCTAAATTAACATATCACATATACAATTTAAGATCTAACTAATACATACTTTGCATACATCTCATGTATCAAAAATCAATCTAATTAAAATACTTTCAGATCTGATACATCACATGTAATATCTAAAAAATAAGATTTAAATTAAACTATTCAAAATTAAATCTATTCTAGACAAGTTACTAGATCAGTTCTACAACTAGTCTAGGCATGTAACAGATTAATTTTATGAAAAAATTAAAATTTTATTTTCTATTTTCTGATCTAATTATAAACTTATAAATCAAAAAAATAAAAAATAAATTATATTTAATTCATATTTTAATCTCATTAAAATATAAAACTTAAGACTATTCATGGATTCAACTAATCCTAGTCTAGTCATGCATCTCATGCATGTTAGATCATCTTAGATTTAATTTTAAATATTTTAATTTTAGATTCTATCATATCTGATGTGAAATCTGAAATTTTTTAATATTAGATAAATTAAAATTAAAATTAGATCTAAATTAGATCTAAAATAGAGCCAACAACCTGGCTCTGATACCACTTGAAGGGAAAAACTGCCTTTTTCCTGTGAAGGATCTTCTAGATTTCACCAAATTTGGGGTGAAATAAATTTTATATTTTTTATCTTATACTATTTTAGATTTAATATTTATTAGATCTAATTTTATTATCTAATATTTAAAATCTAAAATTAAATCTAAAAGTATAAGAAATATAGACATACCTTAAGGGTAATCTAATTACCCTATTAGATGATTGCAGCACTGCCTGAGGTTCTGATGTAGCCACGCAAGCGCCTGGCCTCTACTAGTATCCACTCAAGTAGGATCTAGAATATCTTCTCCTCATGATTCTATGCTCCAAAAATCAGATCAATATTTGATTTGGAAGTACTTTAGAACTCTTTCTGAAGTTGGAACAACAGCCTTCTGTTCCAGGTGTCACCACGCCTTGTACCTTTGCCAGATGAACGTCCAACTTCTTGGACATGAAGAGGGAAGAAAGGAGAATAGGGAGGACATGGAGAAGAGAGGAGGGGGCAGCAGCTAATAGGTTTTTTGCATAAAACAAGTTCTATCTCGAAACTTAGGTGCAGCAGGATTTATATAATTTCTGTATGCTGCGCAGTGCCACATCATTCGACCAATCAGAAAATTCCAATAAATTTTAGAAAAATTTTGATTGGTGGAGTGATATCATCTGATCATATCAGATAAGAACCCCACCTTATCTCCAAAAGATGGTGCCAACATTGGATAAGCACAAATAGAGTGGCGCCAAAGAGTCCAAGTTTATCAGGACTCTTTGGTTCTTATCCATTTGGGCGCCCACTTAAATCCAATTGGGCTCACGCTATAATCTTATTATGGTACCCAATTTGATTAGGTTTAAGCATGTGGACACTCCACAAAAGTCCTCCAATAAGTCCTCTTCAGTTTAAGACCCATATGTCAACTTTTGACAGATGTCCTAAAATGAAATTGGCAGGTGCTAGAAATTAGCAGGTGTTGTCTTAAATTCATCTCATGAATTAAGACAAGTATTTTCTGAGTTGGACAAGCTTTAATTAGACTAAGAAAAATCTTTCTAAAGTTCTCTGGATGAGTCAGATCATATTTGGCTCAGTAGAGACAGAAAAGAATACACGAGGAGAAAGTTAGGCTCAATCGAGTGCTAGCATGATTTTCTTGAACCTAATTGATCTTATCCAAATCAATTGGGGTAGCTCAATTGATGATATCCAGACCCTAACCCTTGTTTGTGTGACCCAGTTAGGTTCAATTCTGTATGGAAATGAGACATGTCGTGATCTCATCATCGACATCATCGAAACTCCTTTCGATGGACCAGAACTCTTCTGATTCAGACAATTAGAATGATCGATCATCAAAATCATTCTAATTACTCCCAAAATCCATCAGTGACACCTAGCAGTATATAGTGGCAACCCATCAGAACTGAAGATGAACCTCTTGGTGCAGATACCTGTGTGATTGAGTTCCTCTATCATGAGTTCCGACTGAATTAGGGTTAAGGTGAACTCGTCAAACCCAACATCAGTCATATAAATCAATCGATCGATCCGAGTCTGATGTGAAATCTCAATGGAAAACTCTTTTCCATTATTTCACTCTGCCATGGCCATGGGCTTAAGGACTCGATCTTTCGATCATCATAGGACTACTCCTCACATCTACCGAGGTTGATAGATCCCATCTTGGTGCGATCTGGTTCCTACAATGGATATGCTCAGCCAACATACACCTCAAGATTCAATGGCTAGGAGACCGAGTTATGGTGTAGTCAAATCATAACACACTCAAGGTGAACTATCGATGCACCTCAGGTCAAAGAACTAGACACACAACTGCAGCATCGAGCTAGTCATCGACGAGAAGGTAGACTTCCTTATGACTGCTCGAGGTGGTCATGCTCAGTACTCTCGTTCTCAATGAATATCTGTACTCTCGCTCTGGTGTCTCCACACCGTAGACTCAAGACTCATCTACCCTAAGGAAGCGATTGTACACCAACCTTCCAGATCGATCACCATCCTCGTGATGATCTATGGTCAGGAGCAGTTTATGAGTTAGTTATGTAAATTCATGCCTTAAATTTTCAACTCTTGAAAATATGAATTAACATTTCCACTAACTCAAAGGATGTATCACAGACACAATATACATACTGTGATAGAAGAATAACCTTTTTATTCATTTATAGTCAAAATTATAATTTTGCCCTTAGATTTGTACAGGAATGTGTCAGCCGATCTGGCATCAGGGCACATATCTAACAAACTCCCACTTGACCTAATGCCAATTGGCTACATATCTAAGTCCCATCTTCTCAAGGTGGGCTTCGATCTTTCGTTGGCCCAATGGCTTAGTTAGTGGATCTGCCACATTATCTGTGGAGTTGACTCTTTGACCTCAACATAACCTTTTTCGAGGTAATCACGGATCAGATGGAATCGCCGCTCGATGTGCTTGGACTTCTGATGAGACCTTGGCTCCTTAGCTAGGGCTATGGCATCATTATTGTCGTAGTAAAGAGGGATGGCATCCGATGACAACACTCCAAGCTCTGCGGCAAACTTGTTGTACCAGAATGCCTCCTTTGCAGCTTCTGATGCAGTAATATACTCTGCCTCTATGGTGGAATCTGCAATCACCATTTGCTTGAAACTCTTCCAGCTAACTGCATCACCATTGCAAATGAACAGACTCCCAGATGTCGACTTTCGATCATCTATATCAGACATAAAATTTGAGTCTGTATATCCCTGAATCTGGAGTTCTCCATTCCCAAAGACTAGAAACATATCCTTAGTCCTTCTCAGTACTTAAGGATACATTTCACAGAAGTCCAGCACTCTTCACCTGGATTTGACTGATATCTGCTTGTGATACTCACAGCATGGGCTATATTAGGTCGTGTACATAGCATGGCATACATGAGGCTCCCTATTGCCGAAGCATAAGGGATCTTGCTCATGCGTTCAACCTCCTCAGGTGTGCTAGGGCACATCTTCTTGGAGAGATGAATGCTATGTCTAAAAGGCAATAAACCACTTTTGGAGTTTTTCATGCTAAACCTCTTTAGCACCTCCTCTATGTACATCTTCTATGAAAGTCCTAGCATCCTATTTGGTCTATCTCTATAGACCTTAATACCCAATATAAAGGATGCCTCTCCAAGATCTTTCATAGAGAACTCCTTAGACAACCATACTTTGACTGAGGTCAACATGGGAATGTCATTCTTAATTAGGAGGATGTCATCCACGTACAATACGAGAAAGACAACTGTGCTCCCACTGACCTTTTTGAACACACATGGTTTCTCTTCATTCTTAATGAAACCAAACATTTTGATCACATCATTGAAATGAGTATTCCAACTCTGAGATACTTGCTTAAGTCCATAAATGACCTTTGCAGTTTGCAGACCTTGTGATCATCATCACTGGATGTGAAACCAAGCGACTGTTCCATATAGATATCTTCCTCAAGATATCCATTTAAGAATGCCGTTTTCATGTCCATCTGCCATATTTCATAATCGAAATAGGCTGCAATAGCAAGCAATGTGTGGATGGATTTTAGCATGGCTACGGGCGAGAAGGTATCCTGATAGTCAATGCCTTCGCGCTGACTACAACCTTTCGCTATGAGCCTAGCCTTGAATGTCTCCATATTTCATCAGCACCTATCTTTCTCTTGAAGATCCATTTACACCCAATAGGTACAATACCTTTAGGTGGATTTACCAAGGTTCAGACTTGGTTGAGTGCATCGAGTCAATTTCTGATCTCATTGCCTCTAACCATTTCTCGGAGTCGATATCTGATATCGCCTCGTCATAGGTCTTGGGATCATCACCATGAACCCATTTTTCATGAGAAACATTTCCTCTACATCCTCTTCTATGTACCTAAGTACCTTTCAGGAGGATGAGAAATCCTAGTCGATCTACGAGGTGAAGAAGTTGTGTTAGGACTGGTTCTGATTGATTAGGTTCCTCAGTTTTTTAGCTCGTTGCTCTTGGGAGACATTCTCCTTGAGCTTAGTTATTCTTCCGATGCCACCATCTTGAATAAACTATTTTTCAAGAAAAATAGCATTTCAACTCACAATCACATTGTGGTCTTCAGAATATAAAAATAATATCCTAATGACTCTTTAGGATATCCTATGAATCAGCTCTAAAAGATCTGAACTCTAACTTGTCCGTCTGCTATCTCTTGACATGAGCCGGACAACCCCAAATTCTGAGATGATTCAGACTTGGCTTCTTACCATGCCATATCTCATATGGTGTGGTAGGAACAGTTTTAGAGGAAACCCTATTCAATACATAAATTGCTGTCATGAGACAATGTCCCCAAAGAAATTCTGGGAGGTCTATGAAGCTCATCATGGAACGGACCATATCTAATAGGGTCAATTTCTCCGTTCTGAAACCCGTTGAGTTGAGGCATTCCAGGTGGAGTCCATTGAGAGACTATACAATTGTCCTTAAGATAGTCTAAGAATTCTCGACTAAGGTATTCACCTCCTCGATCTGATCGAAGAACCTTAATGGGCTTTCTTATTTATTTTCTACCTCATGTCTGAATTCTTTGAACCTTTCAAAGACTTCAGACTTGTGTTTCATTAGAAACACATATCTGTACCTAAATATCATCGGTAAAAGTAATGAAGTAGACAAAGTTGCCTCTAGTCGGCACATCAAATGGACCGCACACATCGTATGTACTAGGGCAAGTAGGTCTGTGGCCCTTTCCCCATGTCCCACAAAAGGGAGCTTGATCATTTTGCCTTGAAGGCATGATTCACAAACTGGATATGACTCGAAAGTCAACGGACTCAGTAGCCCAGATTTCTCCAATTTGTTAACACTGTCTTCTGCTATATGACCTAGCCTTAGGTGCCATAGATACTTATCATTTAGACTATCTCTAGGCCTTTTAATTCCTATGGCATTCACATTTTGCTCAATATTAAAAATAGATACATCAACATGTAACTGATAGAGACCATTAATAACAAAATCATTTGCAACTTTATTATTTTCATAAAATATGTTACAATGATCCTTATGAAAGCTAATCACATAGCCTTCTTGTGCTAAACATGAAAAGAAATCAAATTTCTACTTGCTGCAGGCACATAATAACAATCTCTTAAAATAAATCTAATCCTAACGGTAATCACAGGGTAGGTTCCTACGGCCACAGCAGCAACTCTTGCTCCATTCCCGACACGAAGATCATCTCCCCATCCCTCAGCCTCCTGCTTCCTCAAGATCCTGCATAGAAGTGCACAAATGAGCACTAGAACTAGAGTCAAGCACCCAACTGGATACAGAAGAAATCGTAAGATTAGATTCGATAATAAGCATACCTCCAGAAGGACCATCCTTCTTGTTCTTCAGGGTGGCCAGGTACTGAGGACAGTTTCGCTTCCAATGGCCTTCTGACTGACAGTGGAAAACACTTTCCCTTTTCAGAAGCCTTCTTCTCATTCCGATCTTCTTGTTCTTGCCATCCACCTTCTACTTCTTCACGACTTCTTTTTCTTTCCAAAAGACTTTCTCTTGAAAGAAGTCCGCTCCCAGTAAGAACTGAGCCTTTTGAACCTTTCATTGAAGCTCAGCCGTAACCAGCATATTCATTAACTCGGCCAAGGTACATTGCATCTTATGCATATGAAGTTCATGATGAACTGACCATATCATCGGACAAGACTGAAGGATCACATCAATCTGAAAATCTTGTCTAAGATGATACCGAGCTTCTCAAGCTCCTCAAGATCCTTGATCATTGTCAAACAATGATCTTGGACTGACTGCCCATCACGCATCTTGGCCTTAAAAAGTCTTTGACAGACTTGATACTTGGCCCGCGACTCTGTTCACCAAACAACTCTTGTAGGTGAGCCAACATTTGGTGGGTAGTCAAAATATTTTCATGTTGGCACTGCAAATCATCAGACATTGCACCCAACATGTAGTACCTGGCTTTGTTATCATCATTCGTATGTACTTTTCCAGAGACGCTCTCTGTTCAGCAGTCGACGTGCTGGCATGGCAGGTGGGTCCTGGTCCAAACATGAGTCAATTTTTTGAAACCCAAAATAATTCTGTAGTTCCTCAACCAGTCCTTAAAATTTGGTCCAGTCAGTCTATGAGTGTCTAGAATTTTGGTCAGGGGGTTTGAGGCAGACATTTTCCTGTAGAGAGTCAAAAGTTTCTAGTTAGATTTTGTAATCAGACTCAACCAATTTGTTTAGAGTTTTATTTTTAAACAAATTAGGCTCCCACTATTTTCTCAGATCCCTACACTCCCTTGGTAGAGATGTGAAAATCTCGTGATTAGTGATTTCTAGTGGGTGGTGCAGTCTCACCGACTGGCTCATCACCTCACCTAACAGTTATTGGTGATGGGTCAACCGATGAGTGGACAACTCTTGTCCAATGATTCTCTAATCATGGTGCACCCAAAACTTGATCTCTAATTCATGAAGCTCACCGTATCTGGGATATTGCTCCAATCCTTAGTTAAGCCAAACCCACCATTTGCACGAACTAGATTCCTGATTGGGTCCCTCACCGTATCGAAATATTGAGCCCACCCATC
>NC_025999.2:49631406-49728270 GCF_000442705.2 Elaeis guineensis | reverse complement strand
TTGAGTCCAACCCATCCTCTAATCCGCAGCATCCAATGCCTAATGGATATGGTTGCATCTTTCGGTGCAACTGAGCCACTGTAACAAGTCGAGAACAATCAACCCCGGAAGGGCCGCACATCCACAATGTTGGAAATCTAGCTTAATATTTTTAGGAAGATTTGATTCAGGTCTCTTTAAACTGACTTGACATAGTCATAACAATTATGACTAACCTAGTGGCATGGGTTAGCTTGAATTGTTAGCCACCTCAAATCAGAACTAGGTCGACACATATGGCCAGGTAAGTGAGATCGGTGGAAGGGATATGCCATTAACTCGATAAGAACGATTCGAGTCGAGTAGCTCCCAATTAAAAACCAATCGATCGTATCTACCAAACTTATCTTAGACACCAAATTGTCAAACCAGAACTAATTGGGTTAGCCTACAATCCAGACTCTAACCTCTAAGCCAAATTAGGTCTTAACTTGATCGAGTCACATCTAAATGTGATTCGACCTTGACCCAGACTTAATCCTTTTAGGCTGGTCAATTATTAGCTTTCATGATCCCACCTAACCAACTCTTGATTCGATTTGATCAACCGCTAGATCTAATTGAGCTACCCAAGCCCGAACCCAATCTTATGAAAATATCTTAGATCTGAAATTCTCAATTTTAGACCTAATATAATTTCATAAACTTAATACATTAATTAAGTTTGGTTCATAAACAAAGCATGTATAATAAATCTAGATTTCAGGATCTAGGGTTTTGCAGAAAAGTAAGTTTTGATTTCTGATTAAGGATGAACCGCGGCACCCCTACATGTCATATGAAGCCCCATTGAATGGGAGGAGAGGGCCTTTAAATCCTACTTCATTCTTATGACCGGACGGCCATGAAGAACACCTTAACCAGAAATATAAATTTAACTACAAAACTAGTTAGATCTAAATTAACATATCACATATACAATTTAAGATCTAACTAATACATGCTTTGCATACATCTCATGTATCAAAAATCAATCTAATTAACATATTTTCAAATCTGATACATCACATATAATATTAAAAAATAAGATTTAAATTAAACTATTCAAAATTAAATCTATTCTAGATAAGTTACTAGATCAGTTCTACAACTAGTCTAGGCATGTAACAGATTAATTTTATGAAAAAATTAAAATTTTATTTTTTATTTTTTAATCTAATTATAACACTTATAACATCAAAAAAATAGAAAATAAATTAGATTTAATTCATATTTTAATCTCATTAAAATATAAAACTTAAGACTATTCATGGATTCAACTAATCCTAGTCTGTCATGCATCTCATGCATGTTAGATCATCTTAGATTTAATTTTAAATATTTTAATTTTAGATTCCTATCATATCTGATGTGACATCTAAAATTTTTTAATATCAAATAAATTAAAATTAAAATCAGATCTAAATTAGATCTGAAATAGAGCCAACAACCTGGCTCTGATACCACTTGAAGGGAAAAACGCCATTTTCCTGTGTAGGATCTTCCAGATTTCACCAAATCTTGGGTGGAATAAATTTTATATTTTTTATTCTACACTATTTAGATCTAATTCTATTAGATCTAATTTTATTATCTGATATTTAAAATCTAAAATTAAATTTAAAAATATAAGAAATATAGACATGCCTTAAGGGTAATCTAATTACCCTGTTAGATGATCGCAGCACTGCCTAAGGTCTGATGTAGCCACGCAAGCGCCTGGCTTCTACCAATATCCACTCAGGTAGGATCTAGAACATCTTCTCCTTACAATTCTATGCTCCAAAAATTAGATTAATATTTGATTTGAAAGTACTTCAGAACTCCTTCTGAAGTTGGAACAGCAGCCTATCGAAGATATCCTGCAGCCTTCTGTTCCAGGCATCACCATGCCTTATACCTTTGCCAGATGAATGTCCAACTTCTTAGACATTAAGAGGGGAGAAAGGAGAACAGGGAGGACATGGAGAAGAGAGGAGGGGGCAGCAGCTAATAGGTTTTTTTGCATAAAACAAGTTCTATCTCGAAACCTAGGTGCAGCAGGGTTTATATAATTTCTGTATGCTGCGCAGTGCCACATCATTCGACCAATCAAAAAATTCCAATAAATTTTGAAAAAATTTTGATTGGTGGAGTGATGTCATCTTATCTCCAAAAGGTGGGCCAACATTGGATAAGCACAAATAGAGTGGCGCCAAAGAGTCCAAGTTTATCAGGACTCTTTGGTTCTTATCCATTTGGGGCGCCCACTTAAATCCAATTGGGCTCACCCCATAATCTGATTATGGCACCCAATTTGATTAGGTTAGGTATGTGGACACTCTACAAAAATCCTCCAATAAGTCCTCTCAGTTTAAGACCCATATGTCAACTTTTGATAGATGTCCTAAAATGAAATTGGCAGGTGCTAGAAATTAGCAGGTGTTGTCTTAAATTCATCTCATAAATTAAGATAAGCCTTTTTTGAGCTGGACAAGCTTCAATTAGACTGAGAAAAACCTTTCTAAGGTTCTCTAGATGAGTCAGATCACATTTGGCTCAGTAGAGACAGAAAAGAATACACGAGGAGAAAGTTAGGCTCAATCGAGTGCTAGCATAATTTTCTTGAACCTAATTGGATCTTATCCAAATCAATTGGGGTAGCCCAATTGATGATATGCAGACCCTAACCCTTGTTTGTGTGATCCAGTTAGGTTCAATTCTGTATAGTAATGAGACATGTCATGATCTCATCATCGACATCATCGAAACTCCTTTCGATGGACCAGAACTCTTCTGATTCAGACAATTAGAATGATCGATCATCAAAATCATTCTAATTGCTTTCAAAATCCACCAGTGACACTAGCAGTATATGGTGGCAACCCATCAGAACTGAAGATAAACCTCTTGGTGCAGCTACCTGTGAGATTGAGTTCCTCTATCATGAGTCCCGATTGAATTAGGGTTAAGGTGAACTCGTCAAACCCAACATCAGTCATATGAATCAATCGATCGATCCGAGTCGATATGAAACCCCAATGGAAAATGCTTTTCCATTATTTCACTCTGCCATGGCCATGGGCTTAAGGACTCGATCTTTCGATCATCATAGGACTACTCCTCACATCTACCGAGGTTGATAGATCCATCTTGGTGCGATTTGGTTCCTACAATGGATATGCTACAGCCAACATACACCTCAGGGTTTCGAATGGCTAGGAGATCGAGTTATGGTGTAGTCAAACCATAACACACTCAAGGTGAACCGTCGATGCACCTCAGGTCAAAGAACTAGACACACAACTGCAGCATCGAGCTAGTCATCGACGAGAAGGTAGACTTCCTTATGACTGCTCGAGGTGGTCACGCTCAGTACTCTCATTCTCAACGAATACTTGTACTCTCACTCTGGTATCTCTACACCATAGACTCAAGACTCATCTACCCTAAGAAAGTGATCGTACACCAACCTTCCAGATCGATCACCATCCTCGTGATGATCCTATGGTCAGGAGTAGTTTATGAGTTAGTTATGTAAATTCATGCCTTAAATTTTCAACTCTTGAAAATATGAATTAACATTCTCACTAACTCAAAGGATGTATCACAGACACAATGTACATAATGTGATAGAAGAATAATCTTTTTATTCATTTATATTCAAAATTATAATTTTGCCCTTAGATTTGTACAGGAATGTGTCAGCCGATTTGGCATCTAGGCACACATCTAACAACCTTCACCCTAGGACCTCTCCTGTCCTAGGCCTAGGACTCATACCAGGTCCTAGCCTTCCAGAGCCATCATCATGACTCCACTCATGAGCTCCTAAGCCTTAAGAGCACCACACATGCACAACAATCACTACTTCCATCCCAAAGGTTAGGCTGAAGGGAGTCTCTCCCTGTGGGGACTCTTGGGGTCATCGGGTATGCTCATAGTATATGATAAAGCTCGTCAGCCCACAATCCTTTGGCTTTATCCAACTTGATCTTCAGCCCTCACAAGATAGTATGATTTGTTACCTCGGCTTCACCATTAGCTTGAGGATGGACGATGGAGATAAAGTGATGTGCTATCCCATGCTCTTCATAGAATCCTTCGAATTTGGCCCCTATGAACTGATGTCCATTGTCAGTAATCAACACTCGGGATAGGCCGAACCGATAGATAATCGACTTTCAAATGAAGTCATCATCCTAGCTTCTATGACATGGGCAAGTGGTTCGGCCTCCACCCATTAGTGAGTAGTCCATGGCAATGAGCAAAAACTTGTGCTAACTCAATGCCTATGAAAAAAGATCGAGAATATCTATTCTCCATTGTGCCAATGGCCAAGGGGTGCAGATAAGAGTGATCAGCATGGTAGGCAGTCATTGTATGTTAGAGTTTCTCTGGCACTTATCACACCATCGTACATAATCTTTGGAATCCTTTTGCATGGTTAGCCAGTAGTAGACCTACCTGAGGAGCTTATAAGCCAGTGCCCTCTTATTGATATGATTTTTGTAGATCCCTTTATATATTTTTCAGAGAGCGTAGTTGGCTTCGAATGGTCACAGACACTTCAAGAGAGGCAGTGAATAAGATCTCTTATACAACTTCCCCTTATGAATGAGATATCTGATCGACTAATATCTGATCCTCTGAGCTTCTTGTCGATCTACAAGCAAGATTCCATCTTTGAAATAGCCAACTAATAGATCGATTTAGGAGGGTTCCTTATCAATCTGTAGTATGGTTGTCAACTCTATAATGCTTGGTTGGCTCGTTACTTCGAAGAATATTTTCTTTGGCAGCTCGGATGGTGTCGATGTCACTAATTTGGACAATAAGTCTACCCTCGAATTCTTTGACTTAGGCACCCATTGAATCTCGAGCTTGCTAAAAGCAGACGTCAAGTCTTTAACTTTTTGAAGATATTTTATCATGTTTTCTCCTTAGGCTTCATAACTACCCTGAATGTGTCTGACGACCAATTGGGAATCACTGCAAGCCCTCAAGTCTTGTATCCCTAGTTCCCTGACTATTCAGAGCCCAGTAGCCAAGGCTTCATATTCAACCTCATTGTTCGTGGTTGAAAACTCAAAGCACAGGGCATACTCAGACACTGCTCCTTTCGAGCTGGTAAGAATCAAACCTACCCCAGATCCTAAGGAGTTGGACGAGTCATCTACATGTATCATTCAGGAGTTGTCATCAATCTTCGAAGGACCCTTGTCAGTTGGGATTTGCAGCTTTGGCTCTTTCTCAGCCAGCTCATCTGGGCTAGTACATTTGACCACAAAGTTGGCTAAGATCTGTGCCTTGATGGATGGTCAGGGCCGATACTGAATGTCAAATTTTGAGAGCTCGACCACCCACTTTGCAATCCACCCAAATGCATCCGATCGATGAAGGATGCTTTTTATCGACTGATCGAACAAGAGGATAATGGTGTGAGCCTAAAAGTAGGGGTGGAGCTTCCTAGCTGCGATGAAGAGTGCGTAGGTTAGCTTTTCCAACTTCAAATATCTGACCTTTATGTCTCTCAATATTTGGCTGATGTAGTAGACCAGTTTCTATATCTTATTCCACTATTGGACTAGCACTACGCTCACAGCAATAAGTAAAACTGCAAGATATAGATATAACTCATCATCTGGGTCAGGCTCATCAAGCAATGGAGCAGAACTAAGGTAGTCCTTGGGGTCGGCAAATGCTCTTTGACACTCCTCAGTCCACTGAAAGTTCTTCGACTGCTTCAGAATTTGGAAGAAAGGCAAGCATCATTTCGCCGACCTTGAGACAAACCAGTTCAAAGCAGCAACTTTCCCCATAAGGCATTGTACTTCCTTAATTGTTCTTGGAGGAGTCATCTCCTATATGGTCTTTATCTTTTTGGATTGGCCTCAATTCCTCGACTGGAGACCATAAAGCATAGGAACTTCTAGAGTTCAGCCCAAAAGTACATGTGGTTGGATTCAGTTTCATCTTATACTTCTGTAGAGTGGTGAAGGCTTCTTCAAGGTCGTCAATATGGGTTCTCTCAAAGTTGCTCTTGACGAGCATATCATCTACATGCACCTGTATATTTCATCCACTCTGATCCTTGAAGACTTTGTTCATCAGGCGCTGATAAGTTGCACCTACATTTTTCAAACCAAAGGGCATCACCCTTAACAAAATAGACCTTGGTCAGTAACAAAGGAGGTCTTGTACTCATCTTCAAGTACCATCTGAATTTATTTATAACTGGAGAAGGCATCCATGAAGGATAAAAGTTCATGGCCCAACGTGGCGTCAACCATCTGATCGATCCTCGATAGAGGATAGCTATTTTTTGAACAAACCTTGGTTAGATCGGTGAAGTCGATGCAGATCCATCATTTATCGTTTGTCTTTTTCACCATGACCACATTAGCTATCCATTATATAGGTTGTCTCCTTAATGAAACCCACCTTAGCTACTTTAGGTGGGTTTCATTAAGGAGACAACCTATATAATGGATAGCTAATGTGGTCATGGTGAAAAAGACAAACGATAAATGATGGATCTGCATCGACTTCACCGATCTAACCAAGGTTTGTTCAAAAAATAGCTATCCTCTATCGAGGATCGATCAGATGGTTGACGCCACGTTGGGCCATGAACTTTTATCCTTCATGGATGCCTTCTCCAGTTATAAATAAATTCAGATGGTACTTGAAGATGAGTACAAGACCTCCTTTGTTACTGACCAAGGTCTATTTTGTTAAGGGTGATGCCCTTTGGTTTGAAAAATGTAGGTGCAACTTATCAGCGCCTGATGAACAAAGTCTTCAAGGATCAGAGTGGATGAAATATACAGGTGCATGTAGATGATATGCTCGTCAAGAGCAACTTTGAGAGAACCCATATTGACGACCTTGAAGAAGCCTTCACCACTCTACAGAAGTATAAGATGAAACTGAATCCAACCACATGTACTTTTGGGCTGAACTCTAGAAGTTCCTATGCTTTATGGTCTCCAGTCGAGGAATTGAGGCCAATCCGAAAAAGATAAAGACCATATAGGAGATGACTCCTCCAAGAACAATTAAGGAAGTACAATGCCTTATGGGGAAAGTTGCTGCTTTGAACTGGTTTGTCTCAAGGTCGGCGAAATGATGCTTGCCTTTCTTCCAAATTCTGAAGCAGTCGAAGAACTTTCAGTGGACTGAGGAGTGTCAAAGAGCATTTGCCGACCCCAAGGACTACCTTAGTTCTGCTCCATTGCTTGATGAGCCTGACCCAGATGATGAGTTATATCTATATCTTGCAGTTTTACTTATTGCTGTGAGCGTAGTGCTAGTCCAATAGTGGAATAAGATATAGAAACTGGTCTACTACATCAGCCAAATATTGAGAGACATAAAGGTCAGATATTTGAAGTTGGAAAAGCTAACCTACGCACTCTTCATCGCAGCTAGGAAGCTCCACCCCTACTTTTAGGCTCACACCATTATCCTCTTGTTCGATCAGTCGATAAAAAGCATCCTTCATCGATCGGATGCATTTGGGTGGATTGCAAAGTGGGTGGTCGAGCTCTCAAAATTTGACATTCAGTATCGGCCCTGACCATCCATCAAGGCACAGATCTTAGCCAACTTTGTGGTCAAATGTACTAGCCCAGATGAGCTGGCTGAGAAAGAGCCAAAGCTGCAAATCCCAACTGACAAGGGTCCTTCGAAGATTGATGACAACTCCTGAATGATACATGTGATGACTCGTCCAACTCCTTAGGATCTGGGGTAGGTTTGATTCTTACCAGCTCGAAAGGAGCAGTGTCTGAGTATGCCCTGTGCTTTGAGTTTTCAACCACGAACAATGAGGTTGAATATGAAGCCTTGGCTACTGGGCTCTGAATAGTCAGGGAACTAGGGATACAAGACTTGAGGGCTTGCAGTGATTCCCAATTGGTCGTCAGACACATTCAGGGTAGTTATGAAGCCTAAGGAGAAAACATGATAAAATATCTTCAAAAAGTTAAAGACTTGACGTCTGCTTTTAGCAAGCTCGAGATTCAATGGGTGCCTAAGTCAAAGAATTCGAGGGTAGACTTATTGTCCAAATTAGTGACATCGACACCATCCGAGCTGCCAAAGAAAATATTCTTCGAAGTAACGAGCCAACCAAGCATTATAGAGTTGACAACCATACTACAGATTGATAAGGAACCCTCCTAAATCGATCTATTAGTTGGCTATTTCAAAGATGGAATCTTGCTTGTAGATCGACAAGAAGCTCAGAGGATCAGATATTAGTCGATCAGATATCTCATTCATAAGGGGAAGTTGTATAAGAGATCTTATTCACTGCCTCTCTTGAAGTGTCTGTGACCATTCGAAGCCAACTACGCTCTCTGAAAAATATATAAAGGGATCTACAAAAATCATATCAATAAGAGGGCACTGGCTTATAAGCTCCTCAGGTAGGTCTACTACTGGCTAACCATGCAAAAGGATTCCAAAGATTATGTACGATGGTGTGATAAGTGCCAGAGAAACTCTAACATACAATGACTGCCTACCATGCTGATCACTCTTATCTGCACCCCTTGGCCATTGGCACAATGGAGAATAGATATTCTCGATCTTTTTTCATAGGCGTTGAGTTAGCACAAGTTTTTGCTCATTGCCATGGACTACTTCACTAATGGGTGGAGGCCGAACCACTTGCCCATGTCATAGAAGCTAGGATGATAGACTTCATTTGAAAGTCGATTATCTATCGGTTCGGCCTATCCCGAGTGTTGATTACTGACAATGGACATCAGTTCATAGGGGCCAAATTCGAAGGATTCTATGAAGAGCATGGGATAGCACATCACTTTATCTCCATCGTCCATCCTCAAGCTAATGGTGAAGCCAAGGTAACAAATCATACTATCTTGTGAGGGCTGAAGATCAAGTTGGATAAAGCCAAAGGATTGTGGGCTGACGAGCTTTATCATATACTATGAGCATACCCGATGACCCCAAGAGTCCCCACAGGGAGAGACTCCCTTCAGCCTAACCTTTGGGATGGAAGTAGTGATTGTTGTGCATGTGTGGTGCTCTTAAGGCTTAGGAGCTCATGAGTGGAGTCATGATGATGGCTCTGGAAGGTAGGACCTGGTATGAGTCCTAGGCCTAGGACAGGAGAGGTCCTAGGGTGAAGGTTGTTAGATGTGTGCCCTAGATGCCAAATCGGCTGACACATTCCTGTACAAATTAAGGGCAAAATTATAATTTTGAATATAAATGAATAAAAAGATTATTCTTCTATCACATTATGTACATTGTGTCTGTGATACATCCTTTGAGTTAGTGAGAATGTTAATTCATATTTTCAAGAGTTGAAAATTTAAGGCATGAATTTACATAACTAACTCATAAACTACTCCTGACCATAGGATCATCACGAGGATGGTGATCGATCTGGAAGGTTGGTGTACGATCACTTTCTTAGGGTAGATGAGTCTTGAGTCTATGGTGTAGAGATACCAGAGTGAGAGTACAAGTATTCGTTGAGAATGAGAGTACTGAGCGTGACCACCTCGAGCAGTCATAAGGAAGTCTACCTTCTCGTCGATGACTAGCTCGATGCTGCAGTTGTGTGTCTAGTTCTTTGACCTGAGGTGCATCGACGGTTCACCTTGAGTGTGTTATGGTTTGACTACACCATAACTCGATCTCCTAGCCATTCGAAACCCTGAGGTGTATGTTGGCTGTAGCATATCCATTGTAGGAACCAAATCGCACCAAGATGGGATCTATCAACCTCGGTAGATGTGAGGAGTAGTCCTATGATGATCGAAAGATCGAGTCCTTAAGCCCATGGCCATGGCAGAGTGAAATAATGGAAAAGCATTTTCCATTGGGGTTTCATATCGGACTCGGATCGATCGATTGATTCATATGACTGATGTTGGGTTTGACGAGTTCACCTTAACCCTAATTCAATCGGGACTCATGATAGAGGAACTCAATCTCACAGGTAGCTGCACCAAGAGGTTTATCTTCAGTTCTGATGGGTTGCCACCATATACTGCTAGGTGTCACTGGTGGATTTTGAAAGCAATTAGAATGATTTTGATGATCGATCATTCTAATTGTCTGAATCAGAAGAGTTCTGGTCCATCAAAGGAGTTTCGATGATGTCGATGATGAGATCACGACATGTCTCATTACTATACAGAATTGAACCTAACTGGATCACACAAACAAGGGTTAGGGTCTGCATATCATCAATTGGGCTACCCCAATTGATTTGGATAAGATCCAATTAGGTTCAAGAAAATTATGCTAGCACTCGATTGAGCCTAACTTTCTCCTCGTGTATTCTTTTCTGTCTCTACTGAGCCAAATATGATTGGACTCATCCAAAGAACCTTAGAAAGATTTTTCTCAGTCTAAATGAAGCTTGTCCAGCTCAAAAAAGGCTTGTCTTAATTCATGAGATGAATTTAAGACAACACCTGCTAATTCCTAGCACCTGTCAATTTCATTTTAGGACATCTGTCAAAATTGACATATGGGTCTTAAACTGAAGAGGGATCATTGGAGGATTTTTGTAGAGTGTCACATATCAAAATCTAATTGAATTGGATTCCATAATCAGATTATGGCATGAGACCAATTGGATTAAAGTGGGCATCCCAAATGGATAAGAACCAAAGAGTCCTGATAAACATGGACTCTTTGGCGCCACCTTGATTAAGCTTATCCAATGTTGGTGCCAACTTAGAGAGAGGGTGGGGTTCTTATCTGATGTGATCAATGATATCACTCCACCAATCAAAATTTTTTCAGAATTTATTAGAATTTTTTATTGGTTGAATGATGTGGCACTGCGCAGCATACAGGGTCTATATAAACCCTGCTGCGCCTAGGGTTTCGTGAGAGAGTTTGTTTTATGCACAAAACCCAATAGCTGCCACCCCCTCCCCTCTTCTCCACATCCTCTCTATTCTTCTTCTTCCCTTCTTCATGTTCAAAGAGTTGTACATCCATCTGGCAAAGATCCAAGGCGTGGTGATGCCTGGAACAGAAGGCTGTAGGACATCTTCGACAGGTTGCTGCTCCAACTTCAGAAGGAGTTCTGAAGCACTTTCAAATCAGATAAAGATCTAATTTTTTGAGCATAGATTTGTAAGGAGAAGATATTCTAGATCCTATCCAAGTAGATACCGGTAGAGGCCAGGTGCTTATGTGGCTACATCAGAACCTCTGGCTGTACAGATATCATCTACAGGGTAATCAGATTACCCTTGAGGTACTTCTTCTTTTATCATAGATTTAGATTTAATTTTAGATTTTAAATATTAGATAATAAAATTAAATCTAAAGAATTAGATCTAAAATATATAGAATAAATTTTTAAAAATTATTTCACCCCAGATTTGATGAAATCTGAAAGATCCTACGAGGAAAAGTGGTTTCACTCCTTCAAGTGGTATCAGAGCCAGGTTGTCGGCTCTATTTCAGATCTATTTTAGATCTGATTTTAATTTTAATTTATCTGATATTAAAGAATTTTAGATGTCACATCAGATATGATAGGATCTAAAATTAAAATATTTAAAATTAAATCTAAGAAGATCTAACATGCATGAAATGCATGACTAGACTAGGATTAGTTGAATCCATGAATGGTCTTAAGTTTTATATTTTAATGAGATTAAAATATGAATTAAATCTAATTTATTCTTTATTTTTTTAATATTATAAGTGTTATAATTAGATTAAAAAATAAAAAAATAAAATTTTAGCTTTTTCATAAAATTGATCTGCTGCATGCCTAACTAGTTGTAGAATTATTCTAGTAACTTGTCTAGAATAGATTTAATTTTGAATAGTTCAATTTAAATCTTATTTCTTAGATATTACATGTGATATATCAGATCTAAAAGCATATTAATTAGATTAATTTTTGATACATGAGATGTATGCAAAGCATGTATTAGTTAGATCTTAAATTGTATATGTGATATGTTAATTTAGATCTAACTAGTTTTGTAGTTAAATTTATATTTCTGATTAAGGTGTTCCTCATGGCCATCCAATCATAAGAACAAAGTAGAATTTTAAGACCTCTCTTCTCATTCAATGGGGTGTTCATATGACATGTAAGGGTGCCACGCGTTCATCCTTAATCAGAAATCAAAACTTACTTTTCTACAAAATCTTAGATCCTGAAATTCTAGGATTTATTTTACATGCTTTGCTTATGAACCCAAACTTAATTAATGAATTAAGCTTATGAAATTAAGTTAGGTCTAAAATTGAGAATTTTAGATCTAAGATATTTTCATAAAATTGGGTTCGGGCTTGGATAGCTCAATTAGGTCTAGCAGTTGATCAAACCGAATCAAGAGTTGGTTAGGTGGGATTATGAAAGCTAATAATTGACCAGCCTAATAGGATTAAGTCTAAATCAAGGTTGAATCACATTTAGATGTGACTCGATCAAGTTAAGACCTAATTTGGCTCATTAGTTAGAGCCTGGATTGTGGGCTAACCCAATTAGTTCTAGTTCGACAATTTGGTGTCTAAGGTAAGTTGGGCAGATGCGACCGACTGATTTTTAATTGGGAGCTACTCTACTCGAATGCATTCTTGTCGAGTTAATGGCATATCCCTCCCATCGATCTCACTTACCTGGCCATATGTGTCGACTCAGTTCTGATTAGAGGTGGCTAACAATTCGAGCTAGTCCATGCCACTAGGTTAGTCATAATTGTTATGACTATGTCAAGTCAAGTTTAATGAGACCTAAATAAATCTTTCTAAGAAAATATTAAGTCTAGATCTTCCATCATTATAGATGTGCGGGCTCTTCTGGGGTTGATTGTTCTCGACTGGTTACAGTGGCTTAGTTGCACCGAGAAGATACAACCATGTCATTAGGCATTGGATGCTACGGATTAGAGGATGGGTTGGGCTCAATATTTCGGATACGGTGAGGAACCCAATCAAGAATCTAGTTTGTGCAAATGATGGGTTTGACTTAACTAAGGATTGGAGCAATATCCTGGACATGGTGAGCTTCATGAATTAGAGACCAAATTTTGGGTGCACCATGATTAGAGAATCATTGGACAAGAGTTGTCCACTCATCGGTTGACCCATCACCAATAACTGTTAGGTGAGGTGGTGAGCCAGTCGGTGAGACTGCACCACCCATTCAAAATTACTGATCATGGAGATTTTCACATCTCTACCAAGGGAGTGTAGGATCTAAGAAAATAGTGAGAGCTTAATTTGTTTAAAAATAAAACTCTAAACAAATTGATTGAGTTTGATTACAAAATCTAAATAGAAACTTTTGACTCTCTACAGGAAACATGTCTGCCTCAAACTCCCTGACCAAAATTTTAGACAACCATAGACTGACTGGATCCAATTTCAAGGAATGGTTGAGAAACTACAGAATTATTTTGGGTTCCAAAAAATTGACTCATATCTTGGACCAGGACCCACCTGCCATACCAGCACGTCCGACTGCTGAACAGAGAGCGTCTCTGAAAAAATGGACGAATGATGATAACAAAGCAAGGTACTACATGTTAGGTGCAATATCTGATGACTTGCAATGCCAACATGAGAATATTTTGACTACCCGCCAAATATTGGCTCACCTACAAGAGTTGTTTGGTGAACAGAGTCGCACGGCCAAGTATCAAGTCTGTCAAAGACTTTTTAAGGCCAAGATGCATGATGGGCAGTCAGTCCAAGATCATTGTTTGACAATGATCAAGGATCTTGAGGAGCTTGAGAAGCTCGATATCATCTTAGACAAAGATTTTCAGATTGATGTGATCCTTCAGTCCTTGTTCGATGCATATGGTCAGTTCATCATGAACTTTCATATGCATAAGATGCAGTGTACCTTCGCCGAGTTAATGAACATGCTGCTTACGGCTGAGCTTTCTATGAAGGGTTCAAAAGGCTCAGTTCTTACTGTGGAGCAGACTTCTTCTAAGAGAAAATCTTTTGGAAAGAAAAAGAAGTCAGCGAAGAAGTAGAAGGTGGATGGCAAGAAGAAGAAGACAGAATCGAAAAAGAAGACTGCTGATAAGGGAAAATATTTTCACTACCAATCAGACGGCCATTGGAAGTGAAACTGTCCTCAGTACCTGGCCACCCTAAAGAATAAGAAGGATGGTCCTTCTGACGGTATGCTCATTTTAGAATCTAATCTTACGGTTTCTTCTGCATCTAGTTGGGTGCTTGACTCTGATTCTAGTGCTCATTTGTGCACTTCTATGCAGGATCTTGAGGAGAGCAGGAGGCTGAGGGATGGGGAGATGATCCTACACATCGGGAATGGAGCAAGAGTTGCTGCTGTAGCCGTAGAAACCTACCTCTGCGATTACCGTTAGGATTAGATTTAGTTTTAAGAGACTGTTATTATGTGCCTGCAGCAAGCAGGAATTTGATTTCTATTTCATGTTTAGCACAAGAAGGCTATGTGATTAGCTTTCATAAGAACCATTGTAATATTTTTTATGAAAATAATAAAGTTGCAGATGATTTTCTTATTAACGGTCTCTATCAGCTACATATTGATGTATCTGTATTTAATATTGAGCAAAATATGAATACATAGAAATTAAAAGGCCTAAAGATAGTCTAAATGATAAGTATCAGTGGCACCTAAGGCTAGGTCATATAGCGGAAGACAGGGTTAATAAATTAGAGAAATCCGAGCTATTGAGTCCATTGACTTCGAGTCATATCCAGTTTGTGAATCATGCCTTCAAGGCAAAATGACCAAGCTTCCTTTTGTGAGACATGGGGAAAGGGCCACAGACCTACTTGCCCTAGTACATACGGATGTGTGCAGTCCATTTGATGTGCCAGCTAGAGGCAACTACATCTACTTCATTACCTTTATCGATGATATATCTAGGTACAGGTATGTGTTTCTAATGAAACACAAGTCTGAAGCCTTTGAGAGGTTCAAAGAATTCAGACATGAGGTAGAAAAACAAACAGGAAAGCCCATTAAGGTTCTTCGATCAGATCGAGAAGGTGAATACCTTAGTCGGGAGTTTCTAGACTATCTTAAGGACAATAGCATAGTCTCTCAATGGACTCCACCTAGAATGCCTCAACTCAATGGGATTTCAGAATGAGAAATCGAACCCTATTAGATATGGTCCGTTCCATGATGAGCTTCACGGACCTTCCCAAATTTTTTTTGGAGATATTATCTCATGACAGCAATTTATGTATTGTATAGGGTTCCCTCTAAAAATTTTCTACCATACCGTATAAGATATGGCATGGTAAGAAGCCAAATCTGAATCATCTCAGAATTTGGGGTTATCCGACTCATGTCAAGAGACAACAGGCGAACAAGTTAGAATTCAGGTCTTTTAGAGCTAGATTCATAGGATATCCTAAAGAGTCATTAGGATACTATTTTTATATTTCAAAGACCATAATGTGATTGTGAATCGAAATGCTATTTTTCTTAAAAAATAGTTTATTCAAGATGGTGGCATCGAAAGAATAATTAAGCTTAAGGAGAATGTCTCCCAAGAGCAATGAGCTAAAGAACCTGAGGAACCAAATCAATCAAAACCAGTCCTAACACAACCTCTTCCACCTCGTAGATCGACTAGGATTTCCATCCTCCTGAAAGGTACTTAGGTACCATACAAGAGGATGTAGAGAAAATATTCCTCACAGAAAATGGGGCTCATGGTGATGACCCCAAGACCTATGACGAGGCGATATCAGATATCGACTCTGAGAAATGGTTAGAGGCAATGAGATCAGAAATTGACTCGATACACTCAAACCAAGTCTGGACCTTGGTAGATCCACCTGAAGGTATTGTACCTATTGGGTGTAAATGGATCTTCAAGAGAAAGATAGGTGCAGATGAGAATATGGGACATTCAAGGCTAGGCTCATAGCAAAAGGTTATAGTCAGTGCGAAGGCATTGACTATCAGGATACCTTCTCGTCCGTAGTCATGCTAAAATCCATCCGCACATTGCTTGCTGTTGTAGCCTATTTTGATTATGAAATATGGCAGATGGATGTAAAACGGCATTCTTAAATGAACATCTTGAGGAAGATATCTATATGGAACAGCCGCTTGGTTTCACATCCAGTGATGATGATCACAGGATCTGCAAGCTGCAAAGATCCATTTATGGACTTAAGCAAGCATCTCAGAGCTGGAATACTCGTTTCAATGATGTGATCAAAATGTTTGGTTTCATCAAGAACGAGGAGGAACCATGTGTGTTCAAAAAGATCAGTGGGAGTGCAGTTGTCTTCCTCATATTGTACGTAGATGACATCCTCCTAATTGGGAATGACATTCCCATGTTGACCTCAGTCAAAGTATGGTTGTCTAAGGAGTTCTCTATGAAAGATCTAGGAGAGGCATCCTTTATACTGGGTATTAAGGTCTATAGAGATAGACCAAATAGGATGCTGAGACTTTCACAGAAGATGTACATAGAGGAGGTGCTAAAAAGGTTTAGCATGGAAAACTCCAAAAGAGATTTATTACCTTTTAGACATGGCATTCATCTCTCCAAGAAGATGTGCCCTAGCACACCTGAGGAGATTGAATGCATGAGCAAGATCCTTATGCTTCAGCAATAGAGAGCCTCATATATGGCATGCTATGTATACGACCTGATATAGCTCATGCTGTGAGTGTCACAAGCAGATATCAGTTGAATCCAGACAAAGAGCACTGGACTTCTGTGAAATATATCCTTAAGTACTTGAGAAGGACTAAGGATATGTTTCTAGTCTTTGAGAATGGAGAACTCCAAATTCAGGGATATACAGACTCAGACTTTATGTCTGATATAGATGATCGAAAGTCGACATCTGAGAGTCTGTTCATTTGCAATGGTGGTGCAGTTAGCTGGAAGAGTTCCAAGCAGACGGTGATTGCTGATTCCACCATGGAGGCAGAATATATTGCTACATCGAAGCTGTGAAGGAGGCATTCTGGTACAAGAAGTTTGCTGCAGAGCTTGGAGTGATGTCATCGGATGCCATACCTCTTTACTGCGACAATAATGGCACCATAGCCCTAACTAAGGAGCCAAGATCTCACCAGAAGTCCAAGCACATCGAGCGGTGATTCCATTTGATCTGTGATTACCTCGAAAAGGGTTATGTCGAGGTCAAGAGAGTCAACTCCACAGATAATGTGGCAGACCCACTGACTAACCCATTGGGCCAATAGAAGATCGAAGCCCACCTTAAGAAGATGGGACTTAGATATGTAGCCAATTGGCATTAGGTCAAGTGGGAGTTTGTTAGATGTGTGCCCTAGATGCCAGATCGGCTGACACATTCCTATACAGATCTAATGACAAATTTATAATTTTAACTATAAATGAATAAAAAGATTATTCTTCTATCATATTGTGTACATTGTGTCTGTGATACATCCTTTGAGTTAGTGGAATGTAAATTCATATTTTCAAAAGTTAAAAATTTAAGACATGAATTTACATAACTAACTCATAAACTGCTCCTGACCATAGGATCATCACAAGGATGGTGATCAATCCAAAAGGTTGGTGTACGATCGCTTCCTTAGGATAAATGTATCTTGAGTCTATGGTGTGGAGACACTAAAGTGAGAGTACAGGTATTCATTGAGAATGAGAGTACTGAGCGTGACCATATCGAGCAGTCATAAGGAAGTCTACCTTCTCGTCGATGACTAGCTCGATGCTACAGTTGTGTGTCTAGTTCTTTGACCTGAGGTGCATCGACAGTTCACCTTGAGGGTGTTATAGTTTGACTACACCATAACTCGATCTCCTAGCCATTCGAAACCCTGAGGTATATGTTGGCTGTAGCATATTCATTATAGGAACTAGGTCGCACCAAGATGGGATCTATCAACCTTGGTAGATGAGAGGAGTAGTCCTATGATAATTGAAAGATCGAGTCCTTAAGCCCATGGCCATGGTAGAGTGAAATAATGAAAAAGAGTTTTTCATTAAGGTTTCACATCAGACTCGGATCGATCGATTAACTCATATGATTGATGTTGGGTTTGACGAGTTCACCTTAACCCTAATTCAGTCGGGACTCATGATAGAGGAACTCAATCACACAGGTAACTGCACCGAGAGATTCATCTTCAATTCTGATGGGTTGCCACCACATACTGCTAGTATCATTGGTGGATTTTAGAGTAATTAGAATAATATTGATGATCGATCATTCTAATTGTCTGAATCAGAAGAGTTCTGATCTGTCGAAAGGAGTTTCGATGATGTCGATGATGAGATCATGACATGTCTCATTACCATACGGAATTGAACCTAACTGGATCACACAAACAAGGGTTAGGATCTGGATGTCATCAATTGGGCTAACTCAATTGATTTGGATAAGATCCAATTAGGTTCAAGGAAATCGTGCTAGCACACGATTGAGTCTAACTTTCTCCTCGTATAATTTTTCTGTCTCTACTGAGCCAAATATGATTTGACTCATCCAGAGAACCTTAGAAAGATTTCTCTCAGTCTAAATGAAGCTTGTCCACTCAAAAAAGGCTTGTCTTAATTCATGAGATGAATTTAAGACAACACCTGCTAATTCCTAGCACCTACCAATTTCATTTTAGGATATCTATCAAAAGTTGACATATGGGTCTTAAACTGAAGAGGGCTCATTGGAAGATTTTTATGGAGTGTCCACATGCCAAAACCCAATTGAATTGGGTGCCATAATCAGATTATGACATGAGCCCAATTGGATTAAAGTGGATGCCCCAAATGGATAAGAACCAAAGAGTCCTGATAAACATGGACTCTTTGGCGCCACCTTGATTGAGCTTATCCAATGTTGGGCCAACTTAGGAGAGAGGGTGGGGTTCTTATCTGATGTGATCAGATGATATCACTCCACCAATCAAATTTTTTTAAAATTTATTAGAATTTTTTGATTGGTTGAATGATGTGGCACTGTGCAGCATACAGGGTTTATATAAACCCTGCTGCGCCTAGGATTTTGTTAGAGAGTTTGTTTTATGCATAAAACTCAATAGCTGCCGCCCCCTCCCCTCTACTCTACGTCCTCCCTACTCTCCTTCTTCTTTGTTTTATGCACAAAACCCAAAACTGCCACCCCCTCCCCTCTTCTCTATGTCCTCCCTGCTCTCCTTCTTCCCTTCTTCCGTCCAAAGAGTTGGACATCCATCTGGCAAAGATCCAAGGCGTGGTGACGCCTGGAACAGAAGGCTACAAGACATCTTCACAGGCTGCTGCTCCAACTTCAGAAGGAGTTCTGAAGTACTTTCAAATCAGATAAAGATCTGATTTTTGGAGCATAGATTTGTGAGGAGAAGATGTTCCAGATCCTGTCTGAGTGGATACGGTAGAGGTCAGGCGCTTGCATGGCTTCATCAGAATCTCGGGCTGTGCAGAGATCATCTATAGGGTAATCAGATTACCCTTGAGATACTTCTTCTTTCATCATAGATTTAGATTTAATTTTAGATTTTTAAATATCAGATAATAAAATTAGATCTAGAGAATTAGATCTGAAATATGTAGGATAAATTTTTAAAAATTATTTTGCCCCAGATTTGATGAAATCTGGAAGATCCTATGAGGAAAAGTGATTTTCCTCCCTCCAGTGACCTCCTTGAAGAGTGATGTTGTGGCAATATCATGCCAGGTCCTGGTCTCCACAGACTTCTCCAACCTATTAGCTGTCGAAAACTTCATCTTAAGGTGGTATGTTGATACGACAGCTCGAAGTGCATTCAGGCCTGGCCGATCGAGAATGGCGTTGTAGGTCGAAGGTGCTCAGATGACCAGAAAGTCTATTTGCATAGTGGACTGAGTAGGGGATTAGCTGACCTTTATAGGCAAGGTGATGACCCCCTTGATAGGGCTGGTGTGTTGGGAATAGTGTCCCAAAGTCAATCGTCGGCCTGTTGACGGTTGTGCTCTTTTTTGTATTAGTATATGAATTATAAATTAATAAAAGTTATTTTGATATTTTTTATCACAAATTATTTCATCTTCTAATGAACTCTTTGTTGTGGTGAAGTCCTTAGGACTATTTAGACTTGACAAAGGAGGATTTGTCGTTTAGTCCTTAAATCTGTTCGCAATCAAATGATACGTTGTTACCAAGGACAACAAATTTATCAAGCATAGGTCATTGTGTGCCATATGGGTTGGTTGTCCTCTTAACCAAGGAGTGTGGAGACACTGGTATGGCATACAGTGAGATATAAGAGTACATCTGCACTGAACGTGACTGACTCCAGAGCTTTTTTGTTTGTCAAGATTTGCTCCGATGGGATATGGGTATAACTGTCCCTCCGATCTGAGATGGAAGGCGGCTGGGTGTAGTCAAGTACTTGACTTGTCGGTGCGTGTGTCAAGATGGGATTGACTACTACAATTCAGAAGCTGTGTACAATCATGTTTCAATTTAGTAAAATCTTGGTCAGGGTAGTCCTAGTGAGGAGTCACAGGACTGTTTGAGTTGAGCACGATTCAGATGATCTAATCAGGGTTGACAGTTTAACCCTGAGTCATCCTATACATAGGGGTCAAAAGGGATGAATTATACAATAACCATATTTGCATAGGGTCTGAATGTTGCAATTACAACTATTTGACCTATCTGGATGTCGGGTACCATTGCTAGATGATCACTTCGATTAGTACAGGAATTGGTTCCTGTGCTATCGGCTTAGGTTCGAACCTATGAGGTCACACACATTAGAGGTTCCTATCTGATCTGATGGCTGGTGAAGAGTCCCACTAGACTGGAACTCTTTGACCAAGAGTCCTAATGCTCGAGACTCTGATCCTACATGTCTGAGACTCTGTGATCGAGAATTAGAATTCTCTGATCATGAGTTTCACACATTTTGGGTACGGGGTCAAGAGTCCCACTTGTTTGGGACTCTTCGATCAAGGTTTCATATCGATGGACTTTGATGCCGATTGTCCATCAGATTTGGACTCAGTATTTATGAAAGTTTAATTAGTAATTTAATCACTAATTAACTCAATTTTATTGAGTAATTATTTTTGGATCAAGTCAATTGAATTGGATTCAGTTGGGTTTGACCCGATTAGGTTAAGAGTTGACCTAATCGCCAAGATGGTTTGGTCCCTGATCTGATCAAGGATTGGGCTTAGTCAATTTTTGATTTGATTAAGATTTTATTGAGTCTAATTAAGCCTAATTATGTTGGATTTAACTTAGTCTAATTGTGCCTAACCTATTTTGATAAAGTTGGTTCAATTAGATTGGTTTAAAATTTCAAACCACCTTTGACTTATCTTTCTGCGCCACCTCACCCACCTGCGCCTATTTGAATTCATGAGAAACAAGTTCTCGTGAATTTTCTCCCACATAGAAGCCTTCCCACGCTCCTCCCTTATGCACCATTTGAGTGGATAAAGATTGATTAGTTGGCCATTCAAATTCAAATGATGTTTGAATTTGAATGAGCAACTAATTCCATGCGCCACCTTATCCACTTGTGCGCCACTTGCTCTACATGAGAAAATATTTCTCATGTAAATTCTCCATGCACAAAGAACCCACACCCTTCTCTTCTCACATCTTGAGTGGATAAGAATAGGTTGGTTGGCATTTGAATTCAAATTCGATTTGAATTCAAGTGAGCAACCACCTAGCTTTATCCTCTCACGTGGTGAAAATACTGTAAAGATGCGGTCTTGCACCATTTTAAAAAGAAAGAGAAGGTGGGGCATGCACATATCTGATTGAGAGAAAAAGGGTGGCATGAGAAAGGCCTTCTACTGAGAAAAGAAAAGAAAAGAAAAGAAGAGAAGAGAGAAAGGGCGCAGGGTCTTTTGTGAGTACCCTAGGGTTTCTGCCTAGAGTTCGAGAAGTGAGAAGTGAGCTACGAGTGTGTGAGCACACCAAATTTAGGGAGAGCTTCATCAATCTCTCAAGTTCTTTTGCTGATGATCTGAAGCATCTGAGGAGTCAACAGACACCGATCGAAGGAGTTCGATCAGCATCGACCATCAAAAGGGTTCTGCAATGAACTAGGATTCGTGAGGAGCCGATCAGATCGAGAGCTTCGTGTGGATGATTATGGAGGTCAGACATACTGTGTGACTATATTGCGACAATCAGACCTTCCCGACGATGATCAGACTGCAGCATCGACTACCTGCACGAAGGTAATGTGTTCTGAACACATAACAGTAAAATATTTACTGTAGAATTCAAAATTTTAAATTTAAATGCATGCTATATATATCATATTTAGATCTTTGTGTAAGATTAATACATGTTAATTAATTAGATAAATTAATAATTCTCACTATAAAATTATAATTTTGAAAAAGTTTTAAAATTATCATTTTACCCCTGCACTGAAATTCACTTCAAATGGTATCAGAGCGGGTTCTAAAATATGATATATATTTGCATGCATAGATTAAGTAGTAATCTAAAAGTTTAAATTTAAAATTTAAAATTTAAAATTTATTTAAAATTTTAAATTTGAAATTCAAAATTTAAAATTCAAAATTTGAAATTTAAAAATTTAAAATTTGAAATTTATTTGAAATTTGAAATTCAAAATTTGAAATTTAAATTTTGAAATTTAAATTTTGAAATTGGTATATTTAGATATACTTGATCCAAGTAGCAAATAGTCTAATTGGGTTGGTTGTCATGGTCGTCCGGTCATAGGAGAAAAGTAGGGTTTAAAGCCCTCTCCTCCCATTCGATAGGGTTCTCCTATGGCGATAGGGATGCCGAGTGATTATACCCCATGCAGATAAAGTAGCGAAAGGACTTAATTGTAAAGGTTCAATTATAAAATTTATCATGAATGTGTTAGATTAGATCTAAAGAAATATTCATGATTTATTTTGATTGAGTTATTTTCTATTATGTAATTAGCAATAGGATTACTGTTTATGAAATGTGCTGATCAGTTTGTGAAATGAGTCAACACATTTGGTGAACAGAAAATAAAACCTTTCAAATTTAAAAATTATTTTTGAAATGCCAAATCCTGACCCATCAGCCCAAATACTTAATTAAAAGAATTAAGTGTTGTCTAGTTGGTCTAGAATTGTGAATTAAGACCTAAGACAATTGCATAAACTTGTGGGTCAATGGATTAGATGGATTAGGTCCATAATTGGGTTAGACTAAGGTTAGCTTAAAGAAATGGACTAAATTAGAGTAATTGATCAAATCTAATCAAAAGTTGAATTAAATTAGGTCGAAGACACTCTAGACTCAACTCCAATAGTTGTAGTTGAATGGGTCCATGTCTTTAACTAGACCAAGATGGACTTAATTCATGGCTACACAGTGGAACCCTATTTACTAAGTTGATCAAATTAAAACTAATAAACTGGTTGGTGTCTAAGGTAGGTTCGGCAGTCTGACCAGTGATTTTTAATTGGGAGCTACTCGCATTGATTCGATCTCTGATGAGTTAATGGCATATCCCTTCCACTGATCTCACTTACCTGGCCAACCTGGTGAGTTAGGTTTTGATTAGATACTTGGTGATTAGGGCTCACCCATGTCATTAGGTAAATCAGTGTGACTGATTTAGGTGCTCCTAATGCCAGCTTTAATTAAATCTTTTTTAATCTGACTTGGTGAAGTCAGTGGGAGGATTGAAATTGGCTGGTTAATTTCTTCTCTTCTATCCTTTAATAAAAATCTCAAAAATTATTAGGTCCCTAAAAATGATTAAGTTATAGTGATAACTAAGTCATAGCCTCCCATTAAGTGAGTGATAATGAGTCCATTAGTTTAATAATCACTGGAGGCCCAAAGGCCTGGTGCTTATTGACTAATGGAATTATCATTCATAATATGATCATTTGGTTGAGTCTTTCTGATGGTGGTCAGGTTGGCCGACCAAAGTCGGGTCTGATCATTTATTGGTCAGATTCACCAAATCAAGTCATGTTAATGGTTGACCTAACCAGATCTTTTCAGTGGAGGCCAAAGCCTACTGATTAGATTCTGGGGCAAAAATCAATTACTAGAAGTTGTTTAGAGAAACAACTGGTTATGAACCTACCCATAGATACACATGGGTTGACCAGCAAAGTTGGGCTCGTGTGTAGTCTGTGTGGATTCTAGTACCCACTAAGGAATTAAAGTAATTCTTCGAATTGGAGGTTGAGGCTACCAGTTCATAAAAATACTGAGAGAAACTTTAGACTAAAGTCCAAGTCTTTAGTATTAATAATTTATGTACTAATAAAGGTCTGATTTTTTTTATGCAGCTATGACCACTATCCTATCGCTCCGATTATTATTAGATAATGACAAGCTCATGGGATCTAATTTCGATAGCTGGTATCGAAAATTGAAAATCATCCTTGAGCATGAACGGATCCTTTATATAGTAACGGATCCGGCACCTGAGGAGCTTGCCCTGAACGCTAGAGGATGGTTCGAGATACTTATCAGAAGTGGCTCAATGATCGCACCACCGTTCGGTGCATAATGCTGACGACAATGAATGATGAGTTCAGCCGCAGGTTCGAGAAGCCCAACCGCAGGAGATGCTTCAAATGTTGAACGACTCCTTTGGCACGCCTGACGATGTTGAAAGGCACAAAACTAGTTATGCCATTTTCAATGCTCGGATGAGGGATGGGGCCTCAGTCACTGATCATGTACTGTATATGATCGAAATGATTGAGCACCTAAGTAAACTGGGCTTTCCCTTGCACGAGTAGCTCGGTAAGGATGCGATCTTTAATTCTTTGCCCAAGTCCTTCCTCCCCTTCCTTACTCATTTTCAGATGACAAAACCTGCAGTGAACTACCACGGCTTGTTGGGGTTGCTGTAGAACTTTGAGAAGGACCACCAGCTCCATAAGGAGTCGGTGAATGTTGTGAGAGGGTCTTCTTCTAGTCGTCGACCCCCTAAGAAAGGGAAGAAGAACAAGAAGAAGAAGAATAAGAAGGTGCAACCACATGCAGGGACGTCTGCACAGGGTCAGACCAAGAAGCGCAAGCTTGACCAGAGCCAGGCGGAGTACTTCTTTTGCAAGAAGCAGGGGCACTGGAAGAGGAACTGTCCTCTATACATTGCCTTCCTGGACCCGAACAGGCTGAAGAAGAAGCAAGGTAATTATATGATAACACCTTGCAACTTTTTCATTTGTGATACTACTGCCTGGGTATTGGATATCGAAAGCCCTTATCATATCTGTAATTCGATGCAGGGTCTGTAGGTCAGTAGGAGATTTGATGAAGGCGAGAGGTTCCTGAATGTTGGAGAAGGAAGCAAAGTTTCAGTTCTAGCTTTAGGAATCATGAACCTTGTAATCAATTCTCGTAATGTAATTCTAAGTGAATGTCACTATTGTCCAAGTTTTTATTAAATATTATTTCTGTAGGCTTTTTGGCCATGTACAATTATGAATTTTTAATAAAAGGAAACGTTTGCAATATCATTTTGAATGGTGTTACAATATTTGTTGGACAACTAAATAATAAAATTTACTTACTATCACAGCCTGTTAATATGGTTCAAACCTCTGATAAACACCCTAGAATGGATAATATTTTAGAAGTCTACCTTTGGCACTATAGGCTAGGCCATATCAATAAGAACAGGATAAACAGGTTGGCTCAAGAAGGAATTCTTAAAGTTGGTGTTTGTGAATCACTTCCAACCTGTGAGTCCTGTCTTCTTGGGAAGATGACCAAATCATCTTTTACTGAAAAAAGTGAGCGAGCTAGTGAACTCTTGGATCTGATACATTTTGATGTATGTGGACCCATGAGCTCAATTGCAAAAGGTAGATATTTCTACTTCATAACCTTCACAGACGACCTATCGAGGTATGGGTATGTCTACTTAATGAAGCATAAGTCGGAGTCATTTGAAATGTTCAAACTATTCTAAAATGAGGTAGAAAAATAAACTGGGAAGTGTATTAAAACTCTTCGATCTGATCGAGGAGGTGAATACCTTTCCAATGAGTTTCTGACATATCTTGGAGAGAATGAGATTCTCTCTCAGTGGACTCCTCTTGGAACACCACAGCATAATGGTGTGTCTGAAAGGAGGAATCGGATCTTGTTGGACATGGTTCGATCCATGATGGAGTTTACTGATCTGTCAATCTCCCTTTGGGGATATGCGCTCGAATCGGCTTGTTACCTTCTAAATAGGGTTCCGAATAAGTCTGTAACCAAAATATCATATGAGATATGGATAGGACATAAGCCAGTACTCTCGCACCTTAGGGTTTGGGGGTGTCCGGCTTATGTTAAATGTTTAATTACGGACAAGCTTGGACCTAGGTCTAACAAGTGTTATTTCATAGGGTACCCAAAAGAGACCAAAGAGTATTATTTCTACCTAGCTGATGAGCAAAAGGTGTTTGTCAACCTTAAGACAATCTTTTTGGAAAAGGAGTTCCTTGGTGAAGGGACTGTTGCCTCTAAGATCGAACTTGAGAAAGTTCGGCAGGTGAAAAAATCGACACAAGTTGCTGAACCTGAACCGAATTTGGTTAGATCAGATCCAGAGCCCATTGTTCCTGCACCCTTAAGGCAATCTGGTAGAGTACCACGTCAACCGGACAGATACTATGATTTTTTGGTCTGGAACGGCGATCCTGTCGAACTTGATGAAAATGATAAGGATTCGATCACCTACATGGATGCAATGCAGAGACCTGACTCTAAGAAATGGCTAGAGGCCATGAAATCCGAAATGGAGTCCATGAAGGTCAACGATGTGTGGACATTGGTTGACCCACCCGAAGGAGTAAAATCCATAGGGTGTAAGTGGGTCTTCAAGAGGAAGAGAGGTGCAGATGGAAAGGTGGAGACCTATAAAGCCCGTCTGGTTGCCAAAGGATATCGTCAATATTATGGTATAGACTATGATGAGACATTTTCTCCTGTGGCAATGCTCAAATCCATTCGGATTATACTTGCGATAGCTGCCCATCTGGACTATGAAATCTAGCAGATGGATGTGAAGACAGCTTTCCTAAATGGAGAGCTGGATGAAGAGGTGTATATGATACAACCTGAAGGGTCCACATCCACAGATGAGTCTAAGGTGTGCAGGCTACAGATGTCCATTTATGGACTTAAGCAGGCATCCCGGAGTTGGAACATACATTTTGATAGGAGGATCAAGACGTATGGCTTCATTAAGAATGGAGAAGAGCCCTGTATTTATAAGTGGGCTAATTATCCAGTAGTGGTGTTTCTTGTATTGTATGTGGATGACATTCTCTTAATTGAGAATGATGTCCCTGCATTACAGGGAATAAAGATTTGACTGTCGTCACAGTTCTCCATGAAGGATCTGGGAGAAGCTTCCTACATCCTAGGGATGAGGAGCTATAGAGATAGATCTAAAAGATTGCTTGACTTATCCCAGTTCACGTACATTGATACTATGCTGAAGAGGTTCAGCATGGAGAATTCCAAGAAAGGCTATCTACCGATAGGCCATGGAATTTTTTTCTCGAAGAGGAATTATCCGACAATACCTCAAGAGAGAGAGCGTATGGGTAGAATTCCATATGCTTCAGTAGTGGAATAGAGGTGACGTCGACCTTCAGAAGATCGATGGAAAGGAGAACCTGGCTGACCCATTCACTAAAGCCATTGCGATGAAGGAGTTTGATGACTTCAAGTCGAAGATGGGTATTAGATACTACACCGATTGGCTTTAGGCCAAGTGGGAGATTGTTGGGAATAGTATCCCAAAGTCAATCGTTAGCCTATTGACGGTTGTGCTCTTTCTTGTATTAGTATATGAATTATAAATTAATAAAAGTTATTTTGATATTTTTTATCATAAATTATTTCATCTTCTAATGAACTCCTGTATTGTGGTGAAGTCCTTAGGACTATTTAGACTCGATAAAGGAGGATTTGTCGTTTAGTCCTTAAACCTATTTGTGACCAAATGATACGTTGTTACCAAGGACAACAATGTTTATCAAGCATAGGTCGTTGTGTGCCATATGGGTTGGTTGTCCTCTTAACCAAGGAGTATGGAGACACTGGTATGGCATACAGGTGAGATGTAAGGGTACATCTGCATTGAATATGACCGACTCCAGAGCTTTCTCTGCTGTCAAGATTTGCTCCGATGGGATATGGGTATAACTGTCCCTCCAACCTGAGACTGCCACAGTGACTTGCAAGCAACTCACTGCACTTAAGCACTGGACTACCTAAATTTTTAATTCAGTGACGAAAGGCTGCTGGGTGTAGTCAAGTACTTGACTTGTCAGTGCGTGTGTCAAGATGGGATTGACCACTCCAGTTCAGGAGCTGTGTACAGTCGTGTTTCAATTTAGCAAAACCTTGGCCAGGGTAGTCCTAGTGAGGAGTCACAAGACTGTTTGAGTTGAGCATGATTCGGATGATCTAATCAGGGTTGACAGTTTAACCTTGAGTCATCCTATACACAGGGGTCAAAAGGGATGAATTATACAGTAACCATATTCGCGTAGGTTCTGAATATTGCAATTGTGACTATTCGACCTATTCGAACGTCGGGTACCATTACTAGATGGTCACTTCGATTAGTACAGGAATTGATTTCTGTGCTACCGGCTTAGATTCGAACCTACGGGGTCACACACATTAGAGGTTCCTATCTGATCTGATGGCTGGTGAAGAGTCCCACTAGACTGGGACTCTTGGACCAAGAGTCCTAATGCTCGAGAACTCTGAGTCCTACATGTCTGGGACTCTGTGATCGAGAATCAAAATTCTCTGATCACGAGTTCCACACATTTTGGGTACCGGGGTCAAGAGTCCCATTGGTTTGGGACTCTTCGATCAAGGTTTCATATCAATGGACTTTGATGCCCGATTGCCCATCGAATTTGGACTCAGTATTTATGAGAAGTTTAATTAGTGATTTGATCACTAATTAATTCAATTTGATTGAGTAATTATTTTTGGATCAAGTTCAATTGAATTGGATTCAGTTGGGTTTGACCCGATTAGGTTAAGAGTTGACCTAATCGCCAAGGTGGTTTGGTCTCTGATCTGATCAAGGGTTGGGCTTAGTCAATTCTGGATTTGATTAGGATTTTATTGAGCCTAATTATTGTGTTGGGTTTAACTTAGTCTAATTGTGCCTAACCTATTTTGATAAAGTTGGTTCAATTAGATTGGTTTAAAATTTCAAACCACCTTTGACTTATCTCCCTGCGCCACCTCACCCACCTGTGCCTATTTGAATTCATGAGAAACAAGTTCTCATGAATTTTCTCCCACATAGAAGCCTTCCCATGCTCCTCCCTTGTGTGCTATTTGAGTGGATAAAGATTGATTAGTTGGCCATTCAAATTCAAGTGATGTTTGAATTTGAATGAGCAACTAATCCCATGCGCCACCTTATCCACTTGTGCACCACTTGCTCTACATGAGAAAAAGTGTCTCATATAAATTCTCCATGCACAAAGAACCCACGCCCCTTCTCTTCTCATGCCTTGAGTGGATAAGGATAGGTTGGTTGGCATTTGAATTCAAATTCGATTTGAATTCAAGTGAGCAACCACCTAGCTTTATCCTCTCACACGGTGAAAATGCTATAAAGATGCGGTCTTGCACCATTTTAAAAAGAAACAGAAGGTGGGGCATGCACATATCTAATCTGAGAGAAAAAAGATGGCGTGAGAAAGGCCTTCTGCATGAGAAAGAAAAGAAAAGAAAAGAAAGAAGAGAGAAAGGGCGCAGGGTCTTTTGTGAGTACCCTAGAGTTTCTGTCTAGGGTTCGAGAAGTGAGAAGGTGAGCTACGAGTGTCGTGAGCCCACCAAACTTCAGGAAGAGCTTCATCAATCTCTCAAGTTCCTTTGCTAATGATTCGAGGTATCCAAAGAGTCGGCAGACACCGATCGAAGGAGTTCGATCAGCATCGGCCATCGAAAGGATTCTGCAACGAACTAGCATTCGTGAGGAGCTGATCAGACCAGGAGCCTCGTGTGGACGATCTGCAAAGGCCAGACATATTGTATGACTACATTGCGATGATCAGATCTTTTCAACGGTGATCAGACTACAGCGATCGACTACCTACACGAAGGTAATGTGTTCTGAACACATAACATAAAACATTTACTGTAGAATTCAAAATTTTAAATTTAAATGCATGCTATATATATCATATTTAGATCCTTGTGTAAGATTAATACATATTAATTAATTAGATTAATTAATAATTTTGCTGTAAAATTATAATTTTGAAAAAGTTTTAAAATTATCGTTTTACCCCTGCACTGAAATTCACTTCATGGTGTCCCCGATGAATCCGATGAGTGGGAAGTTCATTCTTTCCAGCTGATCGATAGATATCCCTATCTTTGAAAAAGCATCATATCGACAAAGTTTTCATTATCTATCAAGATGCGACGTACATCATAATTTACGATATTTAAAGTTACAATTACTGCATCATTATGCGGGAACTAAACTCTTTGGACATCCTCCTCGGTGAAAGTTATCAGCTCCCCAGTCCTCTACCTCTTCGATGCCTCTTCATCCCTGCTGAGCCCTCCAACTCCATGCCCCCCAGTGATGGCATTGATCATATTAGTCGGGGGTTGGTCTTCCTACGGTGCTGTCTACCATGGCTGCTCATCCGATTGAGGAGACCTCTGCTACCTTTCTCATCACTCTCACTGCTCTCGCCTTCGTAGGATGAAGTGATCAAGATGACCATGCCTGATGAAGTCTTCAATTTCATCCTGGAGTTGGATGCACTCCTCTATAACATAGCCGTAGTCGCGGTGATACAGACAGTACTTGTTATGTCCCTCTGATGTGGAAGTGTCCGAAGCTTCCTCACTTCTGGGAGTTGCTCCCTTATTTGCATTAACACCTGAGTCCTATATGTGTTCAGCAAAGTGTAGTTGGTGTATCTCCTCAACAGTGAAGGTAATCCCTTCTCTAAGGACTCTGGGGTCGGCGGTTTCGAGGAGTGCCCCCATTTTTCTGCTTCTGAAATGGGGACTGAGAGCACTGACGGGCTCTCTCCTCTCATCTTGGGGAGTGCTCTTTATTCTATCTTGCCGCAACAGAACTGGCAGGGGCCTCTTCAGTGAAGACCTCCATGCGGGCATACTACTCCGCACGGGTAAGCATATTGGGATAATCTCGAGCAAAAGCCTTCATTAACGACTTTTTAAGGTCGTTCTTCAAAAGTCCATCCATCATCACAGACATCACAACCGACTGATCTAGGTTACAAACCTCCAAGGTCGCCATATTAAAATGGCTGACAAAAGTATGAATCGACTCTCCCTCCTTTTGCTTAATGGTGTGAAGATAGTCGGACTGCCTTTACTGTCATTGGCTATTGATGAAATAGCCAATGAAAGACCAACACAACTCTTCAAAAGAGTGAATTGAAGCCTGTTAGATTTCGATCGCACAGCAGAATATAAATTTCAAAAATTTTTAACATGCATAGAAGAAGTTTTAACAATTAAAACTAACCGACCGGAACATAAATCCTAGAATCACCTTATAGATTTCAATAAAATCAAAAAGAAGCCTTCATAAGGGTAGAAGTAATACTTCCTGAAGATGATGATTGAGTAATAGAATGGTCTCCACAAGACTCTAAAATAGAAGTCCTCTAACGATGATCCACATAGGACTGATCAGAGTCCTTCCCAACCGAAGTAGTGCTGCAGCTTTTCTTCACAAGAACACTGCTAGCATTTTTTTTCAGAAACTGATTGCACCACCACCTATATGCCTTTGAATCTTCCATTAGGACCATGCCAAGAACCTCTTCTCAAGAGATCTCACCACCCAAATTTGATTTTGGAATTCCAACACTTGAAAAATCCAAATTCTAGGACAAGCAACCCCTTACTTTCCTTTTCTCTCTTGCCTTCCTTTTTATTTTTCTTCTCTATTTTTTCTTGTCTTCTTCTCTAAATTTTTTCTATCTTTTCATCACTTATCCCATGCCTAATCACCAAAATATTTCAGCCCCTATCCCATAAGGGATGTCCCATTTAAATAGGAATGAAGGGGCGTGTCCAAGAGATGCCAACAATTGTGTCTCCTTGGTTTCATAGGTGAAATAAATTTATTTAAGGGAGTTTGTTAGGTGTTTAATATGCAGAAGGACTCCTCTGCACACAATATCCTAAGCAACATCAGATGTTGCCACCCTTAGATTTTAGCATGGAATAAATAGGAATTAAGGTAAGCAGTTGAGAGTCTTAATGAAGAAGAACTCTTCCTTTTCTCTGATGCAAGAATTGATGTGGGGCAGCATTTATTTTGGTATGGATATTTGGTGGCATGGAGGAGTCCTTTCTCACTTGAAACACTTTTAAGATAAGATAGAAAATCAATTAAATTCAGATCTAATCCAATTAGGTCAAAGGTAACAGGTTAAGTTTAGCTCAAACACTTTGAACTAATCTAATTGGAAACTTGGGTTAACACAATATGCGAGTATATCAAATTAACCTATAGGATTTATATAAAACCCTAATTAGATCAAATTAAGATCAATTCTCAAAGTGTGTGATCCATTGGATTCCATATCTAGCCAGTAGTGGACTCAGTCTCATGACCTAAACCAATCTGATAGAATTAGGTCAGCCTAAAAGCACCAATTAATTAAAATTCTTTCTAATTAATTTTTGAATTAAACTTCTTTAATTCTTGTGAGTCCACAAATCAAGATTGATATCTAGCAATATGTCATGACTATCCGAAAGAGATAAAATTTGATGAAAATACCAAAATTATCCTTCAGTGGTAAATTATTGTGCAATTCAATTCTTTAATCATACAACATCCCAGATGAGCTATGAGTATAGAATCATATCAAATCCAAATACTTATCTATATGTATCTCGATCAGATAGTAATGATTCTATTGATGATATATTAATTTTTTTTTCTAAGATGTTCGCTCTTCTTATTAGGAGTGATCAATCCCTTATTGACCACTCACAATCTTCATGTATACTACACCTTGTCCAGAACATCCCACACAAGGATCAGAGAATCAAGCTAGAGAATGAACCAAACTATAGATTCATGTACGCAAGATACCATGATGATCTTAGGTTCGATGATTACTTGCACAATTTTCACTAGAGAACAAGTAGCTGACATACAAATAAGGCTCCATCAGATGTTCTCTTATAGGTCAATTCAGTGAACTCATTCTCTAATAAGCACCCATATTTTTGTATTAGCATCACTACATAAGTGGTTGTGAGATCAACCATCCTCTCCATCAAGCATACATAGGATGTGCCAGTCTTATCGCTATCATTGATCTCTGACTCAATGAACTAACGATTGAAAATTTTTTAGATTAGGACTATCAAAGATTTAGATCTGACTAGTATGATCTCATCATGGCCCTAAAACCATTACCTTAATCTATGTGGTTCATTATAATCTTAAACAAATATTAAGATGCCGCATATAATGAATCAAAAATGCTTATTTTTATTAATAAATAATGTCAAATACATGAGTTTGAAAGATAAAATATAAAAAAATATCCTATCGTATCACACATGCGATTGGCTTGTAGGATATTATTCTTTCAATCTCCCACTTGCACTAAAGTCAATTGCCCTTGTACTTGATGCCCATGCAATCTAGGTGGCGATCAAACTACTGCAATGATAAGATCTTAGTGAATGGATCCACTATATTGTTCTTGATGTCAACTCGCATTATGATCACATCGTATCTTTTGACTACCTCTCGAATGAGGTGAAACCATTTTTGGATGTGTTTGGATTTGTGATGAGACCTCGATTCTTTAGCTTAAGCAACTGCCCCGATATTGTCACAATAAAGAGGCACTGGTTGTTCAATTTTAGAAACCACACCCAACTCTGAGATGAATATTTTTATCTAGATGGCTTCCTTAGCAGCCTCACTAGCAATAATATGTTCGACCTCAGTGACTGAGTCAACTACTGTCTACTATTTAGAACTCTTCCAACTCACTGCACCACCATATAAGGTGAATACATATCTTGATATGAATTTGCTATCATCCAGATCAGATTGAAAACTAGAATCAGTAAAACCTTCCAGCTTCAAATTAGATCCTTCATAAATGAGAAAAGCATCTCTAGTCCTTCTTAAGTATTTGAGAATATTTTCATAGCTTTCTAATGATTCGCTTCTGGATCTAGCTAAAATCTACTTACAATGCTTAAGGCATAAACTACATAAGGCCTGGTACACAGCATAGCATACATAATTGATCCAATAGTCGAAGCATAAAGAATAAAACTCATTCTATTTCTCTCTTTAGATGTCTTAGGAGACATCTTTTTAGAGAGTTGTATGCCATGACTCATGGGTAAGTAACCTCTTTTACTTTTCTCTATGTTGAACCTCTTCAACACAAGATCTATATATATATAGATTGGGACAAGCTAAGCATCCTCTTCGATCTATCCCTATAGATCTTTATACTAGGTATATCGGATGCTTCATCGAAGTCTTTCATGAAAAACTTCTATGATAGCCAGATTTTGACCGATTGCAGCATAGGGATGTTATTTCCAATGAATAGTATGTCATCTACATACAAGACCAAGAAGCTAATGGTACTTTCACTAGTCTTCTTATATACACATAGTTCATTCATATTTTTGATAAAGCCAAACGATTTGACTATCTCATCAAAATAGATATTCCAACTCCTCAATGCCTGCTTTAATCCATAAATAGATTTTTTTAGCTTGTATACTTGATTTGCCCTCCCACTGAAGATAAATTCTTCTGACTGAGTTATATAGACTTCTTCTTTAAGATTTTATTGAGGAAGACAGTCTTGACATTCATCTGCCAGATCTCATAGTCATGGTATGTAGCTATAGCAATCATGATCTGAATAAAATTGAGTATGGCTACAGATAAAAAAGTTTCTTCATAGTCAACATCTTATCTTTGTCTAAAATCTTTTGCCACCAGTCTGACCTTATAGGTCTCTATCTGGCCATCTACTCTAATCTTCTTTTTGAAAATCCATTTGCAGTCTATTGGGGACACACCATCAGATGCATCAATCAAAGTCCAAACTTGGTTGACATACATAGAGTCCATTTTGGATTTCATGATCTCAAGCCATCTATCAGAGTCACTACTCATAACTACTTCTAAATAGATCATAGGATCATCATTCTTAATAATGTGGATGTGTTGTCATTCTCAATGATAAACCCATACTTGAATGGTACATTACATACTCTACTTGATCTTCGAAGAGGAGGTGTGTGTAGTGGTTGTGCCTCAACAATAGGCACATCAAAATAAGGATCAACTTGTGGACTCTCCATATGTTGCTTCTAGATAGACTGTAGGTCTTGAACTTCTTCAAGTTCAACTATCCTCCCACTGCCCCCTTCTTAGATAAACTCTTTTTCTAGGAAGATGGCATGCCTACTAACAAATATCTTTTATTGAGTAGGATGGTAGAAGTAGTATCTTATACTCTTCTTGGAATAACCTACAAATCTATATTTATCTGACCTAGCACTTAGCTTATGTCCCTCTGAATTCCTAATATAAGCAAGACAGTCTCAAATCTTAAGATACTTAAGAGTAAGCTTCCTTCCTCTTCATATCTCATATGAAGTACTAGGCACAGATTTACAAGGTACCCTATTTAAAACATGTGTGGCAGTCTCTAGGGCATGGCCCCAGAAAGAGATTAAAAGATTTGTGAAGCACGTCATGGACCGTACTATATCTAATAAGGTGTGATTCCTCTTTTCTGCAATACTATTTAATTATGGAGTGTAAAGAGAAGTCCATTGAGAGAGAATTTTATTTTCTTTTAAATAATCAAGAAACTCACTAATTAAGTATTCACCTCTTCGATCAGATCAAAGAGCCTTGATACTCTTATAAGTTTGTTTCTCAACCATTCTTTGGTCGTCCTTAAACTTATCAAAGGCTTCGGATTTATATTTCAATAAATACACATATCTGAATCCAGATAAATCATCAATGAATGTGATGAAATAGGAGTATCCTCCTTTGGTCTAAGTCAATATTAGACCACAAACATCAGTATGTACTAAGCCCAAAATATCACTCGTCCTATCTTCATATCCAGTAAATGGAGTCTTGGTCATCTTACACATGAGATAAGATTCATAAGTTCAATATGATTCAAAATCATAAGGATCAAAAAATATTTCTTTATACAACTTGTTAATCCTTGACTCATTGATATGACCAAGTCGATAGTGCTAGAGATTTGTGACATTCACATCTTCTCTCTTTCTTTTCTTCATTTGATCAACATGAAGAATATTATCATTAAGTGATAAGAATAAAAAATTATTATCTATATAAGCATTGCCATAAAATTTATTAGAAAGATAAATAGAGCAACCATTGCACTTCTCTTTTATTTCAAAACCTTGTTCCAGTAATATAGGTACAGAAATAATATTTCTAACAATATTTGGCACATAGTAACAATCTTTCAATTTAAAATTTTATCCGAAGATAATTTCAACATCATGGTTCCTACGACTTCGATCTGGTTGGACTCTCCACTAGCATTAAACAATACGAGGTCACTTTCACTCAAACTCCTTATTTCCTATAGATTCTACAATGATTTGCAAAGGTATGAACCACAAATGTTATCTAATACCTAAGAATCTAAAGTTGAAGTACTTAATGATAAGTTTGTTTGTATTATATATAAACTTTTAGAAATACTTGCTTCCTTGTACTTCAAACTTGCAAGGTAGTCCTTGTAGTTCCTCTTTCAGTATCCTTCTTTGCCACACTGATAATAGGTACCCTTGATGGAGACTTTCTTCACCTTCTTCTTGAAAATGGTAGCCTTAGGGTTAGACTTTTTTTTAGAACTCTTTTTGCCTTTCTTCTTGAAAATCTTATCCATAAGAAGAATAGAAGCTTTTTTACCTTTGAAATGGCTTTCTACTATTTTAAGCATATTTAGCATCTCAAGCAGGCTAGTATTCATTGTTCATATGGAAGTTTATGACAAAACTATGAGAAAGATTCAAGAAGTGACTGTATGATCAAATTCTGACTAAACTCACTATCCATGGCAAAATCCAACTAACCTAGACAAGTGATCAGATCAATCATCTTCAAGATATGAGTCTGCATGGATATGTCTTCACTCATTCTGGTACAGAACAACTGCTTAAATATCTTATATCTAGCAATCCGACTTTATTCTCTATATAACTCCTTTAAATTAAGGAGTATGAAAGGAACATCCATGTCTTCATATTATCACTGAAACTCATTGCTCATAGAGGCAAGCATGATGCACTTGACAGTCACACTATCATCTTACCACATCTTGTATGTAGCCCTTTCCTCCTCAGTTGCATCTTCACCAATCGAATCTGATGTAGGAGTATCCAAAATGTAAAAAATTTTCTTCTATGTGAGAATAATTCTTAGGTTCCTTAATCAGTCTACATAATTGGGTCTGATCAACTTGTTGGCATCAACTATGCCATGCAGTGAAAGTAAAGATGCCATTATGTAGTTAAATCTACAATAATAAGAAACTAATATAAGCAGATAACTCATGATGATATGGATAACTAGATTAGAACTTTTATCTAATTATTATTCTCACTATTTTGTCAAATACCATAGCCCTCTCCATGATAAATAAGAAATCTTTATTGATTTTTTTAGTGAGATTGGGATCCTAATTCCTCATAAAGGCCTTGTGGTTGCACAACAAACCTTCATGAGTTCAAAGGTAGGAACTCCTTTCCAATTGCATCTTATGCAACTCTCAACATATTCATGCCTCTAAAACATCTATAGCCTTGTGATTATATAACAAACTATAATATTTTAGTTAAGTTAGACCCTTCATTTCTATACAGTTATATCTGAATGATGCTGCCCTTGTGGTTGCACAATAAAGCAACATATCCAAAATTCTGTAAATATCAAATATGCACTAAGACAACCCCATATCAATCTCCATAGTAAGCCTTATGGTTGCACAACAAACTTACTACAATTCTCATCATGGTATTGGCTTAGCATGAAGGAAGGCATCCATAGTATCTATATCACTAAGCAATCCAAACTCGAAGCTCAATAGACCAAATTGGCCAAATAAATAGGTGGAAGGCTCTCCGATACTTTTCTTAGACACCAACAACTTAATCAGTAAAGCAAACAGACCTAATTAGATAACCACCTTTGATACTTACCTTAAACACCAACTGATCAATGACTTTGACATTCGGATAGCAAGTGAATCCTGACAATACAACTTAATATAATTTTTTAATGAAGGTCTTAGATTGGTCTCTAATGTAAGATTTCAGAGTGGACATGTACAGTGAAAGCATAATAAATTTTAAATATTTAAATTAAAAATTCTTATTATTAAACCCATAAACCAGCACCTCCTTGATAATTAACAATCATATAACATATATACATAATAAAATTTAAGCTATAGAAGAACACTTGTAGCCAATTTTCTATGCCCATCAGCAGCCTCATGACACATGGCAATTATCAGGAAAAAATCCAAGAGATGCTTCATGCAGAAGGACTCTTCAGAATATTTTTTTCTCGATAATTCTTCGATACGTCATGCAGCTTCCTTAGGCATAATTTTTCTCTACCATCCATTAGTGACTTTTGGCCATCCAATAGACCAAAATAAAGGTGCTAACTTGCTAATGGTGTGAAAAAAATTTGAAATCAAAATGTGGCATGACAATTAGATTAGAGTCCTTCAAAAGTTGGATTCTTGGTTAGGCGCATGGATCAAATTGACAAGATTTCAAATTTCAACCAATTTTCATGATTCAACCAAAAGATGTTTTAACCTTAGAAGAATTTTTTGCACTCAAAATTAACTTAAGAATCATTAAAAAAACTTTTCATCATGGAACATTTAGATAAACTTGAGGAAGGGGCATCCCATCACATGGGATGCCAACTTAAGTCCTGCGCTCAAAACCTGCACCCCATGCGCAAGAAAAAATTTTTAATGCATGGGCACCTAGTTAAATGGCATCAAAATCCTGGTACATATAGCCAAGGGTTGACCAAACTCAAATCCAAAATTAGTTTAAATTAATTTAGATTTAATTAGCCCAATCTAGAATCAATTTTAAACCTGATTCGAAACAAGGAGCTAGGATTTGCAACATGTGCTAGCATGTCTATTTTGCAAATATGATTTAAGCCAATTAGACCCCTAATCAATTCTTTTTATATGTGCCTCATTGGGTTCCACATCTAAATAATAGTGGATCAGAGTGCAAGTCAATCTGATTTGATTAGAATTTAATCTAACCAGTCTAGATCCAATGAGCTAACCTGATTTCAGCAATTAGAACTCTTTCTAATTGGCAATCGAATTAAACTCTTTAATTCGATCAAACCTATAAGATAAGATTGATGTTCAGAAATGTATCATATCTTTTAAAAGATATAAAATTTTAATAAAAATATCAAAAATATCTTTCAATGAAAAGTTACCGTACAATTCGATCCTGCGATCTCCCTGCATCCTGAATATGACTCTGGATATGAAATGATGTCAAATCTAATATCATACTCATATTTCTCTCAATTTTAAATGATGATTCAATTAATGAAATATTAAAAACTCTTTCTAATTTTTATTCTACTTTGATTAAAGACTTTCTAAATCATCAATCGATCAGAGCAAGTAAGATATGATCTCTTCTTATCAGGAGTATTCGATTCCATGTTGACCTACTCACAATCTTCATACACATTCCACCATATCCAGAACACCCCGTACATGACTAAGTTATGAATGAGTATGAACCAAATATAAATTCATATATACAAAGTTTCATGAAAGTCTCTGGTCAAAGGATTACATGCACAACTCCCACTATAAGAAAATATCTTTTGACAGGTAAGTAGATTCCATAAGATGTTTCTTAAGTCGGATTAATTCAGCAAACTCATTCTCTAATAAGCACTCACTTCCTTGTATTAATGTCTCACACAAATGACTTATGAGATCAACCACCCTCTCCATCGAGCATACATAGAAAGTGCTAGTCTATCCGGAATATTGATCTCCTACTCAATGCTCCTATGATTAGGAATATTCTAAATTAGAATTTTTAGAATTTTAGGTCTCATAGGTATGATCTCATCATAATCCTAAATCCATTGCCCTAATTTATGAAGTTCATCATAATCATTACAAAAATAAGATGCAGCATATGATGAAAAATAGCTTTTATTTATAAAATGTCAATACTTGAGTCTAGAAGATTACAAGGAAAGCCCAGCAAAATATAAATTTCGATTGGCTTGTAGAGCATATTCCTTTCAATCTCCCACTTGCACTAAAGCCAATCATCCTTATATTTTATCTCCATACAATCGAGGTGGTGATTGAACTTCTACTGTGGTAGAGCCTTAGTGAATGAATCTGCTATGATATTCTTTATTTCTATGCATTCAATAACAACATCTTATCTTTCGATTATTTCATGAATGAGATAGAAGCGTCTAAGAATATGCTTGGATTTATGATAAGACCTCGGTTCTTTTGCTTGAGCAACTGCTCCAGTATTATCACATAAAGTGATACTGGATTCTCAATCTCAATAACGACACCCAATTCAGTGATGAACTTCTTCATCCAAACAACTTCCTTACCGGCTTCACTTGCAGCTATATACTCTACCTCAGTGGTTGAGTCAGCTATAGTCTGCTGCTTGAAATTTTATCAATTAATTACTCCACCATTAAGAGTAAAAATATACCCTAAAGTAGATTTGCTATCATCATAATCTGATTGAAAATTAGAGTCAAAATAGCCTTCTAGTTTTAGATCAGATACTCCATATATCAGAAAAATATCTTTAGTTTTTCTCAAGTACTTAAGAATATTTTTCACTACTTTTCAATGATCCTCTCCTAAATCAACCTGAAATCTACTAACTATACCTAAGGCATAGGCAACATCAGGCCTGATACATAGCATACATGATCGACCCTACTTTCGAAGCATAGGAATAGAACTCATTCTATTTCTCTCTTCTAGTGTTTTAGGAGACATCCTTTTAGAGAGATGTATGCCTTGACTCATGGGTAAGTAACCTCTCTTACTTCCATCCATACTAAATCTCTTTAGCACTAAATCAATGTATCTAGATTGGGACAAGCCTAACATCCTCTTAGATCTATCCTTATAAATATTTATACCTAGTATATAGGATGCTTCGTCCAAATCTTTCATGAAAAACTTACTTGATAGCCATGTCTTGACTGATTGTAACATTGGGACATCATTTTCAATGAGAAGTATATCATCTACATAAAAAACTAAGAAGATAATGGCACTCCCACTAGTCTTCTTATATATAAAAAGTTCATCCATATTTTTTGATAAAGCCAAACTCTTTGACTGTAACATCAAAGCGGGTGTTCCAACTCCTCGAGACTTACTTTAATCCATAAATGGATTTTCTAAGCTTGTTTACCTGATTTGCTCTCCCTTTTGAGACAAATCCTTCTGGCTGAAATATGTAAACCTCTTCCTCAAGATAACCATTAAGGAAAGCAGTCTTCACATCCATTTACCAAATTTTATAATCACGGTATGCTGTTATTGCAAGCATAATCCGTATAGATTTGAGCATTGCAACAGGTCAAAATATTTCATCATAATCTATACATTATTTTTGCCTAAAACCTTTAGCCACCAATTTGGCTTTATAGGTTTCAACTTGGCCATCTGCTTCGATCTTTTTTCTTATAGATCTATTTACATGCAATAGGGGTCACTCCTATTGGTGCATCAACCAAAGTTCATACTTGGTTGGAGTATGTGGAGTCTATTTTGAATTTCATAGCCTCTAGCCATTTATCTGAGTCCCTACTCATGATGGCTTCTGTATAAGTCAAAGATTCATCATTCTCAATGATATGGGCTTCATTATTCTCAATAACGAATCCATACCTTATAGGTGCATTTTGCACTCTATCCGATCTTCAGAGAGGAGGTATATTTTGTGGTTATACTTCATTAATGGGTATTTTTGGTTGAGGATCATCTTGTGCTTATATTTGTAGATTTTAAACTTCTTCAAGTTCAATTTTCTTCTCACTACCTCTTTCTAAGATAAACTCTTTTTTCATAAAAGTGGTATGTTTACTAACAAAGACCTTTTGTTCAGTAGGATGGTAAAAGAGGTATCCTATATCTTTTTTAAAATAACCTACAAATAAGTACTTATCTGTCCTAGCACTCAGTTTATGTCCAAAGTTTCTTTTAACATAAGCTGGATAGCCCCATATCTTAAGATACTTAAGATTAGGCTTCTTTCCTATCCATATCTCATATAGAGCATTTGACATAGATTTTGAAGAAACTCTGTTTAGGATATAAACAGCAGTTTCTAGGTATATCTCCAGAATAAAATAGGCAAGTCTGTAAGGTACATCATAGATCGCACCATATCTAATAAAATATGATTCCTCCTTTCTGCTGCACCATTTAGCTGTGGTGTATAAGGAGATATTCATTCTGAGAAAATTTTATTTTTTTAAAGATGATTTAGAAACTCATTGGATAAGTATTCTTCTTCTTGATCGGATCGAAGAATTTTAATATTTTTTTCAATTTATTTTTTGATCGTACTTTGATACTTTTTAAATTTATCAAAGGCCTCAAATTTATGTTTCATAAGATACACATATCCAAATCTAAAAAAATCATCAGTGAATGTTATGTTAGATGTGTGCCCTAGATGCCAGATTGGCTGACACATTCCTGTACAAATGTAAAGACAAATTTATAATTTTGACTATAAATGAATAAAAGGATTATTCTACTATCACATTGTGTACATTATGTCTGTGATACATCCTTTGAGTTAGTAAGAATGTTAATTCATATTTTTAAGAGTTAAAAATTTAAGACATGAATTTACATAACTAACTCATAAACAGCTCTTGACCATAGGATCATCACGAGGATGGTGAACGATCTGGAAGGTTAGTGTACGATCGCTTTCTTAGGATAGATATGTCTTGAGTTTATGATGTGGAGACACCAGAGTGAGAGTACAGATATTCATTGAGAATGAGAGTACTGAGCGTGACCACCTCGAGCAGTAATAAGAAAATCTACCTTCTCGTCGATGACTAGCTCGATGCTGCAGCTGTGTGTCTAATTCTTTGATCTGAGGTACATCGATAGTTCATCTTGAGTGTGTTATAGTTTGACTACACCATAACTCGATCTTCTAGCCATTCAAAACTCTGAGGTGTATGTTGGCTGTAGCATATTCATTGTAGGAACCAGATCGCACCAAGAAGGGATCTATCAACCTCGGTAGATGAGAGGAGTAGTCCTATGATGATCAAAAGATCGAGTCCTTAAGCCCATGGCCATGGTAGAGTGAAATAATAGAAAAGAATTTTTCATTAGGATTTCACATCAGACTCGGATCAATCGATTGATTCATATGACTGATGTTGGGTTTGACGAGTTCACCTTAGTCCTAATTCAGTCGGGACTCATGATAGAGGAACTCAATCACACAGGTAGCTGCACCGAGAGGTTCATCTTTATTTCTGATGGGTTGCCACCATATACTGCTAGGTGTCACTTATGGATTTTGGGAGCAATTAGAATGATCTTGATGATTGATCATTCTAACTGTCTGAAGCAGAAGAGTTCTGGTCCATCAAAAGAAATTTCGATAATGTCGATGATGAGATCACGACATGTCTCATTACCATATGGAAATGAACCTAACTGGGTTACACAAATAAGAGTTAGGGTCTGGATGTCATTAATTGAGCTAGTCCAATTTGATTGATTTGGATTAGATCCAATTAGGTTCAAGAAAATCGTGCTAGCACACGATTGAGCCTGACTTTCTCCTCGTGTAATCTTTTCTATTTTGATTGAGCCAAATGTGATTTAACTCACCCAGAGAACCTTGAAAAGATTTCTCACAATCTGACTAGAGCCAATCCAGCTCAGAAAAGATTTATCTTAATTCATGAGATAAATTTAAGACAACACCTGCTAATTCTTGTCACCTGCCATTTCCATTTTAGGACATTGGTCAAACATCGACCCATGGACCTTGGACTGAAGGGCACTTGGCAAGAGGTCATTGAAGATTTTTTGTAGAGTGTCCACCTGCTAAATTGGGCCTCAAAGTGGGCACCATATTCAGATTGGGCGTGCGTCCCAAGTGGATAAGGATAGAGTCCCATGAGATGAGGACTCAGATCCTTTGATCAACTTGGACTGTGGGGCGCAAATCTCACTGTGCTTATCTAGTGTTGGCACCAACAGTAGGAGAGATTGTGGAGATTCTTATGTGATATGATCAGACAATATCACTCTATCAATCAAAATTTTTTTAGAATTAATTATAATTTTTTGATTGGTTGAATGATGTGGCACTACATGGCGCAGCAGGATCTATTTAAACCCTGTCTGCGCCTAGGGTTTAGAGACTCTACGCAATAACCAACAAAAGCCTGAATCCTCTCCACTTCTCCATGCCCCTCTACTCCTTTCCCTCCCCTCTTCATATCCAAAAGGTTGGGCATCCATCTGGTCCTTGTCCAAGGTGTGGTGGCTCTTTGATTAGAAGGCTGCAGAGATTTATCGAGAAGCTGCTGCTCCAGCTTCAGAAGATCTTTTGAAGATCTTCCAAATTAGATCCAGATCTAATTTTTGGAGCAAAGATTTATGAGGAGAAGGTGATCCAGATCTTGCTTGAGTGGATACTGGTAGAAGCCAGACAATTGCGTGGCTATTTTAGAACATCGGGTATTGCTGCGATCATCTACAGGGTAATCTAGTTACCCTAGAGGTATTTCTCTATTCCTCATATTTTAAATTTAATTTTAAATTTAATATAGATAATAGGAATTAGATCTAATAGATCTTAGATTTGAAATATCATAGGATAATTTTTTTTGAAATATTCCATCCCAGATCTCATTAGATCTGGAAGATCCTACAAGGAAAAAGTCGATTTTTCCTTCAACTGGTATCAGAGCCAAGTTGATGGTTCTATTTCAGATCTAATTTAGATCTAATTTTTATTTTTATTTATCTGATATTAATAAATTTTAGATGTCATATCAAATATGATAGGATCTAAAATTAAAAAAATTTAAAATTAAATCTAAATAGATCTAACATGTATGAGATGCATGACTAGACTAGGAGTAGTTTGATCTATGAATAGTCTTATAGTTTTATATTTTAATTGATTAAAATATAAATTAGATCTAATTTATTCTTTATCTTTTTGATATTATAAATTTATATTTAGATCAAAAAATAAAAAATAAAATTTTAATTAATACATAAGATTGATCTGTTGCATGCCTAGACAAGTTGTAGAATTATTCTAGTAACTATCTAGAATAGATTTTATATTGAATAGTTCAATTTAAATCTTATTTTTTAGATGTTATATGTGATGTATCAGATCTGAAAGCATGCTAATTAGATCAGATTTTAATACATGGATGTATGCAAAGCATGTATAAGTTAGATCTGAAATTATATATGTGATATGTAACTTAGATCTAACTAGTTTTGTAGTTAAATTAAAATTTTTGATTAAGATGTTCCTCATGGCCGTCCGGTCATAAGAATACAGTAGGGTTTAAGACCCTCTCCTCCCATTCAATGAGGTGTTCTTATGGGTGTAGGGGTGCTACGCGTTCATCCTTAATCAGAAATTAAAATTTGCTTTCTGCAAAACTCTAGATCCTGAAATCTTAGGATTTATTTACATATTTTGTTTATGAACCCAAGACTTAATTAATGAATTAAGCTTATGAAATTAAATTAGGTCTAAAATTGAGAATTTTAGATCTAAGCCATTTTCATAAAATTAGGTTCGGGCTTGGATAGCTCAATTAGGTCTAGCGGTTGATCAAATCGAATCAAAAGTTGGTTAGGTGGGATCATGAAAGCTAATAATTGACCAGCCTAATAGGATTAAGTCTAGGTCAAGGTCGAATCATATTTAGATGTGACTCGATCAAGTTAAGACCTAATTTGGCTCAGTGGTTAGAGCCTGGATTATAGACTAACCAATTGGTTCTAGTTCAACAATTTGGTGTCTAAGGTAAGTTGGACAGATGTGACCAACTGGATTTTAATTGGGAGCTACTCGACTTGAATGCATTCTTGTCAAGTTAATGGTATATCCCTCCCATCGGTCTCACTTACCTGCCATATGTGTCGACCCAGTTCTGATTTGAGGTGGTTAACAATTCGAGCTAGCCCATGCCACTAGGTTAGTCATAATTGTTATGACTATGTCAAGTCAAATTTAATGAGACCTAAATCAAATCTCTCTAAGAAAGTATTAAGTCTAAGGTCTTCCACCATTATGGATGTACGGGCCCTTCCTGGAGTTGATTGTTCTCAGCTGGTTATAGTGGCTCAGTTGCACTGAAAAGACGCAACCATGTCCATTAGGCATTGGATGCTATGGATTAGAGGATGGGTTGTGCTCAATATTCTGGATACTGTGAGGGACCCAATCAGGAATCTAATTCGTGCAAATGGTGGGTCTGACTTAACTAAGGATTGGAGCAATATTCTGGGCATGGTGAGTTTCATGAATTAGAGATCAAGTTTTGGGTGCACCATGATTAGAGAATCATTGGACAAGAATTGTCCACTCATCGGTTGACCCATCACTAATAACTGTTAGGTGAGGTGGTGAGCCAGTCGGTGAGACCGCACCACCCACTAGAAATCACTAATCACGGAGATTTTCACATCTCTACCTAGGGAGTGTAGGGATCTGAAAAAATAGTGGGAGCCTAATTTATTTAAAAATAAAACCCCTAAACAAATTGGTTAAGTCTGATTACAAAATCTAACTAGAAACTTTTGACTCTCCACAAAAAACATGTCTGCGTCCAATCCCCTGACCAAAATACTAGACACCCACAGATTGACTAGACCTAATTTCAAGGACTGGTTGAGAAACTACAGAATTATTCTGAATTTTGAGAAATTGACTCATATCTTGGACCAGGACCCACCCGCCATACCAGCACGTCCGACTGCTGAACAGAGAGCGTCTCTGAAAAAGTAGATGGATGACGATAACAAAGTCAGGTACTACATGTTGGGTGCCATGTCTGATGACTTACAGTGCCAGCATGAGAATATTATGATTACCCGCCAAATGTTGGCTCACCTACAAGAGTTGTTTGGTGAACAAAATCGCACAGCCAAGTATCAAGTCTACCAAAGACTTTTTAAGACTAAAATGCGTGATGGGCAGTCAGCCAAGATCATTGTTTGTCAATGATCAAGGACCTTGAGGAGCTTGAGAAGCTCGGTGTCATCTTAGACAGGGATTTTCAGATTGATGTGATCCTTCAATCCTTGTCTGATGCATATGGTCAGTTTATCATGAACTTCCATATGTATAAGATGCAGTATACCTTGGCTGAGTTAATGAACATGTTGGTTACGATGAGCTTTCTTTGAAGGGTTCAAAAGGCTCAGTCCTTACTGTGGAGCGAATTTCTTTCAAGAGAAAGTCTTTTGGAAAGAAGAAGAAGTCTGCAAAGAAGCAGAAGGTGGATGGGAAGAAGAAGAAGATGGAACCGAAGAAGAAAGCTGCTGAAAAGAAAAAATATTTTCACTGTAATTCAGACGGCCATTAGAAGCAAAACTGTCCTCAGTACCTGACCACCCTGAAGAACAAGAAGGATGGTCCTTCTGGAGGTATGCTCATTATAGAATCTAATCTTACGGTTTCCTCTGCATCTAGTTGGGTACTTGACTCTAGTTCTAGTGCTCATTTGTGCACTTTATGTAGGGTCTTGAGGAGAGCAGGAGGCTGAGGGATAGGGATATGATCCTATGCATCGAAAATGGAGCAAGAGTTGCTGCTGTGGCCGTGGGAACCTATCCTCTGCGATTACGTTAGGATTAGATTTAGTTCTTAGAGATTGTTATTATGTGCCTGTAGCAAGCAGGAATTTGATTTCTGTTTCATGTTTAGCACAAGAAGGCTATGTGATTAGCTTTCATAAGAATCATTATAACATATTTTATGAAAATAATAAAGTTGCAAATGTTTTCTTATTAATGGTCTCTATCAGCTACATATTGATGTATCTGTATTTCATATCGAGTAAAATGTAATACCTTAGTCGGGAGTTCCTAGACTATCTTAAGGATAATGGCATAGTCTCTCAATGGACTCCAGCTGGAATGCCACAACTCAACAGAGTTTCAGAACGAAGGAACCGAACCTTATTAGATATGGCTCGTTTCATGATGAGCTTCACGAACTTCCTTGAGTTTCTTTGGGGACATTATCTCATGACAGTAATATATGTATTGAATAGGGTTCCCTCTAAAATCATTCTTACCACATCGTATGAGATATAGCATGGTAAGAAGCCAGTCTGAGTTATCTCAAAATTTGGGGTTGTCCGGTTCATGTCAAGAGACAGCAGGCGGACAAGTTAGAGTTCAGAACTTTTAGAGCTCGTTCATAGGATATCCTAAAGAGTCATTAGGATACTATTTCTATATTCCAGAAGATCACAATATGATTATGAATCGACATGCTATTTTTTTAAAAAAATAATTTATTCAAGATAGTGGCATCGAAAGAATAATTAAGCTCAAGGAGAATGTCTCCCAAGAGCAACGAGCTAAGGAATCTGAAGAACCAAATTAATTAGAACCAATCCTAACACAACCTCTTCCACCTCGTAGATCGACTAAGTTTTTCATCCTCCTGAAAGATACTTAGGTACTATACAAGAGGAAGTAGAAAAAATATTTCTCACTAGAAATAGGACTCGTGGTGATGACCCCAAGACCTATGACGAGGCGATATCAGATATTGAAGCCGAGAAATGGTTAGAGGCAATGAGATCAGAAATTGACTCGATGCACTCAAACCAAGTCTGGACCTTGGTAGATCTACCTGAAGGTATTGTACCTATTAGGTGTAAATGGATCTTCAAGAGAAAGATAGGTACAGATGAAATATGGAGATATTCAAGGCTAGGCTCGTAGTGAAAGGTTATAGTCAGCGCGAAGGTATTGACTATCAAGATACCTTTTCACCCATAGCCATGCTAAAATCCATCCGCATATTACTTGCTGTTGTAGCCTATTTCGATTATGAAATATGGCAGATGGATGTGAAAAAGGTATTCTTAAATGGATATCTTGAAGAAGATATCTATATGGAACAGCCGCTTGGTTTCACATCCAGTGATGATGATCACAAGATCTGCAAGCTACAAAGGTCCATTTATGGACTTAAGCAAGCATCTCGGAGCTGAAAACTCATTTCAATGATGTGATCAAAATATTTGGTTTCATTAAGAACGATGAGGAACCATGTGTATTCAAGAAGGTCGGTGGGAGCACAGTTGTCTTCCTCATACTGTACGTAGATGACATCCTCCTGATTGAGAATGATATTTTCATGTTGACCTCAGTCAAAATATGCTTGTCTAAGGAGTTCTCTATGAAAGATCTAGGAGAGGCATCCTTTATACTAGGTATTAAGGTCTATAGAGATAGACCAAATAGGATGCTGGGACTTTCACAGAAGATGTACATAGAGGAGGTGCTAAAAAAGTTTAGCATGAAAAACTCCAAAAGAGGTTTAGTACCTTTTAGATATGGCATTCATCTCTCCAAGAAGATGTGCCCTAGCACACCTGAGGAGATTGAATGCATGAGCAAGATCCCTTATGCTTCGACAATAGGAAGCCTCATATATGCATGCTATGTACACGACCTGATATAGCCCATGCTGTGAGTGTCACAAGCAGATATCAGTCGAATCCAGGTGAAGAGAACTGGACTTCTATGAAATGTATCCTTAAGTACTTGAGAAGGACTAAGGATATGTTTCTAGTCTTTGGAAATGGAGAACTCTAGGTTCAGAAATTTACAGACTCAAACTTTATGTCTGATATAGATGATTGAAAGTCAACATCTGAAAGTCTGTTCATTTGCAATGGTGGTGCAGTTAGCTGGAAGAGTTTCAAGCAGACAGTGATTGCTGATTCCACCATGGAGGCAGAGTATATTGCTGCATCGAAAACTGTAAAGAGGTATTCTAGTACAAAAAGTTTGCCGCAGAGCTTGGAGTGATGTCATCGGATGCCATCTCTCTTTACTGTGATAATAATGGCGCCATAGCCCTAGCTAAGGAGCCAAGATCTCATCAGAAGTCCAAGCATATCGAGCGACGATTCCATTTAATCCGTGATTACCTCAAAAAAGGTTATGTCGAGGTTAAGAGAGTCGACTCCACAGACAATGTGGCAGACCCATTGACAAAGCCATTAGGTCAGCAGAAGATCGAAGCCCACCTTGAGAAGATGGGACTTAGATATGTAGCCAATTGGTATTAGGTCAAGTGGGAGTTTGTTAGATATGTGCCCTAGATGCCAGATTGACTGACACATTTCTGTACAAATGTAAGGAAAATTTATAATTTTGACTATAAATGAATAAAAAATTATTCTACTATCACATTGTGTACATTATGCCTGTGATATATCCTTTGATTAGTAGGAATGTTAATTATATTTTCAAGAGTTGAAAATTTAAGGCATGAATTTACATAACTAACTCATAAACAGCTCCTGACCATAGGATCATCACAAGGATGATGATCGATCCGAAAGATTGATGTATGATCACTTTCTTAGGATAGATGTGTCTTGAGTCTGTGGTGTGGAGATACCGGAGTGAGAGTACAGATATTCATTGAGAACGAGAGTACTGAGCTTGACCATCTCGAGCAGTCATAAGGAAATCTATCTTCTCGTCGATGACTAGCTCGATGTTCAAATGTGTGTCTAATTCTTTAACCTGAGGTACATCGACAGTTCACCTTGAGTGTGTTATAGTTTGACTATACTATAACTTAATCTCCTAGCCATTCAGAATCTTGAGATGTATGTTGGCTGTAGCATATTCATTGTAGGAACCAGATTGCACCAAGAAGAGATCTATCAACCTTGATAGATGAGAGAAGTAGTCCTATGATGATCGAAAGATCGAGTCCTTAAGCCCATGGCCATGGCAGAGTGAAATAATGGAAAAGTATTTTCCATTGGGATTTCACATCGGACTTGGATCAATTGATTGATTCATATGACTGATGTTGGGTTTGACGAGTTCACCTTAACCCTAATTTAGTCGGGACTCATGATAGAGGAACTCAATCACACAGGTAGCTACATCGAGAGGTTCATCTTCATTTCTGATGGGTTGCCACTATATACTACTAGGTGTCACTGGTGGATTTTGGGAGCAATTTGAATGATCTTGATGATCGATCATTCTAATTGTCTGAAGCAGAAGAGTTCTGGTCCATCGAAAGAAGTTTCGATGATGTCGATGATGAGATCACGACATGTCTCATTACTATACGAAATGAATCTAACTGGGTCACACAAATAAGAGTTAGAGTCTGGATGTCATCAATTGAGCTAGTCCAGTTCGATTGATTTGGATTAGATCCAATTAGGTTAAAAAAATTATGCTAGCACATGATTGAGCCTGACTTTCTCCTCGTATAATCTTTTCTATCTCGACTGAGCCAAATATGATTTAACTCACCCAGAGAATCTTGAGAAGTTTCTCATAGTCTGACTGGAGCCAATCCAGCTCAAAAAGGATTTTCTTAATTCATGAGATGAATTTAAGACAACACCTGCTAATTCTTGTCACCTGCCATTTTCATTTTAGGACATTGGTCAAACATTAACCCATGGACCTTGGACTGAAGGCCACTTGGCAAGAGGTCATTGGAGATTTTTTGTGGAGTGTCCACCTGCTAAATTGGGCCTCAAAGTGGGTGTCATATTCAGATTGAGCGTGCACCCCAAGTGGATAAGTATAGAGTCCCATGAGATGAGGACTCTGATCCCTTGATCAACTTGGACTGTGGGGCGCAAATCTCACTGTGCTTATCCAGTGTTGGTGCCAACAGTAGGAGAAATTATGGGATTCTTATTTGATATGATCAGATGAATCACTCCATCAATTAAAATTTTTTTAGAATTAATTAGAATTTTTTGATTGGTCGAATGATGTGGCACTGCATGGCACAGCAGGGTCTATTTAAACCCTGTCTGTGCCTAGGGTTTAGAGACTCTGTGCAATAACCAACAAAAGCATGAATCCTCTCCACTTCTCCATGCCCCCTCTACTCTTTTCCCTCCCCTCTTCATGTCTAATAGGTTGGGCATCCATCTAGTGCTTGTCCAAGGCGTGGTGGCTCTTTGATTAGAAGGCTGCAAAGATTTATCGAGAAGCTGCTGCTCCAGCTTCAGAAGATCTTTCAGATCAAATCAAGATCTGATTTTTGGAGCAAAGATTTATGAGGAGAAGACAATCTAGATCCTGCTTGAGTGGATATCGATAGAGGCCAGATAACTGTGTGGCTATTTTAGAACTCGAGCATTGCTGCGATCATCTACAGGGTAATCTAGTTACCCTAGAGGTATTTTTCTATTCCTTATATTTTTAGATTTAATTTTAGATTTAATATCAAATAATAAGAATTAGATCTAATAGATCTTAGATCTAAATATTGTAGGATAATTTTTTTTGAAATATTTCACCCTAGATCTCAGTAGATCTGAAAGATCCTACAAGGAAAAAATTAATTTTTCCTTCATGTTATAAAATAAGAGTATCCTCCTCTGACTTCTATTGTCATAAGACCACATACATCAATATATACAAGTCCTAAGAACTCACTTATCCTTTCTCCATGTCCACTAAATGGAGTCTCAGTCATTTTTTCTATAAGACAAGATTCATATGTTTCTAATGATTCATAATTATGAGGATCAAAGAACTCTTCTTTGTATAACTTATTAATCCTTGTCTCACTTATATGACCAAGTCGACAATGCCAAAGTAAAGTGTTATTTATCTCTTCTCTCTTTTGCTTTTTTTTTCATCCATATGAAAAATATTATCATTAGATAGAATCAGAAGACCATTATTTATAACTTCATGACAAAGAATTTTATTAGAAAAAAAAATTGAGCAACTATTGCTCTTTCCATTGATTTCATAACCTTGTTGCCATAGCAACGGTACAAAAATAATGTTTCTAATGATCTTAGGCATATAATAAATAATTTTCTAGCTCTAAGATCTTCTCAGAAGGTAACTTCAACATATATGTCCCTATAGTCTCTGGTTGGATGGACTCTCCTCCAGCACCGTAGAGCTTAAAGTCACCCTTCTTCAGCACTCTAATATTCTACAACCATGCAATGACTTGCATATATGAGAATTGCAGATAGTATCTAATACCCAAGATTTTGAACTGGAAGAACATAATGACAAAATTGTATATATCTCATACATACCTTTTGGTGTATCGCTTGCACCAGCCTTTACAGTTACAAGATATAACTTGCAATTCCTCTTTCAATATCTTGCCTTGCCATAGTGAAAGCAGGTACCTTACCCGAAGACTTTCTTCTCCTTCTTCTTCATCTTGCCACCCTTAGGGTTCAGTGCTTTCTTTGAACTCTTAAAACCTAACTTCTTCTTAGAGATTTTACCCACAAGAAGAAGTGGAGCCTTTTCTTTCTTTATGTGGCTCTCAGCTGTCTTGAGCGTATTCAACAGCTCAGACAAGGAAGTATTTAGTTTGTTCATGTGATAGTTCACGACAAACTGAATGAATGATTCGGAGAGAAATTGCAAGATCAAATCCAGACTTAATTCTCCATCCATCACAAAATCTAGTTGATCCAATTTGGTGATCAGGTCAATGACCTTCAGGATATGATCTTGTACGGATGATCTCTCAGTCATTCTAGCATGAAATAACTACTTAGATATCTCATATCTAGCAGTCCTACTCTGTTCTCCATACAACTCTTTAAGATTGAGGAGTATAGATTAAGTATCCATGCTATCATGCTGCCTCTGCAATTCATTGCTCATTGAGATCAGTATGATGCACTTGACAGTTAAACTATCATTCTTCTACATTCTGTATGTGGATACCTCTAAATCTCCTCTATGGCATCATCCCAACCTCTTGTGGTTCAGAGACATCAAGAATATAAGAGCGCTTCTCCTGAGTGAGTAAATTTTCAAATTTTTCAATCAGTCCATATAATTGGGATCGATCAACTTGTTAGAATCTAAAATTTTTCACAATGATAGTGAAAATGCCATTTGTAGAATCTAATCTACAATAAAGGATATTATATAAGCAAACAACTCATGTTGACTCACACAATTAAATAAGATATTTAATTTAATTATACCTCCCACTATTTTATCGAACATCATAACCCTCTACTATGATGAACGAGACATATTACATATTTATCTTAGTGGAATTGAGGCCCTAATCCCTCATAATGATCTTGTGTTAACACAACAAATCCTTATGAGTTCATAGGTAGAAAACTCTTTTCAATTGCATCTCATACAATTTTCAATATCATATCTTGGCCTCTAAAATATTATTAGCCTTGTGTTAACACAACAAGTTATAATATTTTAGTTGAGTAAGACCCTTCATTTCAATACAATCAAATTCAAATATAACTGTTCTTGTGTTAATACAACAAAACAGTTTAACCAAAATTGCCGTAAGCATCTTCTATGCATCAGGATTATGTTATATCAATTCTTATGACAAACCTTGTGTTCATACAACAAGCTAGCCATAGTTTATGTTGTAACATTAACCTAGCATGAAGGCCCCTAGTGGTGTTTTCAACATTAAGTTTTTTCAATATCAAGATCGCTTACTCAAATTGGCCAGGTAAATAAGGTGGGGTTCTCCCATTGCTTTCCTTTGACACTAATAAATTGATCAGATCAGGCAACGAAATCAATTAAAGAACTACCTTTAGCACTTTTCTAGACACCAATTGATCAATTGATCAAGAATTGGTTAACCCATAATTGTATATCACTACAACTTAATACAATTTTTAATGAGAATTTTGTTTGGTCTCATGCACATTCTAACTATATAATGCTAATTTATATTAATATACATCAGTATTAAAATATTTTATATGTGCAAGTGTAACATATAGACTTTCATTATCCTAGGATAATCTTGCAGCATAACCCCATTATGCTAGGACAATCTTATGTCAGGATGATGAAGTGCTGCATCATATATGCATCAATTCATATCATCATATGAAAGTATAATACATAGAATAATTCATCTTATAGCATGAATCATAAAATGCATCACATAAACATTATGTATATATGATTGAACCAAACAAAGCCGGCTCTGATACCACCGTAGGGTTTCAGGGTGGACATGCACAGCAAAAGAATAATAGATTTCAAAAATTTAAATTAAGAAATCCTCATTATTAAACCCATAAATTGTACCTCTTTAATGATTAACAATCATATAACATATATATATAATAAAAGTCAAGCTATAGAATAATACCTGCAGCCAATTTTCCACACCCATCAGTAGCCTCATGACATATAAAAATCGAGAAAAAATCCAAGAGATGCTTTGCGCAGAAGGACTCTTCAAAATATTTTTTCTCAATGATTCTCTGATGTGTCACGCAACTTCTTTAAGCATAATTTTTCTCCACCATCCATCAGCAACTTTTGACCATCCAATGGACCAAAATGAAGGTGCTAACTTGCTGATGGTGTGAAAAAAATTTGAAATCAAAATGTAGCGAGACACTAGGATTAGAGTCCTTCACAAGTTGGACTCTTGGTTAGGCGCATGGATCAAATTGGTAGGATTTCAAACTTCATCCAATTTCCACGATTAAACCAAAAGGTGTTTTAGCCTCAAAAAGATTTTTTTGCTCAAAATTAACTCAAGAATCACTAAAATTTTTTTTCATCATGGAACATTTGGATAAACTTGAGGAAGGGGCATCCCATCCCATGAAATGCCAATTCAGGTTCTACTCTCAAAACCTGCACCCCATGTGCAAGAAAAAATTCTTGATGCATGGGCACTTAGTTAAATGGCATCAAAATCCTGGTACATGCACCCAAGGGCTGACCCAACTCAAACCTAAAATTATTTTAAATTAATTTATATTAATTATCCCAATCTAGAATCAATTTTGAATCTGATTCGAAATAAGGAGCTAGGATTTGCAACATATGCTAGCATATCTATTTTGCAAATATGATCTAATCCAATTAGATCCCTATTCAATTTTTTTTATGTGTGATCCATTGGGTTCTATATCTAACAAGTAGTGGATCCGAGTGTAAGTCGATCTGATTTGATTGGAATTTAATCTAACCGATCTAGATCCAATGAGCTAACCCGATTTCAACAATTAGAACTCTTTCTAATTGACGATCAATTAAACTTTTAATTGATCAAACCACAAGACAAGATTGACATCTAGCAACGTATCATGTCTACCTAGAAGATATAAAATTTTGATAAAAATATCAAAAATATCTTCAGTGAAAAGTTATCATACAATTCGATCCTACGATCTCCCTGCATTTCGAATATGACTCTGGATATGGAATGATGTCAAATCCAATATCATACTCATATTTCTCTCAATCTTAAATGATGATTTGATTAATAAGATATTAAAAACTCTTTCTAATTTTTATTCTACTTTGATCAAAGACTTCCTGAATCATCATCGATCAGAGCAAGTAGGATGCGATCTCCTCTTACTAGGAATAATCGATTCCATGTTGACCTACTCACTACCTTCATACACATTCCACCATATCCAGAACACTCCGTATATGACTAAGTCATGAATGAGTATGAATCAAAATATGGATTTATATATACAAAGTTCTATGGTAATCTTAGGTCAAATGATTACATGCACAACTTTCATTATAAGAAAATATCTTTTGATGGGTAAATAGATTTCATAAGATGTTTCTTAAGTCGGATCAATTCAGTGAACTCATTTTCTAATGAGCACCCACTTCTTTATATTAGTGTCTCACACAAGTGGCTTATGAGATCAGCCACCTTCGCCATCAAGCATACATAGAAAGTGCTAGTCTATCCAGATATTGATCCCCTACTCAATGTTCCTATGACTAGGAATATTCTAAATCAGAATTTTTAAGATTTTAGGTCTCATAGGTATGATCTCATCATAACCCTAAATCCATTGCTCTAATTTATGAAGTTCATTATAATCATTACAAAAGTAAGATGCAGCATATGATGAAAAATATCTTTTATTTATAAAATATCAATACATGAGTCTGGAAGATTACAAGGAAAGCCCATCAAAATACAAATTTTGATTGACTTGTAGAGCATATTCCTTTCAATCTTTCACTTGCACTAAAGCCAATCATCCTATATTTTATCCCCATACAATCGAGGTGGCGATCGAACTGCTACTGTGGTAGAGCCTTAGTGAACGGATCTGTTATATTGTTCTTTATTTCTACTCGTTCAATAACAATATCTTATCTTTCGATTATTTCACGAATGAGATGGAAGCATCTTAGAATATGCTTGAATTTATGATGAGACCTCGATTTCTTTGCTTGAGTAATTGCTCTAGTATTATCACAGTAAAGTGATACTGGATTCTCATCTCAGAAACGACACCCAATTCAATGATGAACTTTTTCATCCAAACAGCTTCCTTAGCGGCTTCACTTGCAGCTATGTACTCTGCCTCAATGGTTGAGTCAGCTACAGTCTGCTACTTAAAATTTTTTTAACTAATTGCTCCACCATTAAGAGTAAAAATATATCCTGAAGTGGACTTGCTATCATCAGAGTCTGATTGGAAACTAGAGTCAGAATAACCTTCTAGTTTTAGATCAGATCCTTCATATACTAGAAAAATATCTTTAGTCCTTCTCAAGTACTGAAGAATATTTTTCACTGCTTTTCAATGATCTTCTCCTAGATCAACATGAAATACACTAACTATGCCTAAGGCATAGACAACATCAGGCCTGGTACATAGCATAGCATACATGATTGACCCTACTGCCAAGCATAGAGAATAGAACTCATTCTATTTCTCTCTTCTAGTATTTTAGGAGACATCCTTTTAGAGAGATGTATGCCTTAACTCATGGGTAAGTAACCTCTTTTACTCCCATCCATGCTAAACCTTTTTAGCACTAAAACTATGTACCTGAATTGAGACAAGCCTAATATCCTCATAGATCTATCCCTATAGATCTTTATACCTAGTATATCGGATGCTTCATCCAAATTCTTTATGAAAAACTTACTTGATAGTCTTGTCTTGACTGATTGTAACATTAAGACATCATTTTCAATGAGAAGTATGTCATCCACAAATAAAACTAAAAAGATAATGGCACTCCCACTAGTCTTCTTGTATACACAAGGTTCATCTATATTTTTGATAAAGTCAAACTCTTTGACTGTAACATCAAAATAGATGTTCCAACTCTTCGAGACTTGCTTTAATCCATAAATGAATTTCTTAAACCTGTATACCTGATTTTCTCTTCCTTTTAAGACAAATTCTTCTTGCTAAAACATATAAACTTCTTCCTTAAGATAACCATAAAGGAAGATGGTCTTCACATCCATTTGTCAAATTTCATAATCATGATATGCTGCTATTGCAAGCATAATCCGTATAGATTTGAGTATGGCAACAGGTGAAAATATGTCATCATAATCTATACACTATTTTTGCCTGAAACTTTTAGCCACCAACCTAGCTTTATAGGTTTCAACTTGACCATCTGCTCCAATCTTTTTCTTATAGATCCATTTGCATCCAATAGGGGTCACTCCCTCTAGTGCATCAACCAAAGTCCATACTTGGTTGGAGTACATGGAGTCCATTTTAGATTTCATAGCCTCTAGCCATTTATCAGAGTCCCTACTCATGATGACTTCCGTATAGATCACAGGTTCATCATTCTCAATGATGTGGGCTTCATTATTCTCAATAACGAACCCATACCTTATAAATATATTTTGCACTCTATCCGACCTTTGAAGAGGAGGTGTATTTTATGATTATACTTCATTAATAGATATTTCTGATTGAGGATCATTTTATGCTTGCATTTGTAGGTTTTGAACTTCTTCAAGTTTAATTTTCTTCCCACTACCTCTTTCTAGGATAAACTCTTTTTTCATAAAAGTGGCATGTTTACTGATAAACATTTTTTATTCAGTAAGATGGTGAAAGAGATATCCTATACTCTCTTTTGGATAATCTACAAATAAGCACTTATCTGTCCTAGCACTCAGCTTATGTCCAAAGTTTCTTTTAACATAAGCTGGATAGCCCCATATCTTAAGATTCTTAAGATTAGACTTCTTTCCTCTCCATATCTCATATGGAGTACTTGGCACAGATTTTGAAGGTACTCTATTCAGAATATAGATAGTAGTTTCTAGGGCATATCTCCAGAAGAAAATAAAAAAGTCTGTAAGGTACATCATGAACCGCACCATATCTAATAAAGTATGATTTCTTCTTTCTGCTACACCATTTAGCTATGGTGTATAAGGAGGGATCCATTTTGAGAGAATTTTATTTTTTTTAAGATGATCTAAAAACTCATTGGATAAGTATTCTCCTTCTCGATCGGATCGAAAGATATTAATATTTTTTTAATTTATTTTTCAACCATACTTTATACTCTTTAAATTTATCAAAGACCTCAATTTATGTTTCATAAGATACATATATCCAAACCTAGATAAATCATCAGTGAATGTTATAAATAAGAGTATCCTCCTCTGTCTTCTGTTGTCATAGGACCACATACATCAATATGTATAAATCTTAATAACTCACTTGTTCTTCCTTCATGTTTACTAAATGGAGTCTTAGTCATTTTTTTCATAAGATAACATTCACAAGTTTTTAATGATTCATAATCATAAAGATCAAAGAACTCTTCTTTATATAACTTGTTAATCCTTGTCTCACTTATATGACCAAGTCAACAATGCTAAAGTAAAGTGTTATTTATCTCTTCTCTCATTCACTTTTTATTTTTATCTATATAAAAAATATTATCATTAGATAGAATCAGAAGATCATTATTAATAGCATCATGATAAAAAATTTTATTAGAAAAAAAAATTGAGCAACTATTACTCTTTCCATTAATTTTATTACCTTGTTGCAATAGCAACGATACAGAAATAATATTTCTAATGATCTTAGGTATATAATAACAGTTTTTTAGCTTTAAGATCTTCTCAGAAGGTAACTTCAACATATATGTCCCTACAGCCTCTGCTTGGATGGACTCTCCTCTAGCACCGTAGAGCTCAAAGTCACCCTTCTTCAGTACTCTAATATTCTGCAACCCATGCAATGACTTGCATATATGAGAACCGCAGGCAGTATCCAGTACCGAAGAGTCTAAATTGGAAGAACTTAATGATAAAATTATATGTATCTCATACATATCTTTTCATGCATCGCTTGCACCAGCTTTTATATTGCAAGATATAACTTGCAATTCCTCTTCCAGTGTCCTGCCTTGCCGTAGTGAAAGTAGGTACCTTATCCAGAGACTTTCTTTCCCTTCTTATTCATCTTGCCACCCTTAGGGTTCAGTACTTTCTTTGAACCCTTAAAACTTGATTTTTTCTTAGAGGTTTTATCCACAAGAAGAAGTGGAGCCTTCTCTTTTTTTATGTGGCTCTCAGCTGTCTTGAGCATATTCAACAGCTCAGGTAAGGAGGTATTCAGTTTGTTCATGTGATTGTTTACAACAAACTGAGTGAATGATTTAGAGAGAGATTGCAGGATCAAATCCTAACTTAATTCTCCATCCATCATAAAACTTAGTTGACCCAATCTAGCGATCAGGTCAATGACCTTCAGATATAATCTTGTACGATGACCTCTCAATCATTCTAGTACAGAATAACTACTTAGATATCTCATATCTAGCAGTCCTACTCTATTTCCATACAACTCTTTAAGATTGGAGTATGGATTGAGTATCCATGATATCATGCTGCCTCTACAATTTTTTGCTCATTGAGGCCAGTATGATGTACTTGATAGTTAAACTGTCATTCTTCTACATCTTGTATGTGGATACCTCCTCCTCTGTGGCATCATCCCTGACCTCTTGTAGTTCGAAGATATCAAGAATATAGGAGAGCTTCTTTTGAGTGAGTATGATTTTTAAATTTCTCAATCAGTCCATATAATTAGGATCAATCAACTTATTGAAATCTAAAATTTCTCACAATGATAGTGAAAATGCCATTTGTAGAATTTAATCTACAATAAAGATTATTACATAAGGAAACAACTCATGTTGACTCACACAATTAAATAAGGTCTTTAAATTTAATTGTGCCTCCCACTATTTTATCAAACATCATAACCCTCTACTATGATGAATGAGATATAGTATATATTTATCTTAGTGGATTGAGGTCCTAATCCCTCATAATAATCTTGTGTTAACATAACAAATCCTTGTGAGTTCATAGGTAGAAAACTCTTTCTATTTGCATCTCATGCAATTTTCAATATCATATCTTGGCCTCTAAAATATTATTAGCCTTATGTTAACACAACAAGCTATAATATTTTAGTTAAGTAAGACCCTTCATTTTAATACAGTCAAATTTGAATATAACTGCCCTTGTGTTAACTAACAAAGTAGTACATCCAAAATTATCGTAAGCATCTTCTATGCATCAGAATTATGTTATATCAATTCTTATAACAAGCCTTATATTAACACAACAAGCTAGCCATAGTTCATGATGTAACATTAATCTAGTATGAAGGAAGGCTCCTAGTAGTATTTTCAACATTAGATTTTTTCAATATCAAGATCACTTAATCAAATTAGCCAGGTAAATAAGGTGGGGGTCTCCCTGTTGCTTTCTTTAGACACTAATAAATTGACTAGATCAAACAATAGAACCAATTAAACAACCACCTTTAGTATTTTTCTAGACACCAATTGATCAATTGATCAAGAATTGGTTAACCCATAGTTACATATCACTACAACTTAATATAATTTTTAATGAAGGCTTTTATTTCATCTCATGCACATTCTAACTATATAATACTAATTTATACTAATATATATCAGCATTAAATATTCTATATGTGCAAGTATAACATATAGACTTTTATCATCCTAGGACAATCTTACAGCATAATCCCGTTGTGCTAGGATAATCTTATATCAGGATGATCAAGTGGTGCATCACATATGCATCAATTCATATTATCATATGAAAGCAAATACATAGCATAATTCATCTTATAGCATGAATCATAATATGCATCATATAAATATTATGTATATATGATTGAATCAAATAAGGTCGGCTCTGATACCACTGTAGAGTTTCAGAGGGGACTTATACAGTGAAAGCATAATAGATTTCAAAAATTTAAATTAAAAAATCTTTATTATTAAACCCATAAACCAGCACCTTTGATGATTAACAATCATATAACATATATACATAATAAAATTTAAGTTATAAAAGAATACTTACAGCTAATTTTCTACACCCATCAGTATCCTCATGACACATGGCAATCATCAGAAAAAAATTCCAAGAGATGCTTCACGTAGAAAGACTCTTCGGAATATTTTTTCTCGAGATTCTTTGATGTGTCGTGCAGCTTTCTTAGGTGTAATTTTTCTCCACCATCCATCAGTGACTTTTGGCCATCCAATGGACCAAAATGAAGGTGCTAACTTGTGATGGCATGAAAAAAATTTGAAATCAAAATGTGGCATGACACTTGGATTAGAGTCCATTTCAAGTTGGACTCTTGGTTAGGTGCATGGATCAAATTGGCAGGATTTCAAACTTCAACCAATTTTCATGATTAAATCAAAAGATGTTTTAGCCTCAAAAGGATTTTCTACACTCAAAATTAACTCAAAAATCATCAAAAAAAAATTTCACCATGGAACATTTGGATAAGCTTAAGGAAGGGGCTTCCCATCTCATGGGACACCAATTCAGGTCCTGCACTCAAAATCGGCACCCCATACACAAGAAAAAATTCTTGACACATGGGCTCCTAGTTAGATAACAACAAAATCTTGGTGCATGTAGCCAAGGACTGACCCAACTCAAACTCAAAATTAGTTTGAATTAATTTAGATTTTATTAGTCCAATCTGAATCAATTTCAAATCTGATTCGAAATAAGGAGCTAGGATTTGCAACATATGCTAGCATGTCTATTTTGCAAATATGATCTAATCCAATTAGATCCCTGATTAATTTTTTTTATGTGTGATCTATTGAGATCCACATCTAGCCAGTATTAGATCTGAGTGCAAGTCGATCTGATTTGATTAAAATTTAATCTAATCAATATAGATCCAATGAGCTAACCCGATTTCAGCAATTAAAACTTTTTTAATTGACAATCGAATTAAACTCTTTAATTCAATCAAACCCACAAGATAAGATTAATATCTAGTAATGTATCATGTCTGCCTAGAAGATATAGAATTTTGATGAAAATATCAAAAATATCCTTCAATGAAAAGTTATCGTGCAATTTGATCCTGCGATCTCCCTACATCCCGAATATGACTCTGGATATGAAATGATGTCAAATCCAATATCATACTCATATTTTTCTCAATCTTCAATGATGATTTGATTAATAAAATTTTAATTTTTTTTTAATTTTTATTCTGCTTTGATCAAAGACTTTCTGAATCATCAATCGATCAGAGCAAGTAGGATGCGATCTCCTCTTACTAGGAGTGATCATTCCATGTTGACCTACTTACAATCTCCATACATATTCTATTATATCCAGAATATCCGTATATGACTAAGTCATGAATGAGTATGAACCAAAATATAGATTTATGTATACAAGATTCTATAGTAGTTTCAAATCAGAAGATTACATGCACAACTCCTACTATAAAAAAATATCTTTTGACGAGTAAGTAGATTTCATAAGATGTTTCTTAAGTTGGATCAATTCAGTGAACTCATTCTCTAATGAGCACCCACTTCCTTGTATTAGTGTCTCATACAAGTGGCTTATGAGATCAGCCATCCTTTCCATCGAACATACATAGAAAGTGCTAGTCTATCCGGAACATTGATCCCCTACTCAATGCTCCTATAACTAGAATATTCTAAATCAAAATTTTTAAGATTTTAAGTCTCATAGGTATGATCTCATCATAACCCTAAACCCATTGTCCTGATTTATGGAGTTCATCATAATCATTACAAAAGTAAGATGCAGCATATGATGAAAAATACCTTTTATTTATAAAATATTAATACATAAGTCTGAAAGATTATAAGAAAAGTTTATCAAAATATAAATTTCGATTGGCTTGTAGAGCATATTCCTTTCATCTAGCACATCCTAATATTTACATCATATGTAAAAATGTATATCATAAGAAGGAAAAACAATAATATCATGCATCATAAATTGCTATTCAAGTTGTAATATCACTCATATACATATCCAAAAATATGATAACAAGGATCATGTAGGGTGCATTCAACACTTGAGCCAACATTTTGAATCTTAATCCAACCTTGATTACATCATATTCAAAACCCTAATGGTCTGATCGAGTCAACAATTGACCGAATCCAATGCACCCTAAAAATTGATTAAAATATTAATCTACCATAAATTATAAAATTTTAGATTATGATAAATTTTAAATTTAATAATTGAATTTTAAAGTCAAACTACAATCATGGTCAAAAATAATTTTTGATTTTAAAAATAATGTAACTAATCGATTAAAACAACTGGCAACATATGAATCAGATCAAATTTATATTACAACAATAGCATCTATTTGATTAAATCTAACAATGGTGGCTCTGATACTATCGTTGGGTTCTAGTTGTGTAGTGAAATATGAATTTCAAAAATTTTTAACATGCATAAAAGAAGTTTTAATAATTAAAACTAGCTGACCGGAACACATGTCTCTAGAATCACCTTATAGATTTCAATCAAACCAAAAATATGCATGCATAAGGGTGGAAGTAATACTTTGATGATCTAGTAATAGAATAGTCTCCACAAGACTCTAAAGTAGAATCCCTCCAATGGTAATCCATGATCAGGGTCCTTTCCAACCAAAGTAGTGCTGCAGCCTTTCTTCATAAGAATACTGCTAGCTTTTCTTTTAGGAATCGATTGCACCACCATCTGTACGCCTTCGAATACTCCACTAGGATATGCCAAGAACCTCTTTCCAAGAGATCTCACCATCCAAATTTGATTTGGAACTCTAATACTTGAAAAACCCAAACCCTAAGACAAGCAACCCCTTGCTTTCCTTTTCACTCTTGCCTTCCTTTCTATTTTTTCTCTCTATTTTTTCTTATCTTTTTCTTTGAATTTTTTCTATCTTTTCCTCACTTATCCTATGCCTAATCACCAAAATATTTCATCCCCTATCTCATAAGGGACTTCCCATTTAAATAGGAATGAAAGGGTATGTCCAAGAGATGCCAACACTTATGTCTTCTTGGTTTCACCGGTGAAATAAATTCATTTAAGGGAGTTTGTTAGGTGTTTAATGTGCAGAAGGACTCCTCCTCTACACACAACATCCTAAGCAACATTAGATGTTGCCTCCACTTAGGTTTTAGCATGGAATAAATAGGAACTAAGGCAAGTAGTTGAGAGTCATATTGAAGGACTCTTCCTTCTCTTTGATGTAAGGAATGATGTGGGGTGGCATTTATTTTGATGTGGATACTAGGTGGCATGGAGGAGTGTTGCTCCTAGATTGATTTTGATGATTACAAAGCAGATTGAAGGGATACCAATACTTTTATTTGAAAAAATCTTTGTGCTCTTAGGGGCAAAATCATAATTTTACCAAAACCCTGATTTAATAGTATCATTTGGTAGAGCAAAAGATTTGTGATCTATTGGTAAAAATTTATTGTTGTTGGACTTGTATTTTTGAAGTTATGCATGTTTGAAATCCATGAGTCGACTCATGAGTCAGCTCATGGCACAACGAGCAACTTGGCACGCTGGATTTTTGGCTTGGCACGGCCTGTGAGTCGACTCATGAGTCGACCCACAAGGCATGAGTCGACTTCTGCAGTTTTAGGCCAAAATTTCCAGAAACCCATTTTCTGGTTGTTGCAACAGAGGTCGACTCATGAGTCGACCCCTGAGGCATGAGTCGACTCATGAGTCGACCCCTGCGATGGGATTTGTCCGCAACGGCTAGTTTTAACCCGTTTTAGGTGCTTTTAATGCTCATTTAATGTGCTCTAACGGCTCTTTTTCTGCCTAGAATTTTTTCTCTATTTCTTAAAGCTATAAAAGGTTTCAAAAGGTGAAAACAAGCAAGAGATTGAAAGGGATAAGCAAGATATTAAGAAGAGAAAGAAAGAGATTTGAAGAGCATTCAAGAGAGCATTCAAGAGCATTCAAAAGAGAGGTTTCTCAAGCCTACTTTTCAGCCCTAATCAAGAGCTCATTTAAAGCCTTCAAGAAGGAACAATCAAAGCTCACCAACTCCTCAAGCTCTCAATCAATTCCCATCCAACTTTGAGAAAATCCAAAAAGGGGCTTCTTCACTTGAGTAAAGTGTATTTAAAGTTATATTCGCTCATTAAAGGAGCTTTTCTTGTACTTATTTATGCTATACATTGTTTTACTCTTTTTGAGTGATTGTTTTTGTTTTGGAGGGGTTCCAAAACAAGGAAGGTTGATCCAAACCTGAAATCGGAGTGTATTGGGTTGGTTGTACCCGGAAAAAAGTGGACTAGCTTGGGATAGCTAGTGTCGGAGTTTCCGACGTTTGTATTCGGGTTGAATACAAGTTTAGTGGATTGAAATTCCCAAGTAGGAGCTTGGGGAGTGGATGTAGGTGCAAGGTTGGCACCGAACCACTATAAATCCTTGTGTTTGTGGTGTGCATAATTGCCTCTCTTTTACTTTTCATTATTTCCTTGCATTCTTGCTTTAGGTAATTAATCTTGAACTAAAGTCTTTCTCCTCATTCATTTAGCTTTTGACAAACACCTTTCATAAGTCATTAGTTAAGCTTAAAATTTTTAGAAACCCAATTCACCCCCCCCTCTTGGGTTGCATAGCTGGCAACAAGTGGTATCAGAGCCCGGTGCTCTAGCCCATCTTTGATCTAAACAATCAAAGAGCCAAAGATCTATGGCAACCCATGTCGGTACTTCTCTAGCCGAGGGGCAATCCACCAACCGACCTCCACTTTTCAATGGGTCTAATTACACCTATTGGAAAGCTCGGATGAAAATATTCATTCAAGCACTCGACTATGATATGTGGAGTATCATAGTGAATGGTCCTCACACACCCACTAAAATTATAGATGGTGAGGAATCAACCAAACCCGAGAAAGAATGGGATGAGGTTGATAAAAAGATGGCCCAATTAAATGCTAAAGCAATGAATGTACTTTATTATGCTCTTGATGCTAACGAATTTAATCGCATTTCTACTTGTTCATCTACGAAAGAAATATGGGATAGGTTAGAAGTAACCCATGAGGGAACAAATCAAGTAAAAGAGTCTAAAATAAACATGCTTGTGCATAAATATGAATTGTTTAAAATGGAGCATGATGAGTCCATAACTGCAATGTTTACTCCTTTACTGATATAATTAATGGTTTGAAGAGTCTTGGCAAGTCCTATACTAACAGTGAGCTTGTAAGAAAGATTCTCAGGTCATTGCCAAGAACTTGGGAAGCCAAGGTGACTGCCATCCAAGAAGTGAAGGACTTGAACACTCTACCTCTAGAAGAGCTTCTTGGATCCTTGATGACTCATGAGCTAAGCATGAAGCAACATCAAGAGGAAGAAATCAAAAAGAAAAGAACCATTGCCCTCAAATCACAGCTCATCCTGATGAGGAAACTGATGACACTGAAGATGAAGAACAGGATGAAGAGATGGCACTCATCACCCGGAGATTCAAAAATTTTAAGAAAAAGGAAACAGGGGATGAGAAAGAGGCCATTCACAAAAGGGGAACAAAGCAAAGAGAAAGAGAAAGATCAACCCCTTATCTGCTACGAGTGCAAGAAGCCAGGACATTTCAAATCCCAATGTCCACAACTGAAGAAAGGTCCCAAAAAGTTCAAGAAAAAGGCAATGATGGCCACATGGAGTGTGAGTGATGACTCAAGCTCCGATGAGGAAACCTCAACCGAACAAGCCAACCTGTGCCTTATGGCACACGAAAATGAGGTAATTTCTGAAACCCCTAGTGATTTTACATTTGAAGAATTGCATGAAGCATTCTATGATTTAGTTGATGAATTAAAGAAACTAGGGATGAAAAACAAAGAGCTGAAATTGAAAAATCAATCCTTAGTAAAACAAGCTGAAAACTTTTCAATTAAAAAATCTACCTTGCTTCAAGAAAATCAAAGCTTAAAGAATGAAATTGACAAGCTGAAACCTATAGTAGATAAGTTCACCTTAAGTTCAAACAAACTGAATATGATTCTTGATAATCAAAAAGCCGTATATGATAAGGCTGGACTTGGTTATAACCCCTTGAAGAAACAAAAATTTTTGAAAAATATTTATGTAAACTCTTTAAGTAACAAGTCTACCAATATTACTTGTTTCAAATGTGGTAGAGTAGGACATAAGTCATACACTTGCCTCTTTAACAAATCTGCAAACACAACTATAAAGAAAATATGGGTTCCAAAAGGAACCATTTTGACTAACCAAAAAGGACCCAAGAAAGCTTGGGTACCTAAAACAAAAACTTGACTTTTGTTTGCAGGTGTGTCTAGCATCCCAAGGAGGAAACAGGAAATGGTATCTTGACAGTGGATGCTCGAGACACATGACTGGTGATGAATCAATTCATCACGCTTGATGCTAAGGATGGAGGGATGGTCACCTTTGGAGATAATGGCAAAGGAAAGATCATCGGGATAGGTAACATTGGTATCACTCCCTCCAAATACATTGAAAATATTTTGTTAGTTAAAGGTTTAAAGCATAACTTACTTAGCATTAGTCAATTTTGTGATAAAGGATATAAAGTTATTTTTGAATCATCTGTTTGCATTGTGACTAGTCCTATTAATGATGGCATTAAATTTATTGGACATAGACATGGCAATGTTTATATGGTAGATTTAAATGATTTAGCCAAAATAGACATGCAATGCCTAGTATCCTTGAATGCTAAAGTTAATGAGACTAGTTGGCTTTGGCATCGTAGACTTGCACACATTAGCATGCATTCTCTTTCAAAATTAATTAAGAAAGAATTAGTTCTTGGCTTGCCTAAACTGAATTTTGAAAAAGATAGAATTTGTAATGCATGCCAACTAGGTAAACAAACTAGAGTTTCATTTAAATCCAAAAATATTGTTTCAACTTCTAGACCTTTAGAGCTTTTGCATATGGACTTATTTGGACCAACTAGAACAACTAGTCTAGGAGGAAAATGATATGGTTTTGTAATTATAGATGATTACTCTCATTTTACTTGGGTTTTCTTTTTGGCACACAAAGATGAAACTTTTCATATTTTCACTAAATTTTACCGAAAAGTCACCAATAAAAAGGATTTTCAATTCAAAATATTAGAAGTGATCATGGAACTGAATTTGAAAATCAAGACTTTGAAAATTTTTGTGATGAAAATGGAATTGGCCATAACTTCTCTGCTCCTAGGACACCCCAACAAAATGGGGTAGTTGAAAGAAAAATAGAACCTTAGAAGAAATGGCCCGTACCATGCTTTGTGAAAGCAACCTTCCAAGATATTTTTGGGCGGAAGCAATTAACACAGCATGTTACATTTTAAATCGTGCTTTGATTAGACAAATTTTAAAGAAAACCCCCTATGAACTTTGGAAAGGAAGAAAACAAATATTACATATTTTCATATTTTTGGTTGTCGATGTTTTGTATTAAATAATGGTAAAGAAAGACTTGGTAAATTTGATGCAAAATCAGATGAAGCAATCTTTCTAGGTTACTCCTCCACTAGTAAAGCTTTTAGAGTTTTTAACAAAAGAACTTTAGTAGTTGAGGAGTCCATACATGTTGTTTTTGATGAATCTAACGATCTTCCTTCAAGGAAGAATGAGGGTGTTGATGATGCAGATCCTCTAATAGAAGGTATGAAGGAGATCACTCTGAAAGATTCAGCAACTCCAGAGAACGAGGAACAAGAAGACAAACAAGATGAGAGAGGTGAAGAAATTCAAGAACAACCTCAAGGTACAAATGACCTACCCAAGGAATGGAGGTATGTTCACAACCACCCTAAGGAGTTAATTATTGGTGATTTATGCATGGGGTAAAAACTCGTTCTTCACTTAGAGATGTATTTAATCATTGTGCTTTTGTATCTCAACTTGAACCAAAAACTATTGAAGAAGCTGAAAATGATCATAATTGGATTAATGCAATGCAAGAGGAACTTAATCAATTTGAAAGGAATAATGTTTGGACCTTAGTATCAAACCTAAAAATTATTCAATAATTGGCACAAAATGGGTCTTTAGGAACAAATTAGATGAGCATGGTAATGTAATTAGAAATAAAGCAAGACTGGTTGCTAAAGGATATAATCAAGAAGAAGGAATTGATTTTGATGAAACCTTTGCACCTGTTGCTAGATTAGAAGCCATTAGACTTCTACTTGCATATGCTTGCTTTATGAAATTCAAATTATTTCAAATGGATGTTAAAAGTGTATTTTTAAATGGATATATTGCTGAAGAAGTATATGTAGAACAACCCCCTGGATTTGAAAATCATGCTTTTCCTAATCATGTCTTTAAATTAAATAAAGCTTTATATGGATTAAAACAAGCACCTAGAGCATGGTATGATAGGCTAAGCAAATTTTTACTAAATAATAATTTTTCAAGAGGTAATGTAGATACAACCCTCTTTATTAAAAGAAATCAAAATGATATGTTAGTTATACAAATTTATGTTGATGACATAATTTTTGGGTCTACTAATGAATCTCTTTGTCAAGACTTTGCTAAGCTCATGCAGGGGGAGTTCGAGATGAGCATGATGGGAGAACTTACCTTCTTCCTCGGACTCCAAATCAAACAAACAAAAGAGGGAATCTCCATCACCCAAAGCAAGTACACCAAGGAACTACTCAAAAGATTTGGAATGGAGAACTCCAAACCAATTGGCACACCCATGAGCCCCTCATGTAAGCTTGACAAGGATGATGAAGGTAAATGTGTAGACTTAAAATACTATAGAGGTATGATTGGCTCATTATTATATTTAACTGCAAGTAGGCCTGATATCATGTTTAGTGTTTGCTTATGTGCTAGATATCAATCTAATCCTAAAGAATCTCATTTGAATGCTGTTAAAAGAATCCTTAGATACTTGAATGGTACTCAATCTCTAAGGTTATGGTACTCTAAGGACTCACAAATTGATTTATTAGGATATTCAGATGCTGATTTTGCTGGATGTAAATTAGATAGAAAAAGCACAAGTGGAACTTGCCAATTTCTTGGAGTTAACCTAATCTCATGGTTTAGCAAGAAAAAAATTCGGTAGCACTGTCTACGGCTGAGGCCGAATACATTGCAGCTGGAAGTTGTTGTGCTCAAATCTTGTGGATTAAGCAACAACTCGAAGACTTTGGAATCAAACTTAATGAAACACCAATAAGATGTGACAACACAAGTGCCATAAATCTATCTAAAAATCCAATTCAACACTCAAGATCTAAACATATTGAAATAAGACATCATTTTATAAGAGAACATGTTCAAAATAAAAATATAATTCTTGAATATGTTTGTACTGAAAATCAATTAGCTGATATCTTTACAAAGGCCCTTAGTGAGGATAGATTCTGTGAAATTAGGAGAAATCTAGGAATTCTTGATCCTTATGCCTAAGTGTTTCTCATTTCCAAGGAATCGATTTGAGATCAATTTCCATCATCTCTCTTGGTCCCAAAGGCTCAAGTTTATCATTCTCAAAACTTGTCTTTGAGCAAAATTCCTTCTCCCAAAATTTCAAATTTTTCTGGAATTTATTCATATTTTTTCTGAATTTCTGAGTTTCATGAGTCGACCCCCTTGAGTCGACCCCGTGGCAAACTTGTAATTTCTGCAAACTTCCCACGGGCTCCTTCTTTTTATTTGGGATCCTGTTCGTGAGTCGACTCATCTCTTCGTCTTCCTCCCTCCAAAAATCGACATCTCCATTCCCATTCTCTCCAAAACCAAGGATCTAGCTCAAGGTTCTTCTCCCTTCTCCTCTCCACCATAAATCGCCACCTAGGAAAGGGGATTTTCGTGCTTTTTCCCTTTGATTGAAACGGTTGGAGCGTGCCCTAGCACTCCACCGTTCTTCTCAAATCCGCCTCTTCTCTCCACCAAAATCCCTCTCCATTCTTTTGTAATCCTTCTTCCACTCATCCACTTGATCCTCCAAGTCTCTCTGCTGCTACTGTGGTGAGAATGGCTCCGAAGATGAAGCTCCCACAAAGAAGAAAGTCGGTCCGTGAGCTAGAAGAAAATGTCCGAAGAAAAAGGCAAGCTGCTCAGTCCTCCACTGCTCCCACTCCGGCTTCTGTGTCTGCTCAAGGTCCTTCTCAATCATCCCTAAGCCCCAGTAAGAATCCTCTATCTGATAGGAAAGTTGAAACCGGTAAAAATGTGGATTTTCGGTTCTTTGAAAAAGAGGGTTTTACATTTGGAACAAAAATTAAGAACCAGGGATGGGGTTTCTACTGCTCCCTTAAGGAAGTCACTTTTGTAGACCTAGTCAGAGAATTCTATCAGAATCTACTTTATGGGAATGGGTCAGTGACTTCAACAGTCAAGGGTGTTGATATTTGTTTGGATCCTAGTATTTTGGGAGAAATACTACATTTGCCCAGTGAGGGTTACTCTTATATGAACTCCCAGTAAAGGAAGAGGGGATCAGTGTTATTCTAGGGGAACCTACACAGGGAGTTTGAATAAATTGGAAGCAAAGATTTTGTCTATTGAGATGAGGATCCTACATCAGTTGGTGACGAAGCTCTTCTTCCCTAGGAGTGGTAGGCATGATCTACTTTCCAGCAGAGACATTTGTATTATGTTTCATGTTATCACTCAAACCCCCCTGAACCTCCCTGCACTAATGATAGAGGCCATGAGAGAGACATTGAACAGATCTAAGGCACATTTGCCTTTTGGTATGGCCCTTACTCGAGTTTTTAGGAGGTTTGGAGTTAGCTTTGAGGGGGAGGCATCTACTAAGCTCTCTCATGTAGACACCTTCAACCAACACACCCTGCACCGTATGGGTTTTACAAAGACTGATGGTGGTTGGATCAAGGGTTCTGAGGAGAGAGCTGAGGACAGAGTAGAAGACAGAGCTGAAGAAGAAGGTCCATCATCTCCTATCCATGACTTCAGGGCACTTCACCAAATATCCAGTTTATTCCAGATCCAGAGGCTGGCCCTTCAGAGTTCACCAGGAGGCCCACACCAGTACATCAGCCTGAGAGCAGTGCACCTTCTTCAGAGTTCAGACTGGCTGATGATCAGATCGAGTAGATATCACAGCGTGTGGCTTCCTTACTATCTAGACAGTGGAGCACTACTACATTTATACCAGGGGCCACTTCATCTGATCAGACTTTGACTCCCCACATCTCCACTGTGTTTCAGTTGATCTCAGATCAGTCTATCCAGATTCAGCAGCTTGAGGACACTGTTTGGAGACTGACTGGGAGAGTTCTTGACTTGCAGGGGCAAGTCCTAGCTTTGGCCCATCCTCAGCCACAGGAGTCCACTATTGAGGTCACAGACCTTACTGCAGAGGCTGGCAGGCTCAGAGGTGCATTGGAGGGTGGATATGAGTTACTGAGGAGAGAGATCTGAGGCTCGAGTGAGCATGCATCCACTCAGTTCACTGCTCTACTTCAGTCTATTTCCAGAGCACTGAACGTACTTGATTCCATCAGACTCACTCTTTCTGTCCAGTCCTTGGCCTCCAGCGTTCTCAGCCTCCTAGTTCATCTCGCTCACCTGCTCGTGCCAGAGGCAGACGGGGTAGAGGACGTTCTTCTGGTCGAGATCCATCAGCTCCTCATCCTATCTCTGATGACTCCGATCCTTCTAGTCATGATCTTTACTAGATCCTAGGTGTTAGTGTCTTGTTCTTTCTAGGATCTGTATTTTGGGGCCATGTAATGACATTAGCTAGTTGACTTTTATGTTATAGAATTTGTATTGAAACAATTATGGTTTTAATCATCTTTTGCTTATATATCTACTCTTTGTAATGATGTCAATCATCTTTTGGTTATATATCTTCTCTTTGTTGATGATTGCTGTTAATAATTGCTGTATTGAGGGGGAGCAAACATCAATGATTAGCACTAAAAGTATTAAAGAGAAAACGTATTCAAAAAAGAAGGGGAGTTAACCATGTTTGATGATGTCAAAAAGGGGAGAAATTAAAGAAAAAGCAACCCATCAAAAGCAAAACTACAAATTATGAGAAATTAAAAGCCAAGCAAAACTACAAATTATGAGAAATTAAAAGCCAAAATTATAATTATTTGAGAAATATAATGAATGAATTGGAGAATTTAAAGAACAATATTAAAAGTAAAATTATTACATAACTTAAAAAACAATGAGTAAATTGCTTCTTTAAATATGCTCTGATTTGCTTTAAAAATTTAAATATGCTCTGATAAGCTTTAAAATCCTTACTTGCTCTGATACATCTTAAGAAATTTAACTTGCTCTGATACATCTTAAAATTCTTAACTTGCTCTGATACATTATAAAATTCTTACTTGCTCTGATACATCTTAAATTTAAAATGCTCTGATACACTTTCCAAATTAACTCTTAGACATGCATTGGCACACCTAATTATTTTTGCTCTGATACTAAAACTAAAATCAAATGAGAATGAGCAAATTTTCAAGATACAGCTTGCTCTGATAACAAAAATAAATTTTCTACTCTAACACCAACTTCACATAATCCAATGAGCAAATTTTCAAATCTTTAAGCAAATGGGCAAACTATTTATGCATATGACCATTTGTATCACATGCCAAAAGAATCAATACTCTTTTCAAGCATATGCACCTATAATGCATCCTTTTGAAATTCATGATTCACATAAATGCTTTTGTTCAAGTGTTTTGTCATCATCAAAAAGGGGGAGATTGTTGCTCCTAGATTGATTTTGATGATTACAAAGCAGATTGAAGGGATACCAATACTTTTATTTGAAAAAGTCTTTGTGCTCTTCAGGGGCAAAATCATAATTTTACCAAAACCCTGATTTAATAGTATCATTTGGTAGAGCAAAAGATTTGTGATCTATTGGTAAAAATTTCATTATTGTTGGACTTGTATTTTTGAAGTTATGCATGTTTGAAATCCATGAGTCGACTCATGAGTCAGCTCATGGCACAATGAGCAGCTTGGCACGCTGAATTTTAGCTTGGCACGCTGAATTTTTGGCTTGGCACGGCCTGTGAGTCGACTCATGAGTCGACCCACAAGGCATGAGTCGACTCATGAGTCGACTTCTGCAGTTTTAGGCCAAAATTTCCAGAAACCCATTTTCTGGTTGTTGCAACAGAGGTCGACTCATGAGTCGACCCCTGAGGCATGAGTCGACCCCTGCGACGGGATTTGTCCGCAACGGCTAGTTTTTAACCCGTTTTAGGTGCTTTTAATGCTCATTTAATGTGCTCTAACGGCTCTTTTTCTGTCTAGAATGTTTTCCTCTATTTCTTAAAGCTATAAAAGGTTTCAAAAGGTGGAAAACAAGCAAGAGATTGAAAGGGATAAGCAAGACATTAAGAAGAGAAAGAAAGAGATTTGAAGAGCATTCAAGAGAGCATTCAAGAGCATTCAAAAGAGAGGGTTTCTCAAGCCTACTTTTCAGCCCTAATCAAGAGCTCATTTAAAGCCTTCAAGAAGCCAACAATCAAAGCTCACCAACTCCTCAAGCTCTCAATCAATTCCCATCCAACTTTGAGGAAATCCAAAAAGGGGCTTCTTCACTTGAGTAAAGTGTATTTAAAGTTATATTCGCTCATTAAAGGAGCTTTTCTTATACTTATTTTGCTATACATTTTTTACTCTTTTTGAGTGATTGTTTTTGTTTTGGAGGGTTCCAAAACCAGGGAAGGTTGATCCGAACCTGAAATCGGAGTGTATTGGGTTGGCTTGTACCCGAAAAATAAGTGGACTAGCTTGGGATAGCTAGTGTCGAGTTTCCGACGTTTATATTCGGGTTGAATACAAGTTTAGTGGATTGAAATTCCAAGTAGGAGCTTGGGGAGTGGATGTAGGTGCAAGGTTGGCACGAACACTATAAATCCTTGTGTTTGTGGTATGCATAATTGCCTCTCTTTTACTTTTCATTATTTCCTTGCATTCTTGCTTTAGGTAATTAATCTTGAACTAAAGTCTTTCTCCTCATTCATTTAGCTTTTGACAAACACCTTTCATAAGTCATTAGTTAAGCTTAAAATTTTTAGAAACCCAATTCACCCCCCCTCTTGGGTTGCATAGCTGGGCAACAAGGAGTCTTTTGTCACTTGAAACACATTCAAAATAAGGTAGGAAACCAATTAAATTCAGACCTAATCTAATTAGATTAAAGGCAACAGATTAAGTTTAGCTCAAACACTTTAAACTAACCTAATTGGAAACTTGGGTTAACACAATGTGCTAGCATATCAAATTAACATATAGAATTTACAATAAACTTTAATTAGATCACCAAGATCAAATCTCAAAGTATGTGATCCATTGGGTTTCATATCTAGCTAGCAGTGGACTCAAGCTCATGACCTAAATCAATCTGATTGAATTAGATTAGCCCAAAAGCACCAATTAATTAAAACTTTTTTTAATTATTTTTGAATTAAATTTTTTTAAAATTCTTACAATTCACAAATCTAGATTGATATCTAGCAACATATCATGACTATCCGAAAAAGATAAAATTTGATAAAAATACCAAAATTATCCTTCAGTGGCAAGTTATCGTGCAATTCAATCCTTCATCATACAACATCCAGATGAGCTATGGCTATGAATCATATCAAACCCAAATACTTATCTATATGTATCTCCATCAAATGATGATGATTCAGTTGATGATACATTAGAAATTCTTTTATAATTATTATCCTACTTTAGCCTATGACTTTTTGAATCATCAACCTATGAGATCACATAGGATGTTCGCTCTCCTTATTAGGAGTGATCCTTATTGACCACTCACAACCTTTATGTACACTACACTATATCTAAACATCCCACATAAGGATCAGAGAACTAAGCTAGGGAATGAATCAAAATATGAATTCATGTACACAAGATATCATGGTGATCTTAGGTTTAAAGATCACTTGCACAACTCCCATTAGAGAACAACCAACTGATATGCAAATAAGGCTCCATCAGATGTTCTCTCATTGGTCAATTCAGTGAACCATTTTCTAATGAGTATCTACATCCTTATATTAGTATCATTACACAAGTGATTGTGAAATCAACCATCCTCTCCATCGAGCATATATAGGATGTGCCAGTCTTACCGGTATCATTAATCCCTGACTCAATAAATCAATGATGAAAATATTTTAGATTAGGGCTATCAAAGATTTAGGTCTCACTAGTATGATAATATTATGGCCCTAAAGCCATTGCCTTAATCTATGGGGTTCATTATGATTTTAAATAAATATTAAGATGCAGCATATAATGAATCAAAAATATCTATATTTATTAATAAATAATATTAAATACATGATTTTGAAAGATAAAATATAAAAAAATATCCTATCGCATCACACATGCGATTGGCTTGTAGGGTATTATTCTTTCAAAGTTGGCTTCAAGCTCGAATACCATTATCGAGCCGTCTCCTTGAGAGTAGTAGGGAACATCCAACAAAGGATGTCATCAGTTGCTTCATGAAGGAGTATCCCCACTTTGAAAGTCTCCAGATGATTGATGGGGTCGGCAGTCCCATCGTAGGTCTCAAATTGGGGCACCTTAAAGTACCAAGGGAGTGGCTTCTGTATTATCTTCGGAGTGAAGAGTGGCTCGCTGCTGAACCCATCATAAAGCTACATCAGAGAGGTGTTATGGATAGCATCAATTTTCTCATCGATCATCTAAAATGGCCTCTCGATGGCAAGATCTCAAGCGATGTATGCTTCAGAATGCTGGGAAGATTGGCAACTAGGGGTTGAGTCATGCCCTGATAGTAGATTGGAGATTGCCGCCTTGCTGGTTCCTGGATCTTGAGGCAGCTCTGGTGGGTTTGCCTCCTCTTTGGACTCTATGGAGGTGCCTGTAACCATTCTGATTTTAGTGGTGGCCGTGGAACTAGATCTGATGGGGGTGCCACCATAGGAGCTACTAGTGGCACCACTGCAGGAGATGCAGGAGCAGCCTGATTAGGCTGTGGTGCCACCGATGGAGGTGCAAGGATGGTTTGGATCATTTGGATGGCAGCCATCAAAGTCTAAACCTATCGAAAGAGTAGATTCAACTGGTCTATCGTGACCAGTGCTAGCTGGGCTAGTGGAGGAGTTTCCATTATCAGTGGCTGCACTTGGTTGTTGGCCTGGCTCTCCACTTGGCAGAAGGTGGTAGCGTTGGTGAGATGGGATGAGACTCACTTTATGGAGTTGGTGTGGTGCTCCTAGGCCTTAGGAGGCCACAAGAGGAGTCAGGGTGTTGGCTTCAGGAGGCTAGGATTGGTTTGGGTCCTATAGCTAGGACAGGAGTGGTCCCAGGGTAGAGGCAATGCGTAGCTCTCCACGAGCTCAAGGTTTAGGTGATGAGGAGTTTGATGGGCTTGGTTGGGGCTCTGAATATTAGAAGATATAAGGTGGAGCAAGGAACCAAATCCAAGATTGAAGACTATGGAGGAAAAGCAGATTCAGGGTACTGGATCGACTTAGACTGAGACTGGGTCGACCAAGTCATAGAAATCAAAAAGCAGGTTCTTAAAAAATCTAGCACGACACGCAAGTGAGTCGACTCAGTCCCAGTCTGAGTCGACTCAGTCCCAGGTTAGTTGACTCAATCTGAGATTGAGTCGGCTCAATTGCACGGACAGAGCTGCATGAAATTTTTGCATGGGTCTGGGATCAGATTTTGATCCTTTGGTCTTAAGGCCTGGCTTGATAGGTCTTAAGGGGGCTAACTCAAGATTTGGACTGGGATTAAGTCCAAGGGATGAGAGCATATGAGATATGGATATACATGAGCTCAGTGAGTGCTTTCATGTATGGGCTTAGCCAGAAAAATTTTAGTCAGACCTAATAGCTATGTATATATATACATAAGTTGTATTAGGATTTTACAACAGTGGAATACAATTTATCTTGTCTTCCTAAAATCTCTCTCTCTGGTTCCAATGCCAAACCCTAACATCTCCTAGGGTAGCCACTCCATTATTTTGCTTCCACTTTCTTCGATCTTCTTCATTACTAGACTAACACCCAGGTCTGCATAAAGGCGATCTGCATCTGGTATGAAAGTTGTACCGAAGGTTTTCCTAACAAGTAGTATCAAAGCCTGATTGCATGGAGGAAGAATAAGATTAGATTTTCAGCAGAAGGATCAATAGGGGTTCAGATCTAAAGGTTTCTTCAAATTTTGTGAGGAAGGAAGAAACTAGAGGCTCCTGTCCACCATCCCTAGTCAGATAATTTTCAGATCTGCCTTATGTGCCATTTTTGATCTAGGTTGATCATGGAGAAAAGTGAGGTGAAGGTGGGATTTGAGAAATTTGATGATAAAGAAAGTTTCACTATGTGAAAGGTGAGGATGGAGGATCTGCTGGTTCAGATGGGGTTGGATTCGGCCTTGGAGGATGTTGGGAATAGTATCCCAAAGCCAATCATCAGTCTGTTGACGGTTGTGCTCTTTTCTGTATTAGTATATGAATTATAAATAAATAAAAGTTATTTTGATATTTTTCATCACAAATTATTTCATCTTCTAATGAACTCCTATGTTGTGGTGAAGTCCTTAGGACTATCTAGACTCGACAAAGGAGGATTTATCGTTTAGTCCTTAAACCTGTTCACGACCAAATGATACGTTGTTACCAAGGACAACAATGTTTATCAAGCATAGGTCATTGTGTGCCATATGGATTAGTTGTCCTCTTAACCAAGGAGTGTGGAGACACTGGTATGGCATACAGGTGAGATGTAAGGGTACATCTGTACTGAATGTGACTGACTCCGGAGCTATTTCTGCAGTCAAGATTTACTCCGATGGGATATGGTATAACTGTCCCTCTGACCTGAGACCACCATGATGACTTGCAAGTAACTCACTGCACTTAGGTACTGGACTATCTGAATTTTTAATTCAGTGATAGAAGGCTGCTAGGTGTAGTCAAGTACTTGACTTGTCAGTGCGTGTGTCAAGATGGGATTGACCACTCTAATTCAGGAGCTATGTACAGTCATATTTCAATTTAGCAAAACCTTGGCCAGGGTAGTCCTAGTGAGGAGTCACAGGACTGTTTGAATTGAGCACGATTCGGATGATCTAATCAGGGTTGACAGTTTAACCCTGAGTCATCCTATATACAGGGTCAAAAGGGATGAATTATACAGTAACCATATTCACGTAGGTTTTGAGTATTACGATTGTGACTATTCAACCTATCCAGATATCGGGTACCATTGTTAGATGGTCACTTCGATTAGTACAAGAATTGATTCCTGTGCTACCGGCTTAGGTTCGAACCTGCGAGGTCACACACATTAGAGATTCCTATCTGATCTGATGGCTGATGAAGAGTCTTAATACTCATGGATTATGAGTCCTATGTGTCTGGGACTCTATGATCAAGAATCAAGATTTTCTGATCATGAGTACCATACATTTTGGGTACCGGGGTCAAGAGTCCCACCAGTTTGGGACTCTTCAATCAAGGTTTCATATCGATGGACTTTGATACCCGATTGCCCATCGAATTTGGATTTAGTATTTATGAGAGATTTAATTAGTAATTTGATCACTAATTAACTCAATTTGATTGAGTAATTATTTTTGGATCAAGTCCAATTGAATTGGATTCAGTTGGGTTTGACCCGATTAGGTTAAGTGTTGACCTAATCGCTAAGGTGTTTTAGTCCCTGATCTGATCAGAGGTTGGGCTTAGTCAATTTCTAATTTGATTAGGATTTTATTGAGCCTAATTAACCCTAATTATATTGAATTTAATTTAGTCTAATTGTGTCTAACCTATTTTAAATAAGGTTGGTTCAATTGGATTTCAAACCACCTTGATTTCTTTCCCTACGCCACCTCACTTCATCTGCACCCATTTGAATTCACGAGAAACAACTTCTCATGAATTTTCTCTCACACAGAAGCCTTCCATGCCCCTCCATTTGTGTGCCATTTGGGTGGATAAAGATGGTTGGTTGACCATTCAAATTCAAATGAAGTTTGAATTTGAATAGGCAACTAATCCATGCACCACCTAGTCTTATCCTTTTGTGCGCCATTTACTTTACACAAGAAAGAGTTTCTCGTGTAAACTCTCCACGCACAAGAGAGCCCACGCCCCTCTCTTCTCACATGTAGAGTGGATAGAAATGAGTTGGTTGGCATTTGAATTCAAATTCGATTTGAATTCAAATGAGCAACCACTTATCTTTATCCTCTCACACGGTAAAAATGCTACAAACATGCGATCTTGCATCGTTTTAAAAAGGAGATAAGATAAGGCATGCATAGAAGACATTAGAGAAAAAAGGGTGGCATGAGAGAGCTTTCCTGCATGAGAAAAGAAAAGAAAAGGTGAGAAAAGAAAGAAACAAGTGGGCGCAAGTTTCTTCGGAGTGTACCCTAGGGTTTTGGCTTAGGGTTTGGGAAGTGAGAATGTGAGCTACGAGTGTCGTGAGCCCACCAAACTTTAGAGAGAGCATCATCAACCTCTCAAGTGCATCTGCTGATAATTTGGAGTATCCAAGAGTCGGCAGATCAAGATGAAGGAGTTCGATCAACATCGGCCATCAAAAAGATTCATCCACAAACTAGCATTCATGAGGAGCCGATTAGATTGGAAGCTTCGTGTGGATGATCCGCAGAGGCCAAACATACTTTGTGGCTCAATTGCAATGATCAAATCCTTCCGATGGTGATCAGATTATGGTGATCGACTATCCACACAAAGGTAATGTATTCTGAACACATAACAGTAAATTATTTACCATAGAAGTTAGAATTTCAAATTTAAATACATGCTATGTATATATCATATTTAGATCCTTGTGTAGGGTTTATACATGTTAATTAATTAGATTAATTAATAATTTTTACTGTAAAATAATGATTTTGAAAAAGTTTTAAAATTATCATTTTACCCCTGTACTCAAATTTCACTTCACATGGTATCAGAGCGGGTTCTAAAATATGATATATATATTTGCATGCATAGATTAAGTTGTAATCTAAAAGTTTAAATTTAAAATTTGAAATTTAAAATTTAAAATTTAGATTTTGAAATTTGTTCAAAATTTAAAATTCAGAAATTTAAAATTCAAAATTTGAAATTTCAATTTTAAAATTTGAAATTTAAAATTTAAAAATTTGAAATTCAAAATTTAAAAGTTGAAATTTTAAATTTTAAATTTTAAATTTGAAATTCAAAATTTGAAATTCAAAATTTGAAATTCAAAAATTTGAAATTTGAAATTTGTTTGAAATTTGAAATTCAAAATTTAAAATTTAAAATTTAAAATTTAAATTTTAAATTTTAAAATTGATATATTTAGATATACTTGATCTAAGTAGCAAGTAGTCTAATTGGGTTGGTTGCCATGGTCATCCGGTCATAGGAGAAAAATAGGGTTTAAAGGCCTTCTCCTCCCATTCGATGGGGTTCTCCTATGACGGTAGGGGTGCCGATGCGATTATATCCCATGCAGATGAAGCAGTGAAAGGACTTAATTGTAAAAGTTTAATTATAAAATTTATCATGAATGTGTTAGATTAGATCTAAAGGAATATTCATGATTTATTTTGATTGAGTTATTTTCTGTTATATAATTAGCAATAGGATTGCTGTTTATGAAATGTGCTGATCTGTTTGTGAAATGAGTCAAATATTTGGTGAACAGAAAATAAAATCTTTCAAATTTGAAAATTATTTTGGAAATACCAAACCCTGACCCATCAGCCCAAATACTTAATTAAAAGAATTAAGTATTGTCAAGTTGGTCTAGAATTGTGAATTAAGACCTAAGACAATTGCATAAACTTGTGGGTCAATGGGTTAGATGGATTAGGTCCATAATTGGGTTAGACCTAAGGTTAGCTTAAAGAAATAGACTAAATTAGAGTAATTGATCAAATCTAATCAAAATTGAATTAGATTAGGTCAAGGACACTCTAGACTCAACTCCAATAGTTGTAGTTGAATGGGTCCATGTCTTTAACTAGACCAAGATGGACTTAATTCATGGCTACGTGGTGGAACCCTATTTACTAAGTTGATCAAATTAAAACTAATGAATCAGTTAGTGTCTAAGGTAAGTTCGGCAGTTTGACTAGTGGTTCTTAAGTGGGAGCTACTCGTATTGATTCGATCTCTGACGAGTTAATGGCATATCCCCACCACCGATCTCACTTACCTGGCCAACCTGGTGAGTTAGGTTTTGATTAGATCACTAGGTGATTAGGGCTCACCCATGTCATTAGATAAATCAGTGTGACTGATTTAGGTGCTCCTAATGCCGGCTTTAATTAAATCTTTTTTAATCTGACTTGGTGAAGTCAGTGAGAGGATTGATATTGGCTGGTTAATTTCTTCTCTTCTATCCTTTAATAAAATCCTCAAAATTATTAGGTCCCTAAAATGATTAAGTTATAGTGATAACTAAGTCATAGCCTCCCATTAAGTGAGTGATAATGAGTCCATTAGTTTAATAATCACTGGAGGCCCAAAGGCCTGGTGCTTATTGACTAATGGAATTATCATTCATAGTATGATAATTTGGTTGAGACTTTTGATGGTGGTCAGGTTGGCCGACCATAGTCGGGCCTGATCATTTATTGGTCCGATTCATCAAATTAAGTCATGTTAATGGTTGGACCTAACCAGATCTTTTCAGTGGAGGCCAAAGCCTACTGATTAGGTTCTGGGGCAAAATTAATTACTAGAAGTTGTTTAGAGAAACAACTGGTTATGAACCTACCCATAGATGCACATGGGTTGACCAACCAAAGTTGGGCTCGTGTGTAGTCTGTGTGGATTCTAGTACCCACTAAAGAATTAAAGTAATTCCTTGAATTGGAGGTTGAGGCTACCAGTTCATAAAAATACTGGGAGAAACTTTAGACTAAAGTCCAAGTCTTTAGTATTAATAATTTATATACTAATAAATGTCTGGCTTTCCTTTATGCAGCTATGGCCACTACCCTGTCGCTCGGTCATTATTAGATAATGACAAGCTCATGGGACCTAATTTCGATAGCTGGTATCGAAAATTGAAAATCGTCCTTGAGCATGAGCGGATCCTTTATGTAGTAACGGATCCGGCACCTGAGGAGCCAGCCCCGAATGCTAGAGGGACGGTCCGAGACACTTACCAGAAGTAGCTTAACGATCGCACCACCATTCGGTGTATAATGCTGGTGGCAATGAATGATGAGTTCAGCCATAGATTTGAGAACGCCCAGCCACAGGAGATGCTTCAAATATTGAACGACTCCTTTGGCATGCCTGACAACGTTGAAAGGTACAAAACTAGTTATGCCATTTTCAATGCTCGGATGAGGGATGGGGCCTCAGTCACCGATCATGTATTATACATGATCGAAATGATTGAGTGCCTAAGTAAACTTGGCTTTCCTTTGCACGAGCAGCTTGGTAAGGATGTGATCCTTAATTCTTTGCCCAAGTCCTTCCTCCCCTTTCTTACTCATTTTCGGATGACAAAGCCTGCAGTGAACTACCACGACTTGTTGGGATTGCTGCAAACTTTGAGAAGGACCACCAGCTCCAAAAGGAGTCAGTGAATGTAGTGGGAGGGTCTTCTTCTGATCGTCGATCCTTTAACAAAGAAAGAAGAACAAGAAGAAGAATAATAAGAAGGTGCAGCCACATGCTGGGACGTCAGCACAGGGTCAGATCAAGAAGCGCAAGCCCGATCAAAGCCAGGCAGAGTGCTTCTTTTGCAAGAAGTAGGGGCACTGAAAGAAAAACTATCCTCTATACATTGCCTCCCTGGATCCGAACAGGCCGAAAAAGAAGCAAGATAATTATATGATAACACCTTGCAACTTTTTCATTTGTGATACTACTGCCTGGGTATTGGATACTAGAAGCCCTTATCATATCTGTAATTCGATGCAGGATCGTCAGATCAGTAGGAGATTTGATGAAGGCGAGAGGTTCCTGAATATTGGAGATGGAAGCAAAGTTTCAGTTCTAGTTTTAGGAATCATGAACCTTGTAATCAACTCTCGTAATGTCACTATTGTCCAAACTTTTTATTAAATATTATTTCTGTAGGCCGTTTGGCCATGTACAGTTATGAATTTTTAATAAAAAGAAATATTTGCAATATCATTTTGAATGGTGTTACAATATTTGTTGGACAACTAAATAATAAAATTTACTTACTATCACAGCCTGTTAATGTGGTTCAAACCTCCGGTAAACACCTTAGAATAGATAATGTGTCAGAAGTCTACTTTTGGCACTGTAGGCTAGGTCATATCAATAAGAACAGGATAAACAGATTGGCTCAAGAAGAAATTTTTGAAGTTGGTGATTGTGAATCACTTCCAACCTGTGAGTCCTGTCTTCTTGGGAAGATGACCAAGTCTACTAAAAAAGGTGAGCGAGCCAGTGAACTCTTGGGTCTAATACATTCTGATGTATGTGGACCATGAGCTCAAGTGCAAGAGGTGGATATTTCTACTTCATAACCTTCACAGACGACCTATCGAGGTATGGGTATGTCTATTTAATAAAGCATAAGTCAGAGTCATTTGAAATGTTCAAACTATTCTGAAATACGGTAGAAAAATAAACTGAAAAGTGTATTAAAACTCTTCGATCTGATCGAGGAGGTGAATACCTTTCCAATGAGTTTCTGACATATCTTGGAGAGAATAGGATTCTCTCTCAGTAGACACCTCTTGGAACACCACAGCATAATGGTGTGTCTGAAAGGAGGAATCAGACCTTGTTGGACATGGTTCGATCCATGATGGGGTTTGCTGGTCTGTCGATCTTCCTCTGGGGATATGTGCTCGAATCGGCTTGTTACCTTCTAAATAGGGTTCTGAGTAAGTCTGTAACTAAAAGCCATATGAGATATGGATAGGACGTAAGCCAGTGCTCTCGCACCTTAGGATTTGGGGGTGTCCGGCTTATGTTAAATGTTTAATTACGGATAAGCTTGGACCTAGGTCTGATAAGTGTTATTTCATAGGGTACCCACAAGAGACCAAAGGGTATTATTTCTACCTAGCTGATGAGCTAAAAGTATTTGTCAGCCTTAAGGTAATCTTTTTGGAAAAGAGTTCCTTAGTGAAGGGACTGTTGCCTCTAAGGTCGAACTTGAGGATGTTTGACAGATGAAAAAACTGACACAAGTAGCTGAATCTGAATCGAATTTGGTTAGATCAAATCCGGAGCCCATTGTTCCTGCACCCTTAAGGCGGTCTGGTAGAGTACCATGTCAACCAGACAGATACTATGGTTTCTTGATCCGAGACGGCGATCCTGTCGAACTTGATGAAAATGATGAGGATCCGATCACTTACATGGATGTAATGCAGAGACCTGACTCTGAGAAATGGCTAGAGGCCATGAAATCCGAAATAGAGTCCATGAAGATCAACGATGTGTGGATATTGGTTGACCCATCCGAAGGAGTAAAACCCATAGGGTGTAAGTGGATCTTCAAGAGGAAGAGGGGCGCAGACAGAAAGGTGGAAACCTATAAAGTCCGTCTGATTGTCAAAGGATATCGTCAACATTATGGTATAGACTATGATGAGATGTTTTCTCCTGTGGCAATGCTCAAATCTATTCGGATTATGCTTGTGATAGCGGTCCATCTGGACTATGAAATCTGGCAGATGGATGTGAAGATAGCTTTCCTAAACAGAGAGCTGGACGAAGAGGTGTATATGATACAACCTGAAGGGTTCACATCTATAGATGAGTCTAAGGTGTACAAGCTACAGAGGTCCATTTATGGACTTAAGCAGGCATCTCAAAGTTATAACATACATTTTGATAGGACGATCAAGACGTATGGCTTCATTAAGAACGGAGAAGAGCCCTACATTTATAAGTGGGCTAATGGTCTATTAGTAGTATTTCTTGTATTGTATGTGGATAACATTCTCTTAATCGAGAATGATGTCCCTGCATTATAGAGAATAAAGATTTAGCTGTCGTCACAGTTCTCCATGAAGGATCTGGGAGAAGCTTCCTACATCTTAGGGATGAGGATCTATAGGGATAGATCTAAAAGGTGGCTTGGCTTATCCCAGTCCATGTACATTGATACTATGCTGAAGAGGTTCAGCATAGAGAATTCAAGAAAGGCTATCTACCGATAGGCCATGGAATTTCTCTCTCGAAGAAGGATTGTCCGACAATACCTCAAGAGAGAGAGCGTATGGGTAGAATTCCATATGCTTCGATAGTGGGATCTATCATGTACGCCACATGTACACGACCAGATGTGGCATACTCACTAGGGGTAGTGAGTAGATACCAATCTGATCTAGAGGAGAATCACTGGAAGGTTGTTAAAACCATCCTGAAGTATTTAAGAAATACTAAGGACCAGTGGCTTGTTTATGGTGAATCAGACTTGAGACTTATAGGGTTTACAGACTCTAGTTTCTAGTCTGATCACGACGATAGCAAGAGTGTGTCAGGATTTATTTTTACCCTTAATGGTGGGGCTGTCTGCTGGAAAAGTTCCAAGCAGCACACAGTGGCTGATTTAGTTTGTGAGGCAAAGTATGCCACTGCATCAGATGCTACCAAAGAAGTGGTGTGGCTGAGAAAATTCATTACCGAGCTCGGAGTAGCACCCTCCCTTGTTGGTCTAGTTCTGCTCTATTATGATAGCTCTGGAGCCATTGCTCAGGCGAAGAAATCGAAGGCACACTAGCGGACGAAACATATTCTGTGCCGCTACAATCTCATCTGAAAAATCATGGATCGAGATCACGTCGACCTTCAGAAGATCAACGAAAAAGAGAACCTAGCCGACCCATTCACTAAAGCCATTGTGGTGAAGGAGTTCGATGACTTCAAGTCAAAGATGGGTATTAGATACTGCACCGATTGGCTTTAGGCCAAATGGAAGATTGTTGGGAATAGTGTCCCAAAGTCAATCATCAGCCTGTTGACGGTTGTGCTCTTTCCTGTATTAGTATATAAATTATAAATAAATAAAAGTTATTTTGATATTTTTTATCACAAATTATTTCATCTTCTAATGAACTCCTGTGTTGTGGTGAAGTCCTTAGGACTATTTAGACTCGACAAAGGAGGATTTATCATTTAGTCCTTAAACCTGTTCGCGACCAAATGATACGTTGTTACTAAGGACAACAATATTTATCAAGCATAGGTCATTGTGTGCCATATGGGTTGGTTGTCCTCTTAATCAAGGAGTGTGGAGACACTGGTATGGCATACAGGTGAGATGTAAGGGTACATCTGCACTGAACATGATCGACTCCGAAGCTAATTCTGCTGTCAAGATTTGCTCCGATGGGATATGGGTATAACTATCCCTCTGACCTAAGATCGCCATAGTGACTTGCAAGCAACTCACTGTACTTAGGCACTGGACTACCTGAATTTCTAATTCAGTGATGGAAGGCTGCTGGGTGTAGTTAAGTACTTGACTTGTCGGTGCGTGTGTCAAGATGGGATTGACCACTCCAATTCAGGGGCTGTGTACAGTCGTGTTTCAATTTAGCAAAACCTTAGCCAGAGTAGTCCAAGTGAGGAGTCACAGGACTGTTTGAATTGAGCATGATACGGATGATCTAATCAGGGTTGACAGTTTAACCCTAAGTCGTCCTATACATAGGGGTCAAAAGGGATAAATTATACAGTAACCATATTCACGTAGGTTCTGAGTGTTGCGATTGTGACTATTCAACCTATCTGAATATTGGGTACCATTGCTAGATGGTTACTTCGATTAGTACAGGAATTGGTTCCTGTGCTACCGGCTTAGGTTCGAACCTGCGAGATCACACACATTAGAGGTTCCTATCTGATTTGATGGCTGATGAAGAGTCCTAATACTTGTAGACTATGAGTCCTATGTGTCTGAGACTCTATGATCAAGAATCAAGATTCTCTGATCACGAGTACCACACATTTTGGGTACCGGGGTCAAGAGTCCCATTGGTTTGGGACACTTCGATCAAGGTTTCATATCGATGGACTTTGATACCCGATTGCCCATCGGATTTGGACTCAGTATTTATGAGAGGTTTAATTAGTAATTTGATTACTAATTAACTCAATTTGATTGAGTAATTATTTTTGGATCAAGTCCAATTGAATTGGATTCAGTTGGGTTTGACTCGATTAGGTTAAGTGTTGACCTAATCGCTAAGGTGCTTTAGACCCTGATCTGATCAGAGGTTGGGCTTAGTCAATTTTTGATTTGATTAGAATTTTATTGAGCCTAATTAAGCTTAATTATATTGGGTTTAATTTAGTCTAATTGTGTCTAACCTATTTTAAATAAGGTTGGTTTAATTGGATTTCAAACCACCTTGATTTCTCTCCCTACGCCACCTCACTTCATCTGCACCCATTTGAATTCACAAGAAACAACTTCTCATGAATTTTCTCCCATGTAGAAGCCTTCCATGCCCTCCATTTGTGCACCATTTGGGTGGATAAAGATAGTTGGTTGACCATTCAAATTCAAATGAAGTTCGAATTTGAATGGGCAACTAATCCATGCGCCACCTAGTCTTATCCTTTTGTGCGCCATTTACTTTACACGAGAAAGAGTTTCTCGTATAAACTCTCCACACACAAGAGAGCCACACCCCTCTCTTCTCATGCGTAGAGTGGATAGGAATGAGTTGGTTGGCATTTGAATTCAAATTCGATTTGAATTCAAATGAGCAACCACTTATCTTTATCCTCTCACGCGGTAAAAATGCTACAAAGATGCGATCTTGCATCGTTTTAAAAAAAGATAAGATAGGGCATGTGTAGAAGACATCAAAGAAAAAAGGGTGGCATGAGAGAGCTTTCCTGTGTGAGAAAAGAAAAGAAAAGGAGAGAAAAGAAAGAAACAAGTGGGTGCAAGTTTCTTTGGAGTGTACCCTAGGGTTTTGGCTTAGGGTTCGAGAAGTAATAACATGAGCTACGAGTGTTGTGAGCCCACCAAACTTCAGAAAGAGCATCATCAACCTCTCAAGTACATCTGCTGATGATTCAGAGCATCCAAGGAGTTGGCAGATCAAGATCGAAGGAGTTCGATCAACGTCGACCATCAAAAGGGTTCATCCACGAACTAGCATTCGTGAGGAGCCGATCAGGCCAGAAGCTTCGTGTGGATGATCCACAGAGAGCAGACATACTGTGTGGCTATGTTGCGATGATCAGACCCTCTCGATGGTGATCAGATTATGGTGATCGACTACCCGCACAAAGGTAATGTGTTCTGAACACATAACAGTAAATTGTTTACTGTAGAAGTTTGAATTTCAAATTTAAATGCATGCTATGTATATATCATTTTTAGATCCTTGTGTAGGGTTTATATATATTAATTAATTAGATTAATTAATAATTTTTACTGTAAAATAGTGATTTTGAAAAAGTTATAAAATTATCGTTTTACACCTGCACTCAAATTTCACTTCAGAGGATGGTCGAAGGAGATGAATGACAAGCAGTGGATGTTCTTAGAGAAAAGGGCATGTGCCACGATTAGCACTTGTCTAGCAGATGAGGTTTTGTATAGTCTTATGGTCGAGATTACACCAGTTGTACAAGAAAAAATATGTGCAACAAGTTGATGCTGAAGAAGCAGCTGTACAGCCTCCGAATGCAGGAGGATGAGGATGTTGAGGGGCATATTCAGCGATTTGATTGGATGAGCATGGATTTTCTTAATATTAGGGTGGAGTTCAAAGAGGAGGATAAGAGCCTATTGCTGCTATGTTCACTATCCGAGAGCTTCGATCTATTGGTGATGATGCTGTTGTATGTTAGGAGACACTGGTGTATGAGGAGATCATTTCAGTGCTAAGATCTAACGAGTAGCAGAAATGGATGACAAATAGAGAGATCTTCAAGGAGGATATTGTAGTTTCAGAGGGGCCCAAGAAAGGGAAGAAGAAGGGTGAACAGATGCAGGTAGGGTGGAAATAGTCCCAGAAGGATAGTAAGGAGGCTAGGAAGTGCTTCAAGTGTGGTGAAGCTGGACACTTTAAGTGGGAGTGTCTAGTTTGAAAGAAGTGCAAGGAAAAAAAAAGATGGATTCCATTGGTTCAGTCGCTGAAAGTGAAGAGTCGGATGAGCTCTTAGTGGTTTCAGAGGAGCATATGGGGTGCGGTGTATCCAAGACAACTTCGAAGGGATCCACAAAGTGCAGAGGGTTCAAAAAGACAGTGATGATGTTCGAGGTGCAGCGGCAGGCCCAATAGGACAATATTGGATGGTTGGCCTCAGATGACTCAGATATAGAGTCAGTTTCTATGGCATAAGGGGGATTTTGGATTCAGATGGAGCACCGGGTAGAGGTGGCTTCACAAGTGGAGAGAATTTTGACACGTATTTAGAGCAGAGAGGTGCTAGAGGAGGAGCAATATCCCAGCACCAGTACCAGAGCTGCACGGAGCCAGATGGAGTGGAGTGTGCAGGTGGAGAGATGTTGCTTTGAGGAGATCATGTCAGGTATATCAGCAAGTGTCAGTTTAGGAATGCTGCAGTTTCTCCAGAAAAATCCAAAGCAACAGTTGATGCGGCTGTCAAGCAAAAGGATGCCTACAACAAACTATAAGGAGGTGCAAAGGTGCAAGCCAGGGTCTTCAGTGGTGGAGGTGGTCATCTCAAAGGCCTCAAAAAGAGCTCAGTAGCTAAAGAGGATTGGTAGAGGCAAGGAGGTCCGCACAAAAGGCTGTCAGGGTGCACATCGACAGTGGGATCATACAGGAAGACATTGCCAGGTGTGCTAAGGCTGGGGCACACCAAAGTGGAGATTGTAGGAGTTGGTGTGGTACTTCTAAAGTTTGGGAGGTCACAGAAGGAGTTAGGATGTTGGCTTCGGAAGGCTAGGATCGGTTTGCATCCTAGGGCTAGGATAGGAGTGGTCCTAGGGTGGAGGCAGTAGGTAGCTCTCTACGGACTCAAGAATCAAATGACGAAGACTTCAGGGACTTGGTTGGGGCTTCGGATACTTGGAGATACAAAGTGGAGCAAAAAACCAGAGTCAGGGTTGAAGACTGTAGAGAAAAAGCAGATTCAGGATACTGGATCGACTCAGACTGAGACTGGATCGACAAGTCGCAGAGAATAGAACGCAAGTCCTTAAAAAATCTGACATGGTATGCACCTGAGTCGACTCAATCTTAGGTTAGTCGACTCAGTCTGAGATTGAGTCAGCTTAGTTGCACGGGCAGAGATACACGAGATTTTTGTATGGGATCGAATTTTGATCCTAGGATCTTAAGACCTAGTATAATAGGTCTTAAGGAGGCTAACTCAAGATTAAGATTGGGATTAAGTCCAAGGGATGAGAGTATGTGAGACATGGGTGTACATGGACTTGGTGAGTGCTTTCATGTATGGATTTAGCTAGGGGAGTTTTTGGTCGGACCTAATGGCTATGTATATATATACATAGGTTGTATTAAGATTTTACAATAATGGAATACAATTGATCTTTTCTCCCTAAAATCTCTCTCTTTCTCTCTGGTTCCAATGCCAAATCCTAGCATCTCCTAGGATAGCCACTCCATTGTTTTGCTTCTACTTTCTTCAATTTTTTTCATTGCTGGATTAATACCTAGGTCCGTGCAAAGGTGATCCGTATCTGGTACGGAAGTTGCACTAGAGGTTTTCCTAATACTTTGGTGGCATGGTGTCTGCCTCGATCTGCATTCCTCCAAAAATGGGTCAAAAATCCTTCCTCTAGGGTCAATCCATTGATGCGAAAAATCATCCGGCATCAGAGAACTAGAGTTGATGGTGAGGTGGGCCTCCTGGGTATGTGACCTGCAAAAAATTCGAACTGAAGGTGGCTCCGATGAGAATCATTCAATACTCAAGTCAAAATCTCGTTCAACAAAAGGAGAAGCGTGAGAGGCAGAGTTCTTACGTACCTCTTTGAGATCTTCTTTTATCTCCTTTATGGCGGAGAGTTGGAGCTTCAATTGGTAAGTTGGTTGGCATGATCCGGTACAATCAGGATATGATTCATTGGGCATAAGATTATCGCTTGATATTTTTGGGATGCAGCGATTGGTTGCCTTATCGGTTCACAACAGCTATTGCCTGGCGGATGCCGCATTTTGAATAGAGTTGTCAATCTAGATGCTATAGGGATGAAGACTAGTCGGTGACGACTAAGGATCGATCATCTTGTACCATCATCAAGATCTACTCCATAATACATAAGTGGTCAGCTAATGAGGAGCCATTAGTGATGACATGCAGGGACTGCCAAGTCACTGTCAACGAGCAAGGCTCTAGTCGGACGGCCTCAGAGGACTAATCGATGAAAGTAGTTGCTGACCTTGAATCATCAGAGAAAGTAGTGGCCGATTTTGGATTATCAGAGACCCCTATTGATGGGCCTGTTGGACACAATCATTTTGTGCTCTGTGCCTTTTCATAAATTCGGCCCATATGAAATTTTTCCTAACAATATCTATTAAAGAAAAATGGACATAGATAAGGATAAACAATTATCCAATCTATATCAAAATATCTGATTTTATTTATAATACTATTTAATTTTATGTAGAATTTATAATTTTTTTAAAAAATAAATGATCATATTAATATGCTATTAACATGATTTATCATCTATTTAATAATATCTTTGATTTTTGGTCATAAAATTGAATCATTTGACTTATAGCTATACTTATATTCATACTTTCAGTATCCTATTTGTGTGTGTGTATGTACATATATATATGCATATATATAAAATATATACATATACATATATATGTGTGTGTGTGTATGTATATATATATAGGTATTGTTGGTGCAAAAATCTGCCTGCGTCGGAGAGCTGGAGTTGGGGAAGCCGCGGTCGCCGCCGGGACCTGCAAAGAAAGTCTAAATCGGAGGTGGGTTGCTCCGCAAGACCCTCCGACGCTCAAGTCAGTTCTCTGCCTCAACAAGAATGGAGTGCTCGAACGGAGATTTAGCAGAGTTTTGAGATAAGAATGAGCTTAAAGAAAACGTATCTGGGTTCCCCTTTTATAGGGGAGGAGGCAACGGATTGATGGCGACATTTGTAACCGTCTGGTAGTAGGTCGCCCATGGTCAGGGGAATTTATTGCGAAGGGTAGTGGAGTGACCCGTGGCTATTGTCATGGCCTGCCACGTAGAGCTGTTGCAGGTAGTGGAGCGGCGTCCGTTGCCGTAGTTGTCAGAGAGTAGTGGAGTCGCGCACCTGCCGCAGGGAGCGGAGCAGAATCGTGGCCGTTGACACAGCCTGTCAGAAGTAATGGTCCACGCAGGGGTGATGGAGCCGTGCGGAATCGCTACAGGAAGTGGAACAAATCATGGTTGTTATTGTGACCTGCCAGGGGGCGGGATCTGTTGATTGAGGCTCGGCAGCGGTCGGAATCCGGCTCTGTAGAATCCGGGAGGGGTCTTCCTTGCGGTTGGGATCGTAGGTGGAGTCTGGCTCCCGTAGGAGTCCGAACGGAACTTACCAGCAGTCGATACTGAGAGCGGAGCTCGGCTCCCGTAGGAGTCCGGGCGGAGTCCTCTGCAATCAAAATTAAAGGTGAAGTCCGCTCCCGTAGGAGTCCGGACGGAGCTTACCAGCAGTTGATACCGAGAGCGGAGCCCGGCTCCCGTAGGAGTCCGGGCGGAGTCCTCGGCAATCAAAGTTGAAGGTGAAGTTCGGCTCCCGTAGGAGTCCGGACGGAGCTTACCAGCAGTTGATACGAGAGCGAAGCCCGGCTCCCGTAGGAGTCCGGGCGGAGTCCTCTGCAATCAAAGTTGAAGGTGAAGTCCGGCTCCGTAGGAGTCCGGACGGAGCTTACCAGCAGTCGATGCCGAGAGCGGAGCCCGGCTCCCGAGGAGTCGGGCGGAGTCCTCTTGAGGTCGAAGTTGTCGGCGGAGTCCGGCTCCCGTAGGAGTCCGGGCGGAGTCTGTCTGCAGTCGTTGGAGTCATCGGCGGGGCCCGGCTCCGTAGGAGCCCGGGCGGAGCTATCTTGTAGCTGAAGTTGTTGGTCGTCGAGGATGAAGTCCGGCTCCTGTGGGAGCCCGGGCGGAGATTTCTTTGAGTTGGCCTTGTTGGTGGAGCCGTTGATTCTGTGGGGGACTTCGGCTGGGGTATTTTATACCCAACACCAGTCTCCCTACTTCCGAGTTTGAATTTTGAATGAAGGAAGTACAGAGAGATGGACACAGCCGAAGTCGCCCCTTCGAATCCTGCGCACCGCCGCTCTAGATATTTTGGCATTTAATGTGTGTACGTCAGAGTCCGCTTTTCGGTGAAGGTGACCTGAAGAGTCTTTTCGGAACCCCCGTCGAACGCGATCCCCAAGCACCGTGCCACGGGAATTTGCGAACGTCAACCCTCGATAGGATGAAGGGGATAAGCGCGACAGTGGCACGCACCAGTTGGCCCAGGAAGGCTCGCCGCATAACTGTGCTAGGATCCGTCGGCTATTTAACCCCCTAGTCTTTCATGGTTCATCCTGGCGCCTTTCTTTCGCCTGAGAGCCTTGCTTTCCTCGCACCAGTCTTGCCTTCTTAGCCCCCAATTCTTCTCTGAGGGTTTCTACACCATGTCCTCTACCCGGAGGCTGTTCTTAAGGGGATTTCTAGGGCTTGGAGGAGGTGAGGAGGAAACGGCGGCCGGTGAGAATCTCCGTCGTTTTAAAGGGGGCTCAGGGAAGAATTCCTTCAACAGGGGTTTATAACGGGGCTGTCGGTGAAGTTATTCTGCCCACGATTTTGGAGTAGCAAGGGGGTATACCAGTCAAGAGGCAAGCTGCCGTCATAAGCCATGACGGATCCTTGACGCGTCGGGCGAGGGACCGGAGGCGGTCGGCGTCGACGGTGGGCCAGTGGAACTTGTTGCGGGGACGGTGGAAGTAGCGCATGCCGACCTTGCCGGAGCATTTGGGTGGCGGCTGTCGTGGAGCATTCGGAGATGAGGCACATCTCTGGCGTCGCTACCGCTTCCAAGGTGACTCCGATTCTTCTTGAAACAGGTCTTCGCTACTGCCGCCGTGCCCTTAAGCCTTCGGAGATCTATCCCACCCTTTTCTCGCTAGGGTTGGGACTTCGGAGATAGAATGAGGCGAGATGGGCGAGAGCTGTTACACACACTGGAGAACGCGACTGAGAAGGACAGGATGGGAAGAGGAGCTCGCAGCTCGGAGCGGCCTCCGGTTCACCCTTCCCGAACCGTGTTTGCGAGGCTTGCGATGACGTGTATCTTCTTCTTCTTTTCTGACCCACTGGGTCCTGTAACGTATACTCTTGTTAAGAGATTTTGTTACCTCGTCTGCATCTCGCATTAAATAGTTGTCTGTCGAACTTCTTCATTTCCTTTTCCTCTTTCTTCCTTCTCTTCTTCTTT
>NC_025999.2:49593046-49631306 GCF_000442705.2 Elaeis guineensis | reverse complement strand
AAGAGAGGGTCTTCTTATTCTTCAATTCCATCATGTTCCTCTCAAATCAATCAATGGATGGTGTCTTCACGAGCTAGCACTCTCGGAGAGATTGATCAGCACGAGGACTTAGTGTGGATACCTGTAGAGGTCGAACGCGTGTGCGACTGTCAAGCATCATGAAGAATCATCTACTATGGATTTCAGATGTGGTGATCTACTACCCGTACTCAAATATGAGATTTTGATCTCAATTAATTTTTAGATGTAATCTAAATATGAATTAGATATGATTTAATTACACTTAGATATGTTCAGTATATGATAATTTTAGATTTTAGATGTATATACATGCATATTAGTTCATGTCATAGATCCTATATGGTGATTTAGATTTGATCTAAGCAAGCATTATAAATTAAATTATTTAATCACATAAGCTTCACTGTAAAATTTTAAAAATGCATGCACATCACTTACCACGCTTCCCTTCAATAGGTGCATTTCACACTTTATCTGACCTTCGAAAAGGAGGTGTATTTTATGGTTGTACTTTATTAATGGATATTTTTGATTAAGGATCATCTTGTGCTTGCATTTGTAGGTCTTGAAATTCTTCAAGTTTAATTTTCTTCCCATTGCTTCTTTCTAGGATAAACTCTTTTTTCATACAAGTGGCTGTTTACTGATAAAAATCTTTTATTTAGTAGGGTGGTAAAAGAGGTATCCTATACTCTCTTTAGGATAACTTACAAATAAGCATTTATCTGTCCTAGTACCCAGCTTATGTCCAAATTTTTTTTTTAATATAAGCTAGATAGCCCCATATCTTAAGATACTTATGATTAGGATTCTTTCCTCTCCATATCTCATATGAAGTGTGTTGGGTATAAAATACCCACAGCCGGAACCCACGGCGGAACCGCCATCAGCAAGTGCAGCTCCGCCCGGACTCCTACGGGAGTCGGGCTCCACCGTCGACAGCAAGTGCAGCTCCGCTCGGACTCCTACGGGAGCCGGGCTCCACCGTCGACAGCAAGTGCAGCTCCGCCCGGACTCCTACGGGAGCCGGGCTCCACCGCCGACGGCAGTTACAGCTCCGCCCGGACTCCTACGGGAGCCAGGCTCCACTGTCGACATCAGCGCAGCTCCGCCCGGACTCCCACGGGAGCCGGGCTCCGCTCTCAGTATCAACTGCTGGTAAGCTCAATCCGGACTCCTATCAGAGTCGGATTTCACCCATAACTTTGTTTGCAGCGCAGCTCCGCCCGGACTCCTACGGGAGCCGGGCTCCACCGCCGACGGTAGTTGCAGCTCCACCCAGACTCCTACGAGAGCCAGGCTCCACTGTCGACATCAGCGCAGCTCCACTCGGACTCCCACGGGAGCCGGGCTCCGCTTCCAGTATCAACTGCTGGTAAGCTCAATCCGGACTCCTATCAGAGCCGGATTTCACCCTTAACTTTGTTTGCAGCGCAGCTCCGCCCGGACTCCTACGGGAGCCGGGCTCCACTGCCGACAGCAAGTGCAGCTCCGCCCGGACTCCTACGGGAGCCGGGCTCCACCGCCGACAGCAAGTGCAGCTCCGCCCGGACTCCTACGGGAGTCAGACTCCACCGCCGACAACAAGTGCAGCTCCGCCCGGACTCCTACGGGAGCCAGGCTCCACCGCCGACAGCAAGTGCAGCTCCGCCCGGACTCCTACGGGAGCCGGGCTCCACCGCCGACAGCAAGTGCAGCTCCGCCCGGACTCCTACGGGAGCCGGGCTCCACCGCCGACGGCAGTTACAGCTCCGCCCGGACTTCTACGGGAGCCAGGCTTCACTGTCGACATCAGCGCAGCTCCGCCCGGACTCCCACGGGAGCCGGGCTCTGCTCTCAGTATCAACTGCTGGTAAGCTCAATCCGGACTCCTATCAGAGCCGGATTTCACCCTTAACTTTGTTTGCAGTGCAGCTCCGCCCGGACTCCTACGGGAGCCGGGCTCCACCGCCGACGGCAGTTGCAGCTCCGCCCAGACTCCTACGGGAGCCAGGCTCCACTGTCGACATCAGTGCAGCTCCGCCCGGACTCCCACGGGAGCCGGGCTCCGCTCTCAGTATCAACTGCTGGTAAGCTCAATCCGGACTCCTATCAGAGCCGGATTTCACCCTTAACTTTGTTTGCAGCGCAGCTCCGCCCGGACTCCTACGGGAGCCGGGCTCCACCGTCGACAGCAAGAGCAACTCCGCCCGGACTCCTACGGGAGCCGGGCTCCGCCGCCGACGGCAGTTGCAGCTCCGCCCGGACTCCTACGGGAGCCAGGCTCCACTGTCGACATCAGCGCAGCTCCGCCTGGACTCCCATGGGAGCCGGGCTCCGCTCTCGGTATCAACTGCTGCTCCGCCAGGACTCCTACGGGAGCCGGGCTCCGTTCACGACCCCTACCGCCAGGAGGGCCTCACCCAGACCTCAACAGAAACCGAGCTCCGGCCGTTACCGAGCTTTAATCGACAGATCCACGCCCCCTGACAGGCCCTCAAAACGGCCACGACCCTGCCCCACTTCCTGTGGCGGACTCCGCGCAGTACCATCATTCCCTGACAAGCCGCAGTAGCCATAGCCGCCCTGCTCCACTTCCTGTGGCGGACTCCGCACAGCTCCACTATCCCCTGGCAGGCCATAGTGACGGCCACGAACCTGCTCCACCTCCTGCGATGGATACCATGCGATTCTCTTGACGACGGACGCTGCTCCACCCCTCATAACAGATTCCACGTGGCGGGTCGAGGTGATGCCCACGTATCTGCTCCATTATATTTCGCAATCAATTCCCCTGACCATGGGCGGCCCACTACCAGGCGGTTACAAACGTCGCCATTAGTCCGTTGCCTCCCCCGCCTATAAAAGGGGGACTCAGATACGTTATTCTTTAAGCTCTTTTGCCTTATCTCAAAACTCTGCTAAACTCTCCGTTCGAGCACTCCATTCTTGTTGAGGCAGAAAACTGACTTGAGCGTCGGAGGGTCTTGCCGGAGCAACCCCACCTCCGGTTTAGACTTCCCTTGCAGGTCCCGGCGGCAACCGCGGCTTCCCCAACTCCAGCTTCTCCGGTGCAGGTGGATTTTTGCACCAACAGGATTGGCGCTAGAGGAAGGGCTAGTGTCTTCGCAGCACCTTTGTTCTTGAAGGAGCGCTCAACGGAGCCGCCTCCGGCCATCTCTCCATCATCTACTCCTAATCCTCCCCCGCGAGATCGACACCCGATGCCTCCGTGTAGGGCATCCACCCGGCGGTCCACGGCCTCCACGGCCAGATCTCAGGCTCCGTCCTCCCCTCCTGTTTCTCAGCCAGCTCCTCCTCCCCCTCCGGCGATGGCGGTCGGTGCGGAGCAGTTTGACTTGCTGGCGCAGCAGGTCAAAGGCCTCGTCAAGGCCGTACAGGCAATGCAGCAGCAGCCGCCGCAGGCGTCGGTGCATCCGAAAGGGGCATCTCTGGAATGCCAGAACCCGACGGTGGGGCGGGCCACCTGGGCCAGCCACCCTGTCCTTCCCAGAAAGGCGAATCCGAGGGTGGAGAGCCCTCAATCGGACCACGACTCCACCCCTGGGAGATCCCTGCCCCCGTTCTGCCAAAGGACCCTCGAGACTCGAAGTCGAGAGGATTTCCTGGACCGGAGGCTCCAGGAGATGAATCGGCGGATCGAAGAACTCCGCCATGCGCCTCCCGCTTACGGTGAGGATATCTGCACTGACCCTCCCTTCTCCCAAATGATTATGCAGGAACCGATCCCGCCGAATTTCAAGCTTCCTCAGTTCGAAAGCTACGACGGGACGTCGGACCCGGTGGATCATCTGGAGGCCTTTCGAATGATGATGCTGCTCCACGGTGCTCCTGACGCCATCTTGTGCCGGGCTTTCCCGTCTACCTTGAAGGGAGTAACAAGAAACTGGTACTCAGCTCTGAAGTCAGGTACCATATTCTCCTTTGATCAAATGAGCCACCAATTCGTGGCCCATTTTGTCAGCAGCCGACGTCCCCGAAAAGGTTCGGAGTCCCTCATCAACATCAAGCAGAGGGAAGGGGAGTCCATACGGGCCTACGTCAACCGCTTCAACATCGCGGCGTTGGAAGTCCGGAACTTGGACCAGTCGGTTGCCATGGCCGCCCTGAAAGGTGGCCTTCAGAAGAATGATCTCTTATACTCCCTGGAGAAGAAGTACCCCAAGGATTTCGCTGATCTGCTGGCTCGGGCTGAAGGATACGCCCGAGCGGAAGAGGCCTTCAAAATGAAGGATGAAGAGACTGCGAGGGAGCTCCAGGCGGGAAATTCTGGTAAGCTCGCAGTTGAGAAGAGGCCAAAGGAAGCCCGGCCTCGCTCCCGATCCCCTCCTGGGCATAAGCGCGCCCATACTCCCCCCCGGGCACGCAGGCAGAGGAGCCCGAACAACAGGTTTCGACAGGGTTCCCCACTAGGGAAGTTTCGCAGCTACGCCCCCCTCAACGCCTCGAAGGCCCAGGTACTGATGGAGGTCAGGGAGCTGCTCCCTAGGCCGGAGAGGATGTGCACGCACCCCGGGAAGCACAACCCCAACAAGTTCTGCCTCTACCATCGCGACCACGGCCACGACACCGAAGAATGCATCCAGCTCCAGGACGAGATCGAGGAGCTCATCTGGCGAGGTCGGCTCGACAGATTCATCCGCCGCCGGCCTGAGGGTAGAGGAGACCGGCCAAGAGCCCTCCCACCGCCCGAACCGCAGAAAAGGGAGGAGCAGCCCGGGGACCGGCCTCCTATCGGGACCATCGACTCCATCGCCGGAGGGCCTCAAGGAGGAGCGGGAGAACTGTAAATGTAATGCTTACTATTTCGTTTTGAATCTACTTTTCTTTCTAGCTAACACGCCCCTCCTACTTAACGCGGATGTATTATGACTGGATATGACCCCTCCAAAAACAACGGCCATGTCGGGAACAGGAGGAGAACCTCGTCCTGACATGAGCAAAGTCAAAGGCCCGGTTCTTTTAGACCGGATGGGGGGAGAGGCCTTACAACGCCCTAATGTGCCCCCACAGCCCTGTTAGGGACAGGAGGAGAACCTCGCCCTAACTTGAGCAAAGTCAAAGGCCCGGTTCTTTTAGACCGGATGGGGGGAGAGGCCTTACAACGCCCTAATGTGCCCCCACAGCCCTGTTAGGGACAGGAGGAGAACCTCGCCCTAACTTGAGCAAAGTCAAAGGCCCGGTTCTTCTAGACCGGATGGGGGAGAGGCCTTACAACGCCCTAATGTGCCCCCACAGCCCTGTTAGGGACAGGAGGAGAACCTCGCCCTAACTTGAGCAAAGTCGAAGGCCCGGTTCTTTTAGACCGGATGGGGGGAGAGGCCTTACAATGCCCTAACGTGCCCCCACGGCCCTGACAGGAACAGGAGGAGAACCTCATCCTGACATGAGCAATGTGGAAGGTCTGGACTCCAACGGGAGCCGGGTTTCCACGACAAAGAGAGGCTTCACCCGGACTCCTACGGGAGCCAGGTTCCTACGACAAGGAAGACTCCACCCGGACTCCTACGGGAGCCGGGTTCCGCCGCCAAGGTAAGCTTCACCCGGGCTCCTACAGGAACCGGGTTCCGCCGCCAAAGGAGAGTTCATCCGGACTCCTACGGGAGTCGGGTTTCTACGCCAAGGAAGACTTCACCCGGACTCCTACGGGAGCCGGGTTCCTACGACAAGGAAGACTCCACCCGAACTCCTACGGGAGCCGGGTTCCGCCGCCAAGGTAAGCTTCACCCGGGCTCCTACAGGAGCCGGGTTTCGCCGCCAAAGAAGAGTTCACCCGGACTCCTACGGGAGCCGGGTTTCTACACCAAAGAAGAGTTCATACGGACTCCTACGGGAGCCGGGTTCCGCCGCCAAGGTAAGCTTTGCCCGGACTCCTACGGGAGCCAGGCTCCACCGCCAAGATAAGCTTCGCCCGAACTCCTACGGGAGCCGGGCTCCACCGCCAAGAAAGACTTCGCCCGGGCTCCTAAGGAAGCCGGGCTCCATCTGCTACTTCGCCAGCAAGGGTTAAAAATGGTGGCGAGACTTGGCCACATGACGAGATCGGATGGAAGGGAAGAGCCCCTTCCCACGACGACCTCTAAGCCGAACAGGCCAAACGACGAGAAAGGGTCAACGAACGACAATGTCGGCGCTACGCGCAGACAAGGTAACACGAAGTGCTTTTTCCTCATTTTCGATATATGTACTACAGGGCCAAGACGGCCAGAGAAAGAGGGATAAAACGACAAGAAAAAAAAAAAAAAAAGGGGGGGTGACTACAAAAGAACTCTAAGGAGGTCCCGCTCCCTCTAACCTAGGGTGATGACCTCCATCCCCCAACCAGGACTGCCTCAGGCTATCCACCGTTTCCTCTAGTTCTTCCTTCTTTTGCAGCATATCCTGGAGCACCTGACGAAGTCGCCGGCTCTCAGCCTCCGCTTCCCGATGCCACTTCCGCAAAACTTCGGACTCCGCCTCTACGTCCGCGACGGCCTTCCGCTCAAGCTCCAGTTGGATTTTTACTTGTTGCAGCTCGGCTGTCTTCTCCCCAAGGGAGGCGGAAATCCCATCGACAGTGCCTCTCAGGGCTTGGAGCTCTTCGTTATCTTGGGCATTAGCCAGCTGCGCCCTAGTAACCAATTGCCTCTGGAGACGAACGACCTCGTCCACCGCCCGACGGAATCTCCCTTTGTACTCTTCTACCTGCCGGCGCCAGCTGGCCCGCTGCACATCGTGGCTCACCTCAGCATCTTGAAGCTGCTTTTGGAGGTCGAAAACTTTTTGTGACCATATCTGCTCATCCCATGCTGTGAGCCGGGATGAGTTCCCTTCCAGCTGGCCGATCCTCCTCTTCGCAGCTGACAGCTCCACCTTAAGGGCGCTGATCCTGGCTTCTTGAGCCCAAGTTCGGTCGCTGGCGCTCTTCGTGCATTCCTCGAGCTCCTTTGTGAAGTTCGCCTTCCTCCGGCTGTAGTCCATGATTGCCTTCACTTGGAGACTCCTGAAGTGGGCGGCCTCAGCGGCGACCTCGGAATAGCATTTTTTCGACTTGCGGAGCTCGTCCTCCGACTTTTTCAACTTCTTCATCAGGTGGAGGACCTCCTTTTTGAGCCATTGGATAGTTGACTTCAGCGGGACCCCCAGGGGCAAGGGGAGTGCTTCGGCGGGGCGCTGCCATCGGAAGATGCAAACGTCAAAGACCAGCTCATTACGAGAAGAAAGGCAGAAAAGAAGGAACAGGGGGAAGGAAAGACCATCCACAATAAGAAATTCAACTTTATTGATTAATTTTGAAGACAAGCGGAAAAGAAATATGGCGACAAAAGAAAGGTACAAGGTCGGAGGTCTCAGACCTCGGGGGCAGGGGGTGGAGAGCCCGACGCGGAGGGTGCGACTGCGGCAGCGACGGACGAAGGGGCGGCCTCATCGTCAGACTCCTCCAAAAAGCCGAGATCAAGGTCGGGGTATCTGCTGGCCACCCTCTCTCGGCAGAGCTCGAACCCCTTGGTGAACGCCTCCAGGCCGAACTGGACGTTCAGCTCCCTCATCTCCGCGAAGGTCTTGAACTCCTCCATCGCAAGGGTCCTGGCCTCTGAGACCAGAACCGGAGTTTGCTCGACCAGATGGGCGACCTCGGCCTCCGCCTTCCTTGCCGACTCCTCCATGCTTCGCCTCTCCTCCTCTCGGGCTCGTCTTTCCTCTTCCCGGTCTTGTCTCTCTCTCTCCAGGGCCTCCCGGAGGGCGGCCACTTCGGCCGTCTTCGCTTGAAGACGAGCAACCTCATCTTGGCAGCGCTCCTCCGCCCGAAGAAGATCCCTTCTCATGCGGCCCGACGCCTCGACATAGGCGAAGAGCTGGTGCCCGATCTGCAAGGACAGATAGAGAATCACAACAAAGATCGAGCAACTGTGCCAGTAAAAATCCGCTTACCTCAAGAAAGGACCCCAAGGTGTCCCAGGCCCGCTGCTCGGGATCGGCACGGTCGATCCTCTCCACGACATCGGACAGATTGCAACCATCGAGCAGCCGACGGATCAGAGCCTTGTCGTTGAAGGGGTTCTCCGATCCCCCCTCGGAGCAGACGGACTCGTCTGCAGCGGCTCGGTGGCTGCTCGGCCTGCGGGCCACCGATTTTCTCCTCCTCCCCGCGGCGGGCGCCTCCGCGGGACGGACCTCCGGAATGGGGACCCCGATCGGCGGGCTCCTTGGGGGAGCCCGGGGGGCCGCTGGCTCGGCATCCGAAGGAATGTCGATTGCCGGGGTCGCCTGGACGGGCGCAGCCAAGCTCGTCTCCTCCACCCTGACCCTCTTCGCTGAGCCAGAAGTCATCGCGCCCTTCCTTTTCTGGGCTCTCATAGCCTTGGCGAGCATCCGTGTGGCTTCGGCGTCCATTGCTAAAAAAAAAAAAAAAAAAAAAAAAAACACAGGAAAAGAAAAGAAGAAGAAGGTGGGCACTAACCTATCTTGCCCTAGGGGCCTGGGGAGCGAGAAACGGAAGGTGCCTACGGCTCGAGAGGGCGTTCGCTAGAGCAGACTCTCGGGGAGATGACAGACGTGAGCAAGAAATCAGAAACGGAGTGGGGCGCATGAAGGGGGAAGGACGGGTTTAAATAGACCCTGGGATCCGGCGCCATAATGATCTCGAATCCCCCCAGGCCAGTCCGCATCCGACGCGTGTCCCGCTCCCCGTGGCAGACGGCTGAAGGCGGCTGGCGGTTGGCAGGGTCATAATTGCACCGTACCTAGGCTAGCGTACCTGCGGGGTCTTCGAAGCGTCCCCTCGTACCACCCCAATTCGAAAAGACTCCGGCACGCGCTCATTTAATGCCAAAATATCTGGGAGCGGTGGGGCGCGGTATTCGAAGGGATGGTTCCGGCTGTACTTTTGTGTACTTTCTTCATTTGAAATTCAAAACTCGGATGTAGGGGGACTGGTGTTGGGTATAAAATACCCACAGCCGGAACCCACGGCGGAACCGCCATCAGCAAGTGCAGCTCCGCCCGGACTCCTACGGGAGCCGGGCTCCACCGCCGACAGCAAGTGCAGCTCCGCCCGGACTCCTACGGGAGCCGGGCTCCACCGTCGACAGCAAGTGCAGCTCCGCCCGGACTCCTACGGGAGCCGGGCTCCACCGCCGACGGCAGTTACAGCTCCGCCCGGACTCCTACGGGAGCCAGGCTCCACTGTCGACATCAGCGCAGCTCCGCCCGAACTCCCACGGGAGCCGGGCTCCGCTCTCAGTATCAACTGCTGGTAAGCTCAATTCGGACTCCTATCAGAGCCGGATTTCACCCTTAACTTTGTTTGCAGCGCAGCTCCGCCCGGACTCCTACGGGAGCCGGGCTCCACCGCCGACGGCAGTTGTAGCTCCGCCCGGACTCCTACGGGAGCCAGGCTCCACTGTCGACATCAGCGCAGCTCCGCCCGGACTCCCACGGGAGCCGGGCTCCGCTCCCAGTATCAACTGCTGGTAAGCTCAATCCGGACTCCTATCAGAGCCGGATTTCACCCTTAACTTTGTTTGCAGCGCAGCTCCACCCAGACTCCTACGGGAGCCGGGCTCCACCGCCGACAGCAAGTGCAGCTCCGCCCGGACTCCTACGGGAGCCGGGCTCCACCACCGACAGCAAGTGCAGCTCCGCTCGGACTCCTACGGGAGCCGGGCTCCACCGCCGACAGCAAGTGCAGCTCCGCCCGGACTCCTACGGGAGCCGGGCTCCACCACCGACAGCAAGTGCAGCTCCGCCCGGACTCCTACGGGAGCCGGGCTCCACCGCCGACGGCAGTTACAGCTCCGCCCGGACTCCTACGGGAGCCAGGCTCCACTGTTGACATCAGCGTAGCTCCGCCCGGACTCCCACGGGAGCCGGGCTCCGCTCTCAGTATCAACTGCTGGTAAGCTCAATCTGGACTCCTATCAGAGCCGAATTTCACCCTTAACTTTGTTTGCAGCGCAGCTCCGCCCGGACTCCTACGGGAGCCGGGCTCCACCGCCGACGGCAGTTGCAGCTCCGCCCGGACTCCTACGGGAGCCAGGCTCCACTGTCGACATCAGCGCAGCTCCGCCCGGACTCCCATGGGAGCCGGGCTCCGCTCTCAGTATCAACTGCTGGTAAGCTCAATCCGGACTCCTATCAGAGCCAAATTTCACCCTTAACTTTGTTTGCAGCGCAGCTCCGCCCGGACTCCTACGGGAGTCGGGCTCCACCGCCGACAGCAAGAGCAGCTCCGCCCGGACTCCTACGGGAGCCGGGCTCCACCGCCGATGGTAGTTGCAGCTCCGCCCAGACTCCTACGGGAGCCAGGCTCCACTGTCGACATCAGCGTAGCTCCGCCCAGACTCCCATGGGAGCCGGGCTCCGCTCTCGGTATCAACTGCTGCTCCGCCAGGACTCCTACGGGAGCCGGGCTCCGTTCACGACCCCTACCGCCAGGAGGGCCTCACCCGGACCTCAACAGAAACTGGGCTCCGGCCGTTACCGAGCTTCAATCGACAGATCCACGCCCCCTGACAGGCCCTCAAAACGGCCACGACCCTGCCCCACTTCCTGTGGCGGACTCCGTGCAGTACCATCATTTTCTGACAAGCCGCAGTAGCCATAGCCGCCCTGCTCCACTTCCTGTGGCGGACTCCGCACAGCTCCACTATCCCCTGGCAGGCCACAGTGACGGCCACGAACCTGCTCCACCTCCTGCGACGGATACCATGAGATTCTCCTGACGACGGACACTGCTCCACCCCTCATAACAGATTCCACGTGGCGGGTCGAGGTGATGCCCACGTATCTGCTCCATTATATTTCGCAATCAATTCCCCTGACCATGGGCGGCCCACTACCAGGCGGTTACAAACGTCGCCATCAGTCCGTTGCCTCCCCCGCCTATAAAAGGGGGACTCAGATACGTTATTCTTTAAGCTCTTTTGCCTTATCTCAAAACTCTGCTAAACTCTCCGTTCGAGCACTCCATTCTTGTTGAGGCAGAAAACTGACTTGAGCGTCGGAGGGTCTTGCCGGAGCAACCCCACCTCCGGTTTAGACTTCCCTTGCAGGTCCCGGCGGTGACCGCGGCTTTCCCAACTCCAGCTTCTCCGGCGCAGGCGGATTTTTGCACCTACAAAGTGCTTGGTACAGATTTTGAAGGTACTTTATTTAGGATATAGACAGTAGCTTCTAGGGTATATCCCTAGAAGAAAATAAGCAAATCTGTATGGCACATCATAGACCGTATCATGTCTAATAAAGTATGATTCCTCTTTTCTGCTACATCATTTAGCTGTCGTGTATAGGGAGGGATCCATTCGGAGAGAATTCTATTTTTTTAAGATGATCTTTTCTGCTACATCATTGGATAAGTATTCTCTTCCTCGATCAGATCGAAGGATTTTAATATTTTTTTTTAATTTATTTTTAGACCATACTTTGATACTCTTTAAATTTATCAAAGACTTTGAATTTGTGTTTCATAAGATACACATATCCAAACCTAGATAAATCATTAGTGAATATTATAAAATAAGAGTATCCTCCTCTGGCTTTTATTGTCATAGGATCACATACATCAGTATGTATAAGTTCTAATAACTTGTTTGTCCTTTCTCTATATCCACTAAATGGAGTCTTAGTCATTCTTCTCATAAGACAAGATTCACAAGTTTCTAATAATTGATAATCATAAGGATCAAAGTACTCTTCTTTGTATAACTTGTTAATTCTTGTCTCACTTATATGACCAAACCGATAATACCAAAGTAAAATATTATTTATCTCTTTTCTCTTTCGCTTTTAATTTTCATCAATATGAAAAATATTGTTATTAGATAGAACCAGAAGACCATTATTAACAATATCATGACAAAGAATTTCATTAGAAAAAAAAAATTGAGCAACTATTGCTCTTTCCATTAATTTCATAATCTTGTTGCAATAGCAATGGTACAGAAATAATATTTTTAATGATCTTAGACATATAATAACAGTTTTCTAGCTCCAAGATCTTTTCAAAAGATAACTTCAACATATACATCCCTATAGCCTCTGCTTGAATGGACTCTCCTCCAGTGCCGTAGAGCTCGAAGTCACCCTTCTTCAGCACTTTAATGTTCTGCAGCCCCTACAATGACTTACAGATATAGAACCACAGGCGGTATCCAATACCCAAGAGTCTGAATTGGAAGAATTTAATGAAAGAATTGTATGTATCTCATACATACCTTTTTGGTGCATCACTCGCACCAGCCTTGATAGTTGCAAGATATAACTTGTAATTCCTTTTCCAGTGTCTTGCCTTACCACAGTGAAAGTAGACACCCTGTCTGAAAATTTTTTTCCCTTCTTCTTCATTTTGCCACCCTTAGGGTTCAGTGCTTTCTTTGAACCTTTAAAACCTGACTTCTTCTTAAAAGTTTTATCCATAAGAAGAAGTGGAGCTTTTTCTTTCTTTTTGTGGCTCTCAGTTGTGTTGAGCATATTCAACAGCTCATGCAAGGAGGTATTCAATTTGTTCATGTGATAGTTCATGACAAATTGAGTGAACGACTTGGAGAGAGATTGCAGGATCAAATCTTGACTTAATTCTCTATCCATCACAAAACCTAGTTGACCCAATCTGATGATCAGATTAATGACCTTCAGGACATGATCTTGTATGGATAACCCCTCGATCATTCTAGCATGGAATAACTGCTTAGGTATCTCATATCTAGCAGTCGTATTCTATTCTCCATACAACTCTTTAAGATTAAGGAGTATGGATTGAGTATCCATGCTCTCATGCTGCCTCTATAATTCATTGCTCATAGAGGCCAGTATGATGTACTTGATAGTTAAACTATCATTCTTCCACATCCTGTATGTGGATACCTCCTCCTCTGTGGCATCATCCCCAATCTCTTGTAGTTCGGAGACATCAAGAATATAGGAGAGCTTTTCCTGAGTGAGTATGATTTTTAAATTTCTTAACCAGTCTACATAATTGAGACCGATCAACTTGTTAAAATCTAAAATTTTTCGTAATGATAGTAAAGATGCCATTTGTAGAATTTAATTTACAATAATTAAAGAACATTACATAAGCAAACAACTAATGTTGACTCACAAAATTAAATAAAGTCTTTAGATTTAATTATATCTCTCACTATTTTATCGAATATCATAACCCTCTACTATGATGAATGAGATATATTACATATTCATCTTAGTAGGATTGAGACCCTAGTTCCTTATAATGATCTTGTGTTAACACAACAAACCCTTATAAGTTTATAGGTAGAAAACTCTTTTCAATTAAATCTTATGTAATTTTCAATATCATATCTTAACCTTTAAAATATTATTAGCCTTGTGTTAACACAACAAGATATAATATTTTAGTTAAGTTGGATCTTTCATTTCAATACAGTCAAATTCGAATATAACTACCCTTGTGTTAACACAACAAAGCAGTACATTTAAAATTTTCATAAGTATCTTCTATGCACCAGGATTATGTTATATCAATTCTTATGATAAGTCTTATGTTAACATAATAAACTAGCCATTGTTTATGATGTAATATTAACGTAGCATGAAGGAAGGCCCTAAGTAGTGTTTTCAACATTAGGATTTTTCAATATCAAGACTGCTTAATCAAATTGGCCAGGTAAGTAAGATGGGGGTTCCTCCATTGCTTTCCTTAGATGTCAATAAATTAGTCAGGTCAAATAATAGAACCAATTAAAAAACCACCTATAGCACTTTTCTAGACACTAATTAATCAATTGATCAAAAATTGGTTAACCCCTAGTTGCATATCACTACAACTTAATATAATTTTTAATGAGGGTTTTTATTTGGTCTTATGCACATTCTAACTATATAATGCTAATTTATACTAATATATATTAGTATTAAAATATTTTATCTGTATAAGTGTAACATATGGACTTTCATCATCCTAGGACAATCTTGCAGCACAACCCCATTATGCTAGGACAACCTTATGTCAGGATGATGAAGTAGTGCATCATATATGCATCAATTCATATCATCATATTAAAGCATAATAGATGGCATAAATCATTTTATAGCATGAATGATACTATGCATCATATAAACATTATGTATCTACGATTGAACCAAACAAGGCCGGCTCTGATACCACTATAAGATTTTAGAGTGGACATGCATAGTGAAAGCATAATAAATTTTAAAAATCTTAAATTATAAAATCTTAATTATTAAACCTATAAACCAGTATCTCTTTGATAATTAACAATCACATATAATATATATTCAATATTAAATTCAAGCTATAGAAGAATACCTGCAACGCTTAATCTAAATTCTGATAGAACCTCTGTTGCTCCTAGATTGATTTTGATGATTACAAAGCAGATTGAAGGGATACAAATATTTTTAAAAGTCTTTATGCTCTACAGGGGCAAAATTATAATTTTACTAAAATCCTGATTTGATAGCATCATTTGGTAGAACAAATGATTTGTAATCTATTGATGAAAATTTCATTATTTTTGGACTTATATTTTTGAAGTTATGAAGGTTTGAAGTGCATGAGTCGACTCATGAGTCAACTCATGGCACTATGAGCTGATTGGCACGCAAAAATTTCCCTTGGCACGCTGGATTTTTGACTTGGCACAACCTGTGAGTCGACTCATGAGTCGACCCATAAGGCATGAGTCGACTCATGAGTCGACCTCTGTTGATTTGAGCCAAAAAATCCAGAAATCAAACTTGTCTGGCTGTTGCAACAGAAGTCGAATCATGAGTCGACTCCTGAAGCATGAGTCGACTCATGAGTCGACCCCTGCGATGAAAAATATCCGCAACGGCTAGTTTTTTGTCCATTTTAATTGCCTTTTATGCTTCCTAAAAATGCTCTAACGGCTCTTTTTCTGCCTAATATGTTTTCTCTTGTTTCTTAATGCTATAAAATGTTTCAAAAGGTGAAAATACAAGAAACAATTGAGAGGATCCAAAATATACATGAGGTGATCAACGAGATACTCGAGAGAAAAAGAAAAGAGGATCCAAAATCTACACGAGAGAGACAGGTGATCCACAATATACAGAGAGATTGTGAAAGAGATTCAAGAGCATTCAAAGAGAGGATTTTTCACGCCTATTGTTCAACCTTGATCAAGAGATCTTTCAAAGCCTTCAAGAAGTCTTCAATCAAAGATCATCTTCTCCTCAAGCGTTCATTCAACTTTTCATCCATCTTGAGAAAATACAAAAGGGATTCTTCATTTGAGTAAAGTATTTTTATTGTTATATTCGCTCATTTAAGGAGCTGTTATTGTATTAATTTGTGCTTTAAACTGTCTTACTCTTTGTGAGTAATTGTTCTTGTTTTTGGTAGGGTTTTCAAAACAAGGGAAGGTTGATCCGAACCTGAAATCGGAGTATTTTTGGGTTGGCTTGTATCCGGGAAACAAGTGGACTAGCTTGGGATAGCTAGTGTCGGAGTTTCCGATGATTTGTATTCGGGTTAAATACAAGTATAGTGGATTGAAATTCCCAAGTAGGAGCTTGGGGAGTGGATGTAGGTGCAAGGTTGCACCGAACCACTATAAACCTTGTGTTTGTGGTGTGCTTTATTATTTCTCTTTATTTCTTTATTATATCCTTGCATTCTTGCTTTAGGAATTTAATCTTGAATTAAAGTCTTTCTTCTCAATTCATCATAAGTAATTAGTTAAGCTTAAAATTTTTAAAAACCCAATTCACCCCCCCTCTTGGGTTGCATAGCTGGGCAACAAGTGGTATCAGAGTCCGGTGCTCTAGCCCTTCTTTGATCTAACAATCAAAGAGCCAAAGATCTATGGCAACCCATGTCGGTACTTCTCTAGCCGAGGGGCAATCTAAAATCGACCTCCACTTTTCAATGGTCTAATTACACCTATTGGAAAGCTCGGATGAAGATATTCATACAAGCACTCGACTATGATATGTGGAGTATCATAGTGAACGGTCCTCACACACCCACCAAGATTATAGATGGTGAGGAGTCAACCAAACCGAGAAAGAATGGGATGAGGTTGATAAGAAATTGGCACAATTAAATGCCAAAGCTATGAATGTTCTTTATTGTGCACTAGATGCAAATAAATTTAATCGCATTTCTACTTGTGCATCTGCTAAAGAAATATGGGATAGGTTAGAAGTAACCCATGAGGGAACAAATCAAGTAAAAGAGACTAAAATAAACATGCTAGTGCATAAATATGAATTGTTCAAAATAGAGCATGATGAGTCCATAACTGCTATGTTTACTCATTTTACTGATATAATTAATGGTTTGAAGAGTCTTGGCAAATCTTATACTAACAGTGAGCTTGTAAGGAAGATTCTCAGGTCATTGCCAAGAACTTGGGAAGCCAAGGTGACTGCCATCCAAGAAGCAAAGGACTTGAACACTCTACCTCTAGAAGAGCTTCTTGGATCCTTGATGACTCATGAACTTAGCATGAAGCAACATCAAGAGGATGAAGTCAAAAAGAAAAGAACCATTGCCCTCAAATCCACAGCTTCGCCTGATTATGAAACGGATGACTCTGAAGATGAAGAACAGGATGAAGAGATGGCACTCATCACCCGGAGATTTAAGAAGTTTCTAAGAAAAAGAAACAGGGGATGAGAAAGAAGTCATTCACAAAAGGGGAACAAAGCAAAGAGAAAGAGAAAGATCAACCCCTTATATGCTACGAGTGCAAGAAGCCGGACATTTCAGATCCGAATGTCCACAACTGAAGAGAGGTCCCAAAAAGTTTAAAAAGAAAGCAATGATGGCGACTTGGAGTGCGAGTGACGACTCAAGCTCCGATGAGGAAACCTCAACAGAACAAGCTAACCTGTGCCTTATGGCACACGAAAATGAGGTAACTTCTGAATCCACTAGTGAATTTACTTTTGAAGAATTGCATGAAGCATTCTATGACTTAATTGATGAATTAAAGAAACTAGGAATGAAAAACAAAGAACTGAAATTGAAAATCAGTCCTTAGTGAAACAAGCTGAAAACCTTTCAATTGAAAAATCCACCTTGATTCAAGAAAATCAAAACTTAAAGAATGAAATTAACAAGCTGAAACCTATAGTAGATAAGTTCACCTTAAGTTCAAACAAACTAAATATGATTCTTGATAATCAAAAAGCTGTATATGATAAGGCTGGACTTGGCTATAACCCCTTGAAGAAACAAAAATTTTTGAAGAATATTTATGTAAATTATTCAAGTAACAAGTCTACAAATATTACTTGTTTCAAATGTGGTAGAATAGGACATAAATCATACACATGCCTCAAATCTGCAAACACAACTATAAAAAAATATGGGTTCCAAAAGGAACCATTTTGACTAACCTAAAAGGACCCAAGAAAGCTTGGGTACCTAAGACAGAAACTTGACCTTTGCTTGCAGGTGTGTCTAGCATCCCAAGGAGGAAACAGAAATGGTATCTTGACAGTGGATGCTCGAGACACATGACTGGTGATGAATCACAATTCATCACGCTTGATGCTAAGGATGGAGGGATGGTCACCTTTGGAGATAATGGCAAAGGAAAGATCATCGGGATAGGTAACATTGGTATCACTCCCTCCAAATACATTGAAAATATTTTGTTAGTTAAAGGTTTAAAGCATAACTTACTTAGCATTAGTCAATTTTGTGATAAAGGGTATAAAGTTGTTTTTGAATCATCTGTTTGCATTGTGACTAGTCCTATTAACGATGGTATTAAATTTATAGGACATAGGCATGGCAATGTTTATATGGTAGATTTGAATGATTTAGCCAAATTAGACATGCAATGCCTAGTTTCCTTGAATGCTAAAGTTAATGAGACTAGTTGGCTGTGGCATCGTAGACTTGCACATATTAGCATGCATTCTCTTTCAAAATTAATTAAGAAAGAATTAGTTCTTGGTTTGCCAAAACTGAATTTGAAAAGGATAGAATTTGTGATGCATGCCAATTAGGAAAACAAACTAGAGTTTCATTTAAATCCAAAAATACTCTTTCAACTTCTAGACCTCTAGAGCTCTTACATATGGACTTATTTGGACCAACTAGAACCACTAGTCTAGGAGGAAAATGATATGGCTTTGTAATTATAGATGATTACTCTCGTTTTACTTGGGTTTTCTTTTTGGCACACAAAAATGAAACTTTTCATATTTTCACCAAATTTCACCGAAAAATCACTAATGAAAAAGGGTTTTCAATTCAAAATATTAGAAGTGATCATGGAACTGAATTTGAAAATCAAGACTTTGAAAACTTTTGTGATGAAAATGGAATTGGCCATAACTTCTCTGCTCCTAGGACACCCCAACAGAATGGGGTAGTTGAAAGGAAAAATAGAACCTTAGAAGAAATGGCCCGTACCATGCTTTGTGAAAGCAACCTTCCAAGATATTTTTGGGCGGAAGCAATTAACACAGCATGTTACATTTTAAATCGTGCCTTAATTAGACAATTTTTAAAGAAAACCCCCTATGAACTTTGGAAAGGAAGAAAACCAAATATTGCATACTTTCATGTTTTTGGTTGCCGATGTTTTGTATTAAATAATGGCAAAGAAAAACTTGGTAAATTTGATGCAAAATCAGATGAAGCAATCTTTCTAGGTTACTCCTCCACTAGTAAAGCATTTAGAGTTTTCAACAAAAGAACTTTAGTAGTTGAGGAGTCAATACATGTTGTTTTTGATGAATCTAACGATCTTCCTTCAAGGAAGAATGAGGGTGTTGATGATGCAGATCCACTAATAGAAGGTATGAAGGAGATCACTCTGAAAGATTCAGCAACTCCAGAAGACAAGGATCAAGAAGACAAACAAGATGAGAGAGGTGAAGAAATTCAAGAACAACCTCAAGGTACAAATGACCTACCCAAGGAATGGAGGTATGTTCATAACCACCCTAAGGAGTTAATTATTGGTGATCCTATGCATGGGGTAAAAACCGTTCTTCACTTAGAGATGTAGTTAATCATTGTGCTTTTGTATCTCATCTTGAACCTAAAACTTTTGAAGAAGCTGAAAATGATCATAATTGGATTAATGCAATGCAAGAGGAACTTAATCAATTTGAAAGAAATAATGTTTGGACCTTAGTATCAAGACCTAAAAATTATTCAATAATTGGCACAAAATGGGTCTTTAGAAACAAATTAGATGAGCATGGAAATGTAATTAGAAATAAAGCAAGACTGGTTGCTAAGGGATATAATCAAGAAGAAGGAATTGATTTTGATGAAACCTTTGCACCTGTTGCTAGATTAGAAGCTATTAGACTTCTACTTGCATATGCTTGCTTTATAAAATTCAAATTATTTCAAATGGATGTTAAAAGTGCATTTTTAAATGGATATATTGCTGAAGAAGTATATGTAGAACAACCTCCTGGATTTGAAAATCATGCTTTTCCTAATCATGTCTTTAGATTAAATAAAGCTTTATATGGATTAAAACAAGCACCTAGAGCATGGTATGATAGGCTAAGCAAATTTCTACTAAATAATGGTTTTTCAAGAGGTAATGTAGATACAACCCTCTTTATTAAAAGAAATCAAAATGATATGCTAGTTATACAAATTTATGTTGATGACATAATTTTTGGGTCTACTAATGAATCCCTTTGTCAAGACTTTGCTAAGCTTATGCAGGGGGAGTTCGAGATGAGCATGATGGGAGAACTCACCTTCTTCCTCGGACTCCAAATCAAACAATCAAAAGAGGAATCTCCATCACCCAAAGCAAGTACACCAAGGAACTACTCAAAAGATTTGGAATGGAGAACTGCAAACCAATTGGCACACCAATGAGTCCCTCATGTAAGCTTGACAAGGATGATGAAAGTAAATGTGTAGACTTAAAATACTATAGAGGTATGATTGGCTCATTATTATATTTAACTGCAAGTAGGCCTGATATCATGTTTAGTGTTTGTTTATGTGCTAGATATCAATCTAATCCTAAAGAATCTCATTTGAATGCTGTTAAAAGAATCCTTAGATACTTAAATGGTACTCAAACTCTGGGTTATGGTACTCTAAGACTCACAAATTGATTTATTAGGATATTCAGATGCTGATTTTGCTGGATGTAAATTAGATAGAAAAAGCACAAGTGAACTTGCCAATTTTTGGAGTTAACCTAATCTCATGGTTTAGCAAGAAACAAAATTCGGTGGCACTGTCTACGGTTGAGGCCGAATACATTGCAGCCGGAAGTTGTTGTGCTCAAATCTTGTGGATTAAGCAACAACTCGAAGACTTTGGAATCAAACTTAATGAAACACCAATAAGATGTGACAACACAAGTGCCATAAATCTATCTAAAAATCCAATTCAACACTCAAGATCCAAACATATTGAAATAAGACATCATTTCATAAGAGAACATGTTCAAAAAAAAATATAATTCTTGAATATGTTTGTACTGAAAATCAATTAGCTGATATCTTTACAAAGGCCCTTAGTGAGGATAAATTCTATGAAATTAGGAGAAATCTAGGAATTCTAGATCCTTATGCCTAAATCTTTCTCAATTTCCAAGAATTGATTCTTAGAGCTCAATTTCCAACATCAATCCTGATCCCAAAAGCTCAAATTTATCATTCTAAAAACTTATCTTTGAGCAAAACTTCTTCTCCCAAAATTTTGAATTTTTCTGGAATTTATTCATATTTTTTTTGAATTTCTAACTTCATGAGTCGACCCCCATGAGTCGACTCAATGGCAAACTTGTTATTTCCTCAAACTTCCCACGGGCTCATTGTTTTTATAAGGGTCCCTGTTCGTGAGACGACTCATCCGCTCATCTTCTTCCTTCCAAAAGTCGACTTCTCCAATTTCTTTTGCTCCAAATCCAAGGATTTATTTCGAGGCAATTCTCCCTCCTCCTCTCCACCAAAAATCGCCACCTTGGAAAGGGATTTTTGTGCTTTCTCCCATTGTTTGGCACGGTTGGAACGTGCCCTAGCACTCCACCGTTCTTCCCAAATCCACTTCTTTTCTCCACCAAAATCCCTCTTCACTCTCTTGTGATCCCTCCTCCACTCATTCACATGTTCCTCCAAGTCTTCTAGTCTGCTACTGTAGTGTATATGGCTCCGAAGATGAAACTTCCCCAAAGAAGAAAGTCAATCCGTGAGACTGAAGAAATTGTCCGAAAGAAAAGGCAAGTTGGTCAGTCTTCCAGTGCTCCCACTCCAGGTTCAGTATCTGCTCAAGGTCCCCCTCAATCCCTTCTAAGCCCCAGTAAGAATCCTCTTTCTGATAGAAAAGTCGAAACCGGGAAGAATATAGATTTTCGGTTCTTTGAAAAGAGGGTTTTACATTTGCAACTAAGATTAAAAACCAAGGATGGGAATTCTACTGCTCCCTTAAGGAAGTCACCTATGTTGACCTAGTTAGAGAATTCTACCAGAACCTACATTATGGAAATGGGTCAGTGACTTCAACAGTCAAGGGAATTGATATTTGCTTGGATAGTTTGGGAGAGATACTTCAGTTGCCTAGTGAGGGTTACTCTTATATGGAACTCCCAGTAAAAGAAGAGGGGATCAGAATTATTTTAGGAGAAACTTTTTCAGGAAGTTTAAATAAATTGGAAGCAAAGATTTTGTCCATTGAGATGAGGATCTTGCATCAGATGGTAACGAAGCTCTTCTTTCCTAGGAGTGGTAGGCATGACTTACTTTCTAGCAGAGATGTTTGTATCATGTTTCATGTCATCACTCAGACCCCCCTGAACCTCCCTGCACTTATGATAGAGGCCATGAGAGAAACTTTGAACAGATCCAAGGCACACTTGCCTTATGGTATGGCCCTTACTAGAGTATTTAGGAGGTTTGGAGTTAGCTGTGAGGGGGAGGCTTCTACTAAGCTCTCTCATGTGGACACTTTCAACCAACACACCCTACACCGAATGAGATTTACAAAGACTGATGGTGGTTGGATAAGGGCTCTGAAGAAAGAGCTGAGGAGAGAGCTGAGGATAGAGCTGAAGACAGAACTGAAGACAGAGCTGAAGAAGAAGGTCCATCATCTCCTGTCCATGACTTCAGGGCAGCATCACCAAATATCCAGTTCATTCCTGATACAAAGGCTGGCCCTTCAGAGTTTACTAGGATGCCCACACCAGTGTTCAGCTAGAGAGCAGAGCACCTCAATCAGAGTTCAGACTGGCTGACGATCAGATCGAGCAGATATCACAGCATGTGGCTTCTTTGCTATCTAGTCAGTGGAGCAGTACTACTTTTGCACCAGGAGCCACTTCTTCTGATCAGACCATGACTCCCCACATATCCACTATGTTTCAGATGATATCAGATCAGTCCATCCGGATTCAGCAGCTTGAGGACACCGTCTGGAGACTGACTGGCAGAGTTCTTGACTTACAGGGGCAAGTCCTTGCTTTGGCCCATCCTAAGCCACAGGAGTCCACTATTGAGGTCACAGACCTCACTGCAGAGGCTGGCAGGCTCAGAGGAGCACTAGAAGGTGGATATGAGTTACTGAGGAAAGAGATCCGAGGATCGAGTGAGCATGCAACCACTCAGTTCACTGCTCTACTTCAATCTGTTTCCAGAGCACTGAACGTACTTGATTCCATTAGACTCACCCTTTCTGTTCAGTCCTTAGCCTCTCAGCGTTCTCAGCCACCCAGTTCTTCTCGCTCTCCTGCTCGTGCCAGAGGCAGACGGGGTAGAGGACGCACTTCTGATCCATCAGCTTCTCATCCCATATCTGATGACTCCGATCCATGACTTCTCATGATCATTACTAGATCCTAGGTGTTAGTGTCTTGTTCTAGATCTGTATTTTGGGGCCATGTATTGACAATTAGCTGGTTGACTTTTGTATTAAGAACTATGTAATGAAACAATTATAGTTTTATGGAATCATCTTTTACTTATATCTCTACCTTTTGTAATGATGTCGATCATATTTTGGTTATATATATTCTCCTTGTTGAAATATTGTCTTCTCTTTGTTGTTGTTTGCTGTTAATAATTGCTGTATTTTGGGGGAGCAAACATCTGTGATAAACTCTAAAGGGGGAGAAATTAAAGAATGTTTCAGAAAAAGGAGGAGTTAACCATGTTTGATGATGTCAAAAAGGGAGAGAAATTAAACAAAAAAATTGGAGAAATTAAACAAAAATGATGAGCAATTAAACAAAAAGCAATTCAACAAAAGCAAAACCATAAATGATGAGCAATTAAAGAAAAAGCAATCCATCAAAACTAAAACTACAAATTATGAGAAATTAATGAATGAATTGGAAAATTTAAAGAACAATATCAAAAGTACAATGCTAAGTACAATGCAAATAAGTAACTTTAAATTATTTCTTTACATATGCTCTGATTTGCTTTAAAAATTTAAATATGCTCTGATATACTTCAAAATTCCAACTTGCTCTGATACATCTTTTGAAATTTTATTTACCTTGATACATCTTAAGAAATTTAACTTACTCTGATACATCTTAAAATTTTTTTAACTTGCTCTGATACATTATAAAATTTGCTCTGATACATTGTGAAATTTTTTTGATACATTGTAAAATCTTTTCTGATAATATTGTAAAAATTATTTTTCTTGCTCTGATACATTGCAAAATTTATTTTTCTCTTGCTCTGATACATCTTAAACTCAAAATGATCTAATACTCTTTTCAAATCTTTAAGAAAATGGACAAACTATTTTTGTATATGACTATTTATATTACATGCCAAAAGAATCATATTCTTTTCAAGCATCTATAATGCATTCACATAAATGCTTTTGTTCAAATATTTTGTCATCATCAAAAAGGGGGAGATTGTTGCTCCTAGATTGATTTTGATGATTACAAAGCAGATTGAAGGGATACAAATTTTTTTAAAAGTCTTTATGCTCTACAGGGGCAAAATCATAATTTTACTAAAATCCTGATTTGATAGCATCATTTGGTAGAACAAATGATTTGTAATCTATTGATAAAAATTTCATTATTTTTGGACTTATATTTTTGAAGTTATGAAGGTTTGAAGTGCATGAGTCGACTCATGAGTCAACTCATGGCACTATGAGCTGATTGGCATGCAAAAATTTCCCTTGGCACGCTGGATTTTTGACTTGGCACGACCTGTGAGTCGACTCATGAGTCGACCCACAAGGCATGAGTCGACTCATGAGTCGACCTCTGCTGATTTGAGCCAAAAAATCCAGAAATCAAACTTGTCTGGCTGTTGCAACAGAAGTCAACTCATGAGTCGACTCCTGAAGCATGAGTCGACTCATGAGTCGACCCCTGCGACGAAAAATATCCGCAACGGCTAGTTTTTTGCCCGTTTTAATTGCCTTTTATGCTTCCTAAAAATGCTCTAACGGCTCTTTTTCTGCCTAATATGTTTTCTCTTATTTCTTAATGCTATAAAATGTTTCAAAAGGTGAAAATACAGGATACAATTGAGAGGATCCAAAATATACACGAGGTGATCAACGAGATACTCGAGAGAAAAAGAAAAGAGGATCCAAAATCTACACGAGAGAGACAGGTGATCCACAATATACACGAGAGATTGTGAAAGAGATTCAAGAGCATTCAAAGAGAGGATTTTTCACGCCTATTGTTCAACCTTGATCAAGAGATCTTTCAAAGCCTTCAAGAAGTCTTCAATCAAAGATCATCTTCTCCTCAAGCGTTCATTCAAATTTTCATCCATCTTGAGGAAATACAAAAAGGGGATTCTTCATTTGAGTAAAGTATTTTTATTGTTATATTCGCTCATTTAAGGAGCTGTTATTGTATTAATTTGTGCTTTAAATTGTCTTACTCTTTGTGAGTAATTGTTCTTGTTTGGAGGGTTTCCAAAACAAGGGAAGGTTGATCCGAACCTGAAATCGGAGTGTTTTTGGGTTGGCTTGTACCCAGGAAACAAGTGGACTAGCTTGGGATAGCTAGTGTCGGAGTTTCCGACGATTTGTATTCGGGTTGAATACAAGTATAGTGGATTGAAATTCCCAAGTAGGAGCTTGGGGAGTGGATGTAGGTGCAAGGTTGGCACCGAACCACTATAAATCCTTGTGTTTGTGGTGTGCTTTATTGTTTCTCTTTATTTCTTTATTATATCCTTGCATTCTTGCTTTAGGAATTTAATCTTGAATTAAAGTCTTTCTTCTCAATTCATCATAAGTAATTAGTTAAGCTTAAAATTTTTAAAAACCCAATTCACCCCCCCCCCTCTTGGGTTGCATAGCTGGGGAACAAGCACACAGTGGCTGATTTAGTTTGCGAGGCAAAGTATGCCACTGCATCAGATGCTACCAAAGAAGTGGTGTGGCTGAGAAAATTCATTACCGAGCTCGGAGTAGCACCCTCCCTTGTTGGTCCAGTTCTGCTCTACTGTGATAGCTCTGGAGCCATTGCTCAGGCGAAGGAACCGAAGGCACACCAGCGGACGAAACATATTCTGTGCCGCTACAATCTCATCTGAAAAATCATGGATCGAGATCACGTCGACCTTCAGAAGATCAACGAAAAAGAGAACCTAGCCGACCCATTCACTAAAGCCATTGTGGTGAAGGAGTTCGACGACTTCAAGTCGAAGATGGGTATTAGATACTGCACCGATTGACTTTAGGCCAAATGGAAGATTGTTGGGAATAGTGTCCCAAAGTCAATCATCAGCCTGTTGACGGTTGTGCTCTTTCCTGTATTAGTATATAAATTATAAATAAATAAAAGTTATTTTGATATTTTTCATCATAAATTATTTCATCTTCTAATGAACTCCTGTGTTGTGGTGAAGTCCTTAGGACTATTTAGACTCGACAAAGGAGGATTTGTCATTTAGTCCTTAAACCTGTTCGCGACCAAATGATACGTTGTTACTAAGGACAACAACATTTATCAAGCATAGGTCGTTGTGTGCCATATGGGTTGGTTGTCCTCTTAATCAAGGAGTGTGGAGACACTGGTATGGCATACAGGTGAGATGTAAGGGTACATCTGCACTGAACATGATCGACTCCGAAGCTAATTCTGCTGTCAAGATTTGCTCCGATGGGATATGGGTATAACTATCCCTCCGACCTAAGATCGCCATAGTGACTTGCAAGCAACTCACTGTACTTAGGCACTGGACTACCTGAATTTCTAATTCAGTGATGGAAGGCTGCTAGGTGTAGTTAAGTACTTGACTTGTCGGTGCGTGTGTCAAGATGGGATTGACCACTCTAATTCAGGAGCTGTGTACAGTCGTATTTCAATTTAGCAAAATCTTAGCCAGAGTAGTCCAAGTGAGGAGTCACAGGACTGTTTGAATTGAGCATGATACGGATGATCTAATCAGGGTTGACAGTTTAACCCTAAGTCATCCTATACACAGGGGTCAAAAGGGATAAATTATACAGTAACCATATTCACGTAGGTTCTGAGTGTTGCGATTGTGACTATTCAACCTATCCGAATATCGGGTATCATTGCTAGATGGTTACTTCGATTAGTACAGGAATTGGTTCCTGTGCTACCGGCTTAGATTCGAACCTGCGAGATCACACACATTAGAGGTTCCTATCTGATTTGATGGCTGATGAAGAGTCCTAATACTTGTAGACTATGAGTCCTATGTGTCTGAGACTCTATGATCAAGAATCAAGATTCTCTGATCACGAGTACCACACATTTTGGGTACCGGGGTCAAGAGTCCCATTGGTTTGGGACACTTCGATCAAGGTTTCATATCGATGGACTTTGATACCCGATTGCCCATCGGATTTGGACTCAGTATTTATGAGAGGTTTAATTAGTAATTTGATTACTAATTAACTCAATTTGATTGAGTAATTATTTTTGGATCAAGTCCAATTGAATTGGATTCAGTTGGGTTTGACTCGATTAGGTTAAGTGTTGACCTAATCGCTAAGGTGTTTTAGTCCCTGATCTGATCAGAGGTTGGGCTTAGTCAATTTTTGATTTGATTAGAATTTTATTGAGCCTAATTAAGCTTAATTATATTGGGTTTAATTTAGTCTAATTGTGTCTAACCTATTTTAAATAAGGTTGGTTCAATTGGATTTCAAACCACCTTGATTTCTCTCCCTACGCCACCTCACTTCATCTGCACCCATTTGAATTCATAAGAAACAACTTCTCATGAATTTTCTCCCATGTAGAAGCCTTCCATGCCCCTCCATTTGTGCACCATTTGGGTGGATAAAGATAGTTGGTTGACCATTCAAATTCAAATGAAGTTTGAATTTGAATGGGCAACTAATCCATGCGCCACCTAGTCTTATCCTTTTGTGCGCCATTTACTTTACACGAGAAAGAGTTTCTCATATAAACTCTCCACACACAAGAGAGCCCACGCCCCTCTATTCTCATGCATAGAGTGGATAGGAATGAGTTGGTTGGCATTTGAATTCAAATTCGATTTGAATTCAAATGAGCAACCACTTATCTTTATCCTCTCACGCGGTAAAAATGCTACAAAGATGCGATCTTGCATCGTTTTAAAAAGGAGATAAGATAGGGCATGTGTAGAAGACATCAAAGAAAAAAGGGTGGCATGAGAGAGCTTTCCTGTGTGAGAAAAGAAAAGAAAAGGAGAGAAAAGAAAGAAACAAGTGGGTGCAAGTTTTTTTGGAGTGTACCCTAGGGTTTTGGCTTAGGGTTCGAGAAGTAAGAACATGAGCTACGAGTGTCGTGAGCCCACCAAACTTCAGAAAGAGCATCATCAACCTCTCAAGTACATCTGCTGATGATTCAGAGCATCCAAGGAGTTGGCAGATCAAGATCGAAGGAGTTCGATCAACGTCGACCATCAAAAGGGTTCATCCATGAACTAGCATTCGTGAGGAGCTGATCAGGCCAGAAGCTTCGTGTGGATGATCCACAGAGAGTAGACATACTGTGTGGCTGTGTTGCGATGATCAGACCCTCTCGATGGTGATCAGATTATGACGATCGACTACCCGCACAAAGGTAATGTGTTCTGAACACATAACAGTAAATTGTTTACTGTAGAAGTTTGAATTTCAAATTTAAATGCATGCTATGTATATATCATTTTTAGATCCTTGTGTAGGGTTTATATATATTAATTAATTAGATTAATTAATAATTTTTACTGTAAAATAGTGATTTTGAAAAAGTTATAAAATTATCGTTTTACACCTGCACTCAAATTTCACTTCAGAGGATGGTCGAAGGAGATGAATGACAAGCAGTGGATGTTCTTAGAGAAAAGGGCATGTGCCACGATTAGCACTTGTCTAGCAGATGAGGTTTTGTATAGTCTTATGGTCGAGATTACACCAGTTGTATAAGAAAAAAATATATGCAACAAGTTGATGCTGAAGAAGCAGCTGTACAGCCTCCGAATGCAGGAGGATGAGGATGTTGAGGGGCATATTCAGCGATTTGATCGGATGAGCATGAATTTTCTTAATATTAGGGTGGAGTTCAAAGAGGAGGATAAGAGCCTATTGCTGCTATGTTCACTATCCGAGAGCTTCGATCTATTGGTGACGATGCTGTTGTATGTTAGGAGACACTGGTGTATGAGGAGATCATTTCAGTGCTAAGATCTAACGAGTAGCAGAAATGGATGACAAATAGAGAGATCTTCAAGGAGGATATTGTAGTTTCAGAGGGGCCCAAGAAAGGGAAGAAGAAGGGTGAACAGATGCAGGTAGGGTGGAAATAGTCCCAGAAGGATAGTAAGGAGGCTAGGAAGTGCTTCAAGTGTGGTGATGCTGGACACTTTAAGTGGGAGTGTCTAGTTTGAAAGAAGTGCAAGGAAAAAAAAAGATGGATTCCATTGGTTCAGTCGCTGAAAGTGAAGAGTCGGATGAGCTCTTAGTGGTTTCAGAGGAGCATATGGGGTGCAGTGTATCCAAGACAACTTCGAAGGGATCCACAAAGTGCAGAGGGTTCAAAAAGACAGTGATGATGTTCGAGGTGCAGCGGCAGGCCCAATAGGACAATATTGGGTGGTTGGCCTCAGATGACTCAGATATAGAGTCAGTTTCTGTGGCATAAGGGGGATTTTGGATTCAGATGGAGCACCGGGTAGAGGTGGCTTCACAAGTGGAGAGAATTTTGACACGTATTTAGAGCAGAGAGGTGCTAGAGGAGGAGCAATATCCCAGCACCAGTACCAGAGCTGCACGGAGCCAGATGGAGTGGAGTGTGCAGGTGGAGAGATGTTGCTTTGAGGAGATCATGTCAGGTATATCAGTAAGTGTCAGTTTTGGAATGCTGCAGTTTCTCCAGAAAAATCCAAAGCAACAGTTGATGCGGCTGTCAAGCAGAAGGATGCCTACAACAAACTATAAGGTGGTGCAAAGGTGCAAGCCAGGGTCTTCAGTGGTGGAGGTGGTCATCTCAAAGGCCTCAAAAAGAGCTCAGTAGCTAAAGAGGATTGGTAGAGGCAAGGAGGTCCGCACAAAAGGCTGTCAGGGTGCACATCGACAGTGGGATCATACAGGAAGACATTGCCAGGTGTGCTAAGGCTGGGGCACACCAAAGTGGAGATTGTAGGAGTTGGTATGGTACTTCTAAAGTTTGGGAGGTCACAGAAGGAGTTAGGATGTTGGCTTCGGAAGGCTAGGATCGGTTTGCATCCTAGGGCTAGGATAGGAGTGGTCCTAGGGTGGAGGCAGTAGGTAGCTCTCTACGGACTCAAGAATCAAATGATGAAGACTTCAGGGACTTGGTTGGGGCTTCGGATACTTGGAGATACAAAGTGGAGCAAAAAACCAGAGTCAGGGTTGAAGACTGTAGAGAAAAAGCAGATTCAGGATATGGATCGACTCAGACTGAGACTGGATCGACAAGTCGCAGAGAATAGAACGCAAGTCCTTAAAAAATCTGACATGGTATGCACCTGAGTCGACTCAATCTTAGGTTAGTCGACTCAGTCTGAGATTGAGTCGCTTAGTTGCACGGGCAGAGATACACGAGATTTTTGTATGGGATCGAATTTTGATCCTAGGATCTTAAGACCTAGTATAATAGGTCTTAAGGAGGCTAACTCAAGATTAGATTGGGATTAAGTCCAAAGATGAGAGTATGTGAGACATGGGTGTACATGAACTTGGTGAGTGCTTTCATGTATGGATTTAGCTAGGGGAGTTTTTGGTCGGACCTAATGGCTATGTATATATATACATAGGTTGTATTAAGATTTTACAATAATGGAATACAATTGATCTTTTCTCCCTAAAATCTCTCTCTTTCTCTCTGGTTCCAATGCCAAATCCTAGCATCTCCTAGGATAGCCACTCCATTGTTTTGCTTCTACTTTCTTCAATTTTTTTCATTGCTGGATTAATACCTAGGTCCGTGCAAAGGTGATCCGTATCTGGTATGAAAGTTGCACTAGAGGTTTTCCTAATACTTTGGTGGCATGGTGTCTGCCTCGATCTGCATTCCACCAAAAATGGGTCAAAAATCCTTCCTCTAGGGTCAATCCATTGATGCGAAAAATCATCCGGCATCAGAGAACTAGAGTTGATGGTGAGGTGGGCCTCCTGGGTATGTGACCTGCAAAAAAATTCGAACTGAAGGTGGCTCCGATGAGAATCATTCAATACTCAAGTCAAAATCTCGTTCAACAAAAGGAGAAGCATGAGAGGCAGAGTTCTTACGTACCTCTTTTGAGATCTTCTTTTAATCTCCTTTATGGTGGAGAGTTGGAGCTTCAATTGGTAAGTTGGTTGGCACGATCCGGTACAATCAGGATATGATTCATTGGGCATAAGATTATCGCTTGATATTTTTGGGATGCAGCGATTGTGGTTGCCTTATCGGTTCAACAACAGCTATTGCCTGGCGGATGCCGCATTTTGAATAGAGTTGTCAATCTAGATGCTATAGGGAGAAGACTAGTCGGTGACGACTAAGGATCGATCATCTTGTACCATCATCAAGATCTACTCCATAATACATAAGTGGTCAGCTAATGAGGAGCCATTAGTGATGACATGCAGGGACTGCCAAGTCACTGTCAACGAGCAAGGCTCTAGTCGGACGGCCTCAGAGGACTAATCGATGAAAGTAGTTGCTGACCTTGAATCATCAGAGAAAGTAGTGGCCGATTTTGGATTATCAGAGACCCCTATTGATGGGCCTGTTGGACACAATCATTTTGTGCTCTGTGCCTTTTCATAAATTCGGCCCATATGAAATTTTTCCTAACAATATCTATTAAAGAAAAATGGACATAGATAAGGATAAACAATTATCCAATCTATATCAAAATATCTGATTTTATTTATAATACTATTTAATTTTATGTAGAATTTATAATTTTTTAAAAAATAAATGATCATATTAATATGCTATTAACATGATTTATCATCTATTTAATAATATCTTTGATTTTTGGTCATAAAATTGAATCATTTGACTTATAGCTGTACTTATATTCATACTTTCAATATCCTATTTGTGTGTGTGTATGTACATATATATATGCATATATATATAAATATATATACATATACATATATATGTGTGTGTGTGTATGTATATATATATATAGGTATTGTTGGTGCAAAAATCTGCCTGCGCCGGAGAAGCTGGAGTTGGGGAAGCCGCGGTCGCCGCCGGGACCTGCAAAGAAGTCTAAATCGGAGGTGGGGTTGCTCCGGCAAGACCCTCCGATGCTCAAGTCAGTTCTCTGCCTCAACAAGAATGGAGTGCTCGAACGGAGAATTTAGCAGAGTTTTGAGATAAGAAATGAGCTTAAAGAACAACGTATCTGGGTTCCCCTTTTATAAGCGGAGGAGGCAACGGATTGATGGCGACATTTGTAACCGTCTGGTAGTGGGTCGCCCATGGTCAGGGGAATTTATTGCGAAGGGTAGTGGAGTAGACCCGTGGCTATTGTCATGGCCTGCCACGTAGAGCCTGTTGCAGGTAGTGGAGCGGCGTCCGTTGCCGTAGTTGTCAGAGAGTAGTGGAGTCGCGCAGCACCTGCCGCAGGGAGCGGAGCAGAATCGTGGCCGTTGACACAGCCTGTCAGAGAGTAATGGGTCCACCGCAGGGGGTGATGGAGCCGTGCGGAATCCGCTACAGGAAGTGGAACAAATCATGGTTGTTATTGTGACCTGCCAGGGGGCGCGGATCTGTTGATTGAGGCTCGGCAGCGGTCGGAATCCGGCCTCTGTAGAAATCCGGGAGGGGTCTTCCTTGCGGTTGGGATCGTAGGTGGAGTCTGGCTCCCGTAGGAGTCCGAACGGAACTTACCAGCAGTCGATACTGAGAGCGGAGCTCGGCTCCCGTAGGAGTCCGGGCGGAGTCCTCTGCAATCAAAATTAAAGGTGAAGTCCGGCTCCCGTAGGAGTCCGGACGGAGCTTACCAGCAGTTGATACCGAGAGCGGAGCCCGGCTCCCGTAGGAGTCCGGGCGGAGTCCTCGGCAATCAAAGTTGAAGGTGAAGTTCGGCTCCCGTAGGAGTCCGGACGGAGCTTACCAGCAGTTGATACCGAGAGCGAAGCCCGGCTCCCGTAGGAGTCCGGGCGGAGTCCTCTGCAATCAAAGTTGAAGGTGAAGTCCGGCTCCCGTAGGAGTCCGGACGGAGCTTACCAGCAGTCGATGCCGAGAGCGGAGCCCGGCTCCCGTAGGAGTCCGGGCGGAGTCCTCTTGAGGTCGAAGTTGTCGGCGGAGTCCGGCTCCCGTAGGAGTCCGGGCGGAGTCTGTCTGCAGTCGTTGGAGTCATCGGCGGGGCCCGGCTCCCGTAGGAGCCCGGGCGGAGCTATCTTGTAGCTGAAGTTGTTGGTCGTCGAGGATGAAGTCCGGCTCCTGTGGGAGCCCGGGCGGAGATTTCTTTTGAGGTTGGCCTTGTTGGTGGAGCCGTTGATTCTGTGGGGGACTTCGGCTGGGGGTATTTTATACCCAACACCAGTCTCCCTACTTCGAGTTTGAATTTTGAATGAAGGAAGTACAGAGAGATGGACACAGCCGAAGTCGCCCCTTCGAATCCTGCGCACCGCCGCCTCTAGATATTTTGGCATTTAATGTGTGTACGTCAGAGTCCGCTTTTCGGTGAAGGTGACCTGAAGAGTCTTTTCGGAACCCCCGTCGAAACGCGATCCCCAAGCACCGTGCCACGGGAATTTGCGAACGGTCAACCCTCGATAGCGATGAAGGGGATAAGCGCGACACGTGGCACGCACCAGTTGGCCCAGGAAGGCTCGCCGCCATAACTGTGCTAGGATCCGTCGGCTATTTAAACCCCCTAGTCCTTTCATGGCTTCATCCTGGCGCCTTTCTTTCGCCTGAGAGCCTTGCTTTCCTCGCACCAGTCCTTGCCTTCTTCAGCCCCCCAATTCTTCTCTGAGGGTTTCTACACCATGTCCTCTACCCCGGAGGCTGTTCTTAAGGGGATTTCTAGGGCTTGGAGGAAGGTGAGGAGGAGAACGGCGGCCGGTGAGAATCTCCGTCGTTTTAAAGGGGGCTCAGGGAAGAATTCCTTCAACAACAGGGGTTTAATAACGGGGGCTGTCGGTGAAGTTATTCTGCCCACGAATTTGGAGTAGCAAGGTGGGGTGATACCAGTCAAGAGGGCAGAGCTGCGTCATAAGCCATGACGGGATCCTTGACGCCGTCGGGGCCGAGGGACCGGAGGCGGTCGGCGTCGACGGTGGGCAGTGGAACTTGTTGCGGGGACGGTGGAAGTAGCGCATGCCGACCTTGCCGGAGCATTTTGGGTGGCGGCTGTCGTGGAGCATTCGGAGATGAGGCACATCTCTGGCGTCGCTACCGCTTCCAAGGTGACTCCGATTCTTCTTGAAACAGGTCTTCGCTACTGCCGCCGTTGCCCTTAACGCCTTCGGAGATCTATCCCACCCTTTTCTCGCTAGGGTTGGGACTTCGGAGATAGAATGAGGCGAGATGGGGCGAGAGCTGTTACACCACTGGAGAACGCGACTGAGAAGGACAGAGATGGGAAGAGGAGCTCGCAGCTCGGAGCGGCCTCCGGTTCACCCTTCCCGAACCGTGTTTGCGAGGCTTGCGATGACGTGTATCTTCTTCTTCTTTTCTGACCCACTGGGTCCTGTAACGTATACTCTTGTTAAGAGATTTTGTTACCTCGTCTGCATCTCGCATTAAATAGTTGTCTGTCGAACTTCTTCATTTTCCTTTCCTCTTTCTTCCTTCTCTTCTTCTTTTTCACGTCGTCCTAAGGTCATCGACGACCTCTTCTGTTCATGTGGGTTTGTCATTTGCCGAGCTACTTTTCAGCTCTTACGCCGTTCGAAGATACCCGATTGTCATTCCGTCGACGGTTGCAGGTTGCTTGGGGCCCTTCGGGCCCGAGGTCCCTCCTAGGGCTTGAATTTGGGGATTCGAGCTTCCGTTGCCTTCGGGCACTGTTTGCTTTCCTTTTTTGCTTGGGTTTTTTCTCTGCTGAAGTCGGAGCTAAGTTCGGCTCCTTTGGGAGTCCGAACGGAGAAGCCCTCCTGAAGTTGGAGTAGCCTGGCTCTCGTAGGGGTCAGGGCGAAGTCTTTCCGCAATCAAAGTCGTAGGCAAAGTCTGGGTCTCGTAGGGGTCTGGACAAGGCCTATCGGCAGTTGCTGTTGTCAGCGGAGTCTGGCTCCCATAGGAGTCCGGGCGGGGTTGTCCCGTAGCTGATGTCGGCGATGGAACCCGACTCCCGTAGGAGTCCGGGTGAAGTTTCCTTTGGCGTCGTGGACGGAACCCGGCTCCCGTAGGAGTCCGGATGAAGCCTTCCTTGGCATCGGAACCCGGCTCCCGTAGGAGTCTGGATGAAACCTTCTTTGGCATCGTGGATGGAACCCGGCTCTCGTAGGAGTCCGGATGAAACCTTCTTTGGCGTCGTGGATGGAACCCGGCTCCCGTAGGAGTCCGGGTGAAATCTTCTTTGACGTAGTGGATGGAACCTGTCTCCCGTAGGAGTCCGGGTGAAGCCTTCCTTGGTGTCAGAACCCGGCTCCCGTAGGAGTTCGGATGAAACCTTCTTTGGCATCGTGGATGGAACCCGGCTCCCGTAGGAGTCCGGGTGAAGCCTTCCTTGGCGTCGGAACCCGGCTCCCGTAGGAGTCCGGATGAAATCTTCTTTGGCATCGTGGATGGAACCCGTCCCCGTAGGAGTCCGGGTGAAGCCTTCCTTGGCGTCGAAACCCGGCTCCCATAGGAGTCCGGATGAAATCTTCTTTGGCGTCGTGGATGGAACCCGGCTCCCGTAGGAGTTCGGGTGAAGCCTTCCTTGGCGTCAGAACCCGGCTCCCATAGGAGTCCGGATGAAATCTTCTTTGGCATCGTGGATGGAACCCGGCTCCCGTAGGAGTCCGGATGAAACCTTCTTTGACATCGTGGATCTGGCTCCCGTAGGAGTCCGGACCTTTCATTTTGCTCGAGCCAGCGTGAGGTTTTCCTCTCGTTATCAGCATGGCTTGTGGGGGCGCGTTAGGGCACTGTAAGGCCTCTCCCCCATTCGGTCTAAAAGAATCGGGCCTTCGACTTTGCTCATGTCAGGACGAGGTTCTCCTCCTGTTCCCGACATGACTGTGGGGGCACATTAGGGTGTTGTAAGGCCTCTCCCCCCATCCGGTCTAGAAGAACGGGCCTTTGACTTTGCTCAAGTTAGGACGAGATTCTCCTCCTGTCCCTAACAGGGCTGTGGGGGCACATATGGGCGTTGTAAGGCCTCTCCCCCCGTCCGGTCTAAAAGAACCGGGCCTTCGACTTTGCTCAAGTTAGGGCGAGGTTCTCCTCCTGTCCTAACAGGGCTATGGGGGCACATATGGGCGTTGTAAGGCCTCTCCCCCCATCCGGTCTAAAAGAACCGGGCCTTCGACTTTGCTCAAGTTAGGGCGAGGTTCTCCTCCTGTCCCTAACAGGGCTGTGGGGGCACATATGGGCGTTGTAAGGCCTCTCCCCCATCCGATCTAAAAGAATCGGGCCTTCGACTTTGCTCAAGTTAGGGCAGGTTCTCCTCCTGTCCCTAACAGGGCTGTGGGGGCACATATGGGCGTTGTAAGGCCTCTCCCCCCATCCGGTCTAAAAGAACCGGGCCTTCGACTTTGCTCAAGTTAGGGCGAGATTCTCCTCCTGTCCCTAACAGGGCTGTGGGGGCACATATGGGCGTTGTAAGGCCTCTCCCCCCATCCGGTCTAAAAGAACCGGGCCTTCGACTTTGCTCAGTTCGGCCTCCTCTGGGATGGTGCACTCCACTATGAAGTCTGCCAATATTTGGGCCTTTATTGCTGGTCTAGGTTTGTAGTTGATGTCGAATTCTGTGAGCTCGATTGCCCATTTTGCCATTCTTCCAGAGGTATCAGCTCGGTGCAAAATCGCCTTGATCGGTTGATCGGTGAGTAGAGTCACCGTGTGCCCTTGAAAGTAAGGTCGGAGTCTCCGAGCTGCAATCAACAAGGCGTAGGTCAGTTTTTCTAATTTAGTATACCTGGTCTCGGCGTCCCTCAGTGCGCGGCTAATGTAGTAGACCGGTCGCTGGACTTTCATTTCTTCTTTGACAAGGACAGCTGCGAGGGCTGTGGGAGAGACTGCCAGGTACAAAAATAGTTCCTCCCCAGGTTCGGGCTTCGCCAGCAGTGGGGGTGAGCTAAGGTAGCCTTTTAATTCTTCGAATGCCTGTTGGCATTCAGAGGTCCAACAGAAGTTCTTCGACTGCTTGAGGGTTTGAAAGAAGGGCAAACACCGTTCGGCCGACCTCGCGACAAAGCGATTAAGAGCCATAATCCTTCCCGTGAGACACTGAACCTCCTTGATCGACCTTGGGGCGGTCATCTCTTGGATGGCGTAAATTTTCTCCGGATTGGCCTCAATCCCGCACCCCGATACCATTAAGCCCAGGAACTTTCCTGAGGTTACCCCAAAAGCACATTTGGTCGGGTTCAGCTTCATTCTATACTTTCGAAGAGCGCCAAAGGTTTTCTCAAGGTCGGCGACATGATTTCTGGAAGACCTGCTTTTTACAAGCATATCATCCACGTAAACCTCCATGTTTCGACCGATCTGCTCTTTGAAGATTTTGTTCACCAGTCGTTGATAGGTGGCACCCGCATTCTTGAGGCCGAACGGCATGACCCTGTAGCAGTAAAGGCCGCGATTAGTGATGAAAGCTGTCTTTTCTTCATCTTCTGATGCCATTCTAATCTGGTTATAGCCGGAGAACGCATCCATAAAAGTTAGGAGCTCATGGCCTGAGGTAGCGTCCACTGGTTGATCGATTCTGGGAAGGGAGTAGCTGTCCTTTGGACAAGCCTTATTCAGCTTTTTGAAGTCAATACACATCCTCCACTTGTCATTTGCTTTCTTGACCAAAACAACATTGGAGATCCACTCAGGATAATTGACTTCCTTAACAAATCTGGCCTTGAGAAGCTTATCCACTTCCTCGGCTATCGCCTTCTGCCTCTCCGGGGCATGACTCCGGATTTTTTCTTTTGTCGGCCGATGTTTAGGGTCGATCGCCAGATGATGTTCCATGACCTCTGTGTCGATTCCCGGCATATCCGCCGGGACCCATGCGAAAATGTCCGCATTCCTTCGGAGGAAATCTACGAGACGCGTCCGCACCTCCTCCCCCAAGTTGGAGCCAATTAACACCACATGCTCCGTGTTCCCATCATTCAAAAGGATTGGTATTAGGTCTTCGATAGGACCGCCCCTCTCTTCAGTGAGGTCATCGTGAGCATCCAATCCATCGACCGGATAGAGGTCCGCTTGATCGCTTCTTTGCAGGGTGATGTTGTAGCAATGTCTGGCCAGGGCTTGGTCTCCCCGAACCTCTCCGATCTCCTGGTTGGTGGGGAACTTCAATTTCAAATGGTAGGTTGAAACAACAGCTCTGAGGGCATTGAGGCCGGGCCGGCCAAGAATTGCATTGTAGGCAGATGGCGCCTTTACCACCAGGAAATTTACCAGAGCTCTGGATTGCTTTGGATACTGACCCGCGGTCACAGTCAGAGCTATCATTCCTTCCGTCGGAACGGCGTCATCGGTAAACCCTATCAAGGGGGAGCAAATCGGTCTCAGATGACCGCTAAGAGTGGCCATTCTTGAAAAGGCATTGTAGAACAGGATGTCGGCCGAACTCCCGTTGTCGACGAGAATGCGACGGACGTCGTAATTTGCTATGTTCAAGGAAACTATGACCGCATTGTTATGAGGAAATTGGACTCCCTGGGTGTCCACTTCAGTGAAGGTTATGGGTTCTTCAACTTTTTGTCACTTGGGGGATGCAGCTGGTACGC
>NC_025999.2:49500546-49588046 GCF_000442705.2 Elaeis guineensis | reverse complement strand
TTTTTTCTTACACTCTTGCATCTAATATCTTCACTTTGCTTAAATCACTCACTTCAACTAACTTGCCTTTTATTACTTAATCCTTGTGGTTCTAAATTAATTTTAAATTTTTAAAAATCTAATTCACCCCCCCTCTTGGGTTGCATAACTGGGCAACAAGTGGTATCAAAGCCCGGTGCTCTAGCTCTACTTTGATTTAACCATCAAAGAGCTAAAGATCTATGGCAACTCAAGTTGGTGCTTCACTAGTCGAGGGACAGTCCACAAACCGACCTTCACTTTTCAATGGGTCAAATTATACCTATTGAAAGGCTTGGATGAAAATCTTTATTCAAGCACTTAACTATGATATGTGGAGTATCATAGTAAATGAACCACACACACCCACTAAAATAATTTATGATGTGGATCAACCAAACTCGAAAAAGAATGGGATGAGGTTGACAAGAAAATGGCTCAACTTAATGCAAAAGCCATGAATATTTTATATTATGCTCTAGATGCTAATGAATTCAATCGTATTTCAACATACATATCAGCTAAGAAAATATGAGATAGATTAGAAGTAACTCATGAAGGAACTAATCAAGTGAAGGAATCAAAAATTAACATGCTTGTGCATAAATATAAACTCTTTAAAATGGAGCATGATGAATCAATAACTGAAATGTTTACTCATTTTACTGATATTATTAATGTCTAAAAAGTCTTGATAAGTCTTATTCTAATAGTAATCTCGTGAGAAAGATTTTTAGATCTTTACCAAGGACTTGGGAGGCCAAAGTGACTGCAATCCAAGAAGCCAAATATCTGAATATCTTATCCTTGGAGGAGCTTCTAGGATCGCTAATGATAACGAGCTAAGCATGAAATAATATCAAAAAGAAGATGTCAAAAAGAAGAGGACAATCGCCCTCAAATCCACTGCTCAACTTGATGAGGAATCTGATGATACAGAAAATGAAGAGCAGGATGAAGAAATGGCCCTCATCACTAGAAAGTTTAAAAGATTCTTGAAGAAAAGAAGATAAGGGATGAGGAAGAGGCCACCTATAAAAGGAGAATATAGCAAAGAGAAGGATAAGGAGCAGCCCCTTATCTGTTACGAATGTAAGAAGCCAGGACACTTCAGATCTGAATGTCCACAACTTATGAAGGGCCCCAAGAAGTACAAGAAAAAGGCTATGATGGCTACTTAGAGTGATAGTGATGAGTCAAGCTCCGAAGAAGAAGATTCACATGAGCAAGCCAACTTGTGCTTTATGGCATATGAAAATGAGGTAAACGCTGAAATTTCTGATGACTTTACTTTCGAAGAACTTCAAGAAGCATTTTATGATCTAGTTGATGATCTAAAGAAGTTAGAAGTAAAGAAAAAGAATTAAAATCAAAAAATCAATCTTTACTAAAAGAAAATAAAATAATTTTAAATAAAAAATTTATCTTGACATAAAAAAATCTAAACTTGAAAAATAAAATTGCTAAGTTAAAATCTATGGTAGAAAAGTTTACTCTTAGTTCAAATAAACTTCAAATGATACTTGATAGTCAAAAGGCTGTTTATGATAAAGTCGGTCTTGCCTACAACCCTTTAAAGAAATAAAAATTCTTGAAAAATATCTATGCGAACTCATCAAGCAATAATTTTTCAAATACTACTTACTTTAAATATGGTAAAGTAGGACACAAATCCTATACTTGTTTCTCTAACAAATCTAAAAATTCTAATGTGAAGAAAATATAGGTTCCAAAAGGAACCACTGTAACTAACCAAAAAGACCCAAGAAAGCTTGGGTACCTAAAGTGAAAACTTGATTTTTGCATACAGATGTGTCTTGCATCCCAAGAAAAAAATCAAAAATGGTATCTTGATAGTGGATGCTCAAGACACATGACCGATGATGAATTTCAATTCATCACACTTGATACAAAAGATGGAGGGATGGTTATCTTTGGAGATAATAGCAAAGAAAAAATCATCGGTATAGATAATATTGGTATCACTCCCTCCAAATATATTAAAAATATTTTGTTAGTAGATGGTTTGAAACATAATCTTTTGAGTATTAGTCAATTTTGTGACAAAGGATATAAAGTCATTTTTGAATCTTCATTATGTATAGTAACTAGTCCCAATGAAGAAGGCATTAAATTTGTTGGGCATAGACATGGTAATATTTATATGGTAAATTTGAATGATCTTTTCAAGATAAACATAAAATACCTAGTAGCCTTGAATGCCAAAATTAATGAGACTAGTTGGCTTTGGCATCGTAGGCTTGCACATATTAGCATGCATTCACTTTCAAAACTTATTAAAAAAGAATTGGTTATTGGTTTACCTAAATTGAATTTTGAAAAAGATAGAATTTATGATGCATGGCAACTAGGTAATCAAACAAAAGTATCATTCAAATCTAAAAATATTATTTCAACTTCTAGGCCATTAGAATTATTGCACATGGATTTATTTGGACCCACTAGAACTACTAGTCTGGGTGAAAAATGATATGGCTTTGTAATTATTGATGATTTCTCTCATTTCATATAGGTTTTCTTTTTAGCACATAAGGATGAAACTTTTCATGTGTTCTCAAAATTTTATCAAAAAGTTACTAATGAAAAAAGTTTTTCAATTCAACATATTCGAAGTGATCATGAAATCAAATTTAAAAATTAAAATTTTGAAAAGTTTTGTGATGAAAAAGGTATTGACCATAACTTTTCAGCACCTAGGACACCCCAACAAAATGGGGTAATAGAAAGAAAAAATAGGACCCTTGAAGAAATGGCCCATACTATGCTATGTGAAAGCAACCTCCCAAGGTATCTTTGGCGGAAGCAATTAACACAGCATGTTATATATTAAATCATATTTTATTAGACCAATACTAAAGAAAACACCTTATGAACTTTGGAAAGGAAGAAAACCAAATATTGCATATTTACACGTTTTTGGTTGTCGATATTTTATTTTGAACAACGGTAAAGAAAGATTAGAAAAATTTGATGCAAAATCTGATGAAGTTATTTTTCTTGGTTATTCCTCTTCTAGCAAAGCTTTTAGAGTTTTTAACAAAAAACTTTAGTAGTAAAGGAGTCAATACATGTTATTTTTTATGAGACTGATGATCTTCCCTCAAAGAAGAATGAAGGTATTGATGATGCAGATCCTCTTATAGAAGGGATGAAGGAGCTCACCCTAAAAGACTCAACAATTCAAAATGAAGAAGAACATAAAAACAAACAAGATGATGAAGGTGAAGAACAACAAGAATAACCTCAAGGTACAAATGATCTACCCAAAGAATGGAGGTATGATCAAAATCACCCCAAAGAACTAATCATTGGTGATCCTACACATGGAGTAAGAACTCGTTCTTCACTTAGAGATGCATACAATCATTTTACATTTATTTCTCATCTTGAACCTAAAACCATAGATGAAGCTAAAAAAGATTATAATTGGATAAATACAATGCAAGAAGAACTTAATCAATTTGAAAGAAATAGTGTATGGACTTTAGTATCAAGACCTGAAAATTATCCAGTAATTGGCACAAAATGGGTATATAGAAAAAAACTGGATGAACATAGAAATATAATTAGGAATAAAGCAAGATTGGTTGCAAAGGGTTATAATCAAATAGAAAAATTGATTTTGATGAGATCTTTGCACCTGTTGCTAGATTAGAAGCAATTAGGCTTTTACTTGCATATGCATGCTTTATGAATTTTAAATTATTCCAAATGGATGTCAAAAGTACTTTTCTAAATGGTTGTATTGCTGAAAAAAATTTTGTAGAACAACCTCCCAATTTTAAAAATCATACTTTTTCTAATCATGTTTTTAAATTAAATAAAGCTCTATATGGTCTAAAGCAAGCACCTAGGGCTTGGTATGAAAGGTTAAGTAAATTCTTGCTTAAGAATGATTTTTCAAGAGAAAATATAGATACAACCCTTTTCATTAAAAAAAATCATGATGATATCTTAGTTATACAAATATACATTGATGACATTATTTTTGGGTCTACTAATGAAACTCTTTATCAAGATTTTGCTAAGCTCATGCAGGGGGAGTTCGAGATGAGCATGATGGGAGAACTTATATTCTTTCTTGGATTCCAAATCAAACAAACAAAGGAAGGGATCTCCATCACCCAAAGCAAGTACACAAGAGAACTACTCAAAAGATTTGGAATGGAGAGCTCCAAAGCAATTGGTACACCCATGAGCCCATCATGTAAGATTGACAAGGATGAAGGAGATAAAAGTGTAGACTCAAAACTTTATAGAGGAATGATTGATTTTTTATTGTATTTAACTACTAATAGATCAGATATTATGTTTAGTATTTATTTATGTGCTCGCTTTCAATCAAATCTAAAAGAATCACACTTAAATGCAGTTTAAAGAATTCTTAAATATTTAAAAGATACACAAACTCTAGGATTATGGTATTCTAAGGACTCATCAATTGACTTAATAAGATATTCAGATGCTGATTTTGCTGGATGTAAATTAGATAGAAAAAGTACTAGTAGAACTTGCCATTTTTTTGGAGTTAACTTAATATTTTGGTTTAGCAAGAAACAAAACTCAGTAGCACTATCTACGGTCGTGGTCAAATACATTACAGTCGGAAGTTGTTGTGCTCAGATCTTGTGGATTAAGCAACAACTTGAGGATTTTGACATCAAACTCAATAAAACTCCCATAAGATGTGATAGCACTAATACTATTAATCTAACTAAAAATCCAATTCAGCACTCTAGATTAAAATATATTGAAATCAGACATCATTTCATAAGAGAACATATTCAAAACAATAATATAATTCTTGACTATGTACGTACTAAGAAACAATTGGCTGACATTTTTATCAAGGCCTTAAGTGAAGATAGATTTTATGAAATTAGAAGAGCACTAGAAATTTTTGATACATCAGCTTAAGTATCTCTCTAATTCCAAGTTCTTAATGCCAAAAATTCATTAAACTAAATTTGTTGAGCTCAATTCTCATCTCTTCTTTTCTCTTAAAAGCTCAAAACTATACTTCACATGATCAATCTCTAGGTAGACACTTTTTTCTCAAATTTTAGATTTTTTCAAATTTTTTCATCATTCTTATGAATTTTTTTGTGTCATGAGTCGACCCCCAGGGTCGATCTTAGGATAAACTTGTAATTTTGTCAAAATCTTTCGAGCGCTCTCTTTTTATTGGGAAATTTTTTTGAGCCAACTCTCCCACCGAACGAAAGCTCTCCCTCTCTTTTCTCTCAAACTGAAGGTTTCTCTCAAAATCCCTCTTCCCACCAATCTTCACCCTTCAAATCGCCCATTAAGGAACCAACTTCCTCTCCTCTTTCTTCCTCATTTGGGCGGTTTGAGCTTGCCCTAGATTCTACCCCTCTTCTCCAAATCGATGATTTATCTCTCCAAAATCTTTGCTTTTTCTTCTAAAATTCTTTCCTCTCTACCTCTCATTTAGTCTCCTAAGCTCCTTACAAGTCTCTTTTGTCCAAATGGCTCCCAAAATGAAGCTACCACAAAGAAAAAAATCTGTTCATGGGTTGGAAGAGAATATGCGTAGAAAAAGAATGACAGCCGAGCCCTCTTCTACTCCAATCCCAGCTCCAGGTCCTGCTTCAGCTTCTACATAGATTTCAAGTTTTTTGAAAAAGAAAGGTTCTCTATTGGATCAAAGATTAAAAATCAAGGATAGGAATTTTACTATTTATTAAAGAAAAATACTTATGTTGATTTAGTTAGAGAATTTTACTTAAATTTGAGTTATTGCAATGAAACAGTAAAGTCTATAGTGAAAGGTATTGATATTATTCTTGATCTAGTATATTTGGGATAAATCCTGCATTGCCTTGTGAAGGCTATACTAATATGGAGCTCCCAATCAAAGAAGATGGAATTAATGTTATCTTAGGGAGAACTTTTACTGAAAGTTTGAATAAATTAGAAACAAAATTTTTTTTATTAAGATGAGGCTATTACATCACATGGTAACCAAACTATTTATCCCTAGGAGTAGCAGACATGACCTCCTATCTGATAGAGACATTTGCATCATGTACCATGTGATCATCGAGACCCCCTTGAACCTTCCTGCTTTAATGTTTGAGGCCATGAGGAAGACCCTGAACAGGTCTAAGGCTCACTTGCCTTATGGTATGGCACTCATCCTAGTCTTTAGGAGGTTCGAAGTCAGTTTTGAGGGGGAGGTAGTTGCCAAATTATCTCATTTCGACACCATCAACCACCACACACTGCACCGTATGAGTTTTTCAAAGACTGATGGTGGTTGGTCAAAGGGTGTTGAGGAGAGAGCAAAGGAGAAAGTAGAGGAAGAGAGACTATCTTCACCTCCTCATGATCACAGAGCATCTCCTGATATTCAGTTTGTGTTTGATCACGAGGCTGGTCTCTCAGAGTCAGTGAGGAGGCATGCTTTAGTTCCACAGTCAGAGAGCAGGATACATCCTTCATAGTTCAGACTTGCAAATGATCAGATTGAGCTGATGTCCCAATGTGTTGCCTCTATTTTATCTCAGCAGTTTGCCACCTCAGTCTTTGCTCAGAGGTCGACATCTCAAGATGACTTAAACCAGACTTTGATCCCTCATATCTCTACTATTTTTTAGATACTCATAGCTCAGTCTGTACAACTTGAGGAGCTTGAGGGATGTGTTCTGAGACTGACAGGCAGAGTTCTAGATTTGTAGAGGCAAATATTAGCTTTAGCCCATCTCTAGCCGCATGAGGATATCACAGAGGTCTCCAACTTGTTTGCAGAGGCGGCTAAACTTCAGGGAGTTTTGGAGGGTGGATTTGACTTTTTTAGGAGAGAATCAGGGGCTCCAGTGAGACTGTCTCTACTTAAATTGGTGCTTTGATGCAGTCCATATTGAGAGCTTTGGAATAATTGAACACCATCAGACTTTCTCTCCTAGCACAGTCCATAGCTTTCCAGGCTCCAGGATCCTCTCGCCCCTCTACTCGTGCCAGTACTTCTACCCGTGGTCGAGGTCGTGCCCATGGATTTGATCCTACATCTCCTCATCATATCTCTGACTCTTCAAATTCTGATCCCTCTAACTATGATATCTATTAGATCTAGCATAGTTAGTCTTTTATGTCTAGGATCTATCTTATGGCCTTTATATTTATTGGCTGATTGACTCTTAGATAGTTGTTATCCATGACTTTTGTATTTTGAGTTGACTCATATGTATTGGGACGCCTATGTATTCTGTCACATTTTGGATATATATATATATATTTATATGCTTTGAATTTCAATAAATATTTATGATTGGGATCAATTAAATTATCTTAATTATGAGATATGAAAAATAACTCATATTTGTGCTATGAAATATTATAAATAGCAATATCTTCTATATGAGCAAATTGATATGTCCTTTATAATTGCTATAATGAGGGAGAGTAGAGAAATAAATAATGAAAGAGGAGGAGTAAAGAAATAAAATATGGTATCAAAAAGGGGGAGTAGAGAAAATATGTCCTTTATGTTATCCTTTTTTTTCTCACTTCAAAATTTCTTAAGATCTTAATTGATGCTGTCAAAAAGGAGGAGTAGAGAATCAAAAATGAGATCGAGCAATAAGCAATAGAGAAATAGAATCGAGAGTAATAAGCAAATTTGTCAAAGCAAATGTGTCAAAGAACCAAAATTATCAGTAATTTTCAAAGCAAATGATCTAATAAGCAAATTTTAAATTGATCTTCAAACTACTCATGATGCATTTCATTCAAATAACTGGCTATGATGTTTAAGTGATGCATCTTCATAAATTTAAAATTCATATTCAATGCCTTATATATGTTATACTCTGCTTTTGCTCAAGTATTTTGTCATCATTAAAAAGGGAGAGATTGTTGCTCCTTGAATTGATTTTGATGATTACAAAGTATTTGAGGGGGTTACTAATGATTTTGGTTTGGAAAAAGATTTATTATTTTTCAGGAACAAAATCATAATTTTACCAAGTCCTAACTCGAAAGCCTCAAAAGCAAGAACAGAAGATTTGTGATCTTTTGGAGGCAATCTCAATATTTTTGGATATGTATTTTAAAAGAAAATCATGTTTATAAAATTGAGTCGATCTCATGAGTCGACTCATGTCAAAAAGAGCTGAATGGCATGCTGATTTTTTGGCTGGCACACCCAATTGAGTCGACCCTATGAGTCGATCCTATGAGTCGACCTCTGTTGCTGTGTATGCCAAAATTACAGAACAGTCATTTTCTGTTCTGTGCCACAGAAGTCGACCCCATGAGTCGACTCATGTGTATGAGTCGACCCTATGAGTCGACCCCTGTGATGGAAAAACTCCGTAACGGCTAGTTTTTCAGCTCATTTTAGCGTATTTAATGCTTATTTAATGATCTCCAATGGCTCTAAAACTATCCAGATTACTCTCCACCATCAACTAAAGTTATAAAAGGCACTTAAAGGAGGGAATAAAATAGGTTTTGAAGAGAATTTCAAGCATTCGATTCAGCCCTACATAAAAAGCTCTCTCGAAGTTAAGCAGCTTTCATTTTCAAGTTCACCAACCTCTTAAGAGCTCATTAAAATCTTGAACAACCTTGAGGAGAATCAGAAAAGCTTCTTCATTATTGTGTAAAGTGTATTTAAAGCTTTATTTGCTCATTAAAGGAGCTAAATTTATATTTTCATGTGATTAACTCACATACTCTGTTTTGACTTGATCTTTAGTTTTAGAAGAGTTTCAAAACTTGGAAAGATTGGTTCGAACCTTGAATCGGATTATATTGAATTGGCTTATACCTGAAAAATAAGTATTCTAGCTTGGGATAGCTAGAGTCGGAGGTTCCGATGTTGTATTCTTGTTGAATACAGTTTAGTGGATTTGAATTCTTAAGTAGGAGCTTGGAGAGTGGATGTAAGTGCATGGTTGGCATCGAACCACTATAAATCTTGGTTGTTTGTGGTGTGCTTACTTGTTCTCTATCTTATTTTCTTTTTTTTTTTGCACTCTGGCATCTAATATCTTCACTTTGCTTAAATCACTCACTTCAACTAACTTGCCTTTTATTACTTAATCCTTGTGGTTCTAAATTAATTTTAAATTTTTAAAAATCTAATTCACCCTCCTCTTGGGTTGCATAGCTGGGCAACACACGTTCTCTTGATCTCTTGTTATTTAGGTCCTTACTGTATATGTTGGCTATTGTAGGTTCAGGTTCATCGTTTGGAGTAGGATGCACCTAGATGGAATCTATCGACTTTAGTAGAAAAGGAGAAGCCCTATGCGATTCGTAAGTCTGAGTTTAGAAAATCTCTGATCAGAGTAAATGTGAATATTGAAAAAAAAATTTCACAAGATTCACAGATGAACTCGAGTCGAGCCAATCTATCATATGACGGACGATGGAGTTTGATGAGTTTTTCATGACCTCCGTCAAGTCGGAACTCATAATAGAGAAATTGTATCACACGATAACTGTACCTAGGAGTTTATTTTTTTATTCTACTGGGTTGCCACTACATATTGTTAAATATTACTAGTAGATTGTGAGAACTCACTAAGATCATTTTTGAATCAACGATCTTTGTTGAGGTGAGTTGGAATCATTTCAGCCAATCAAAAAGAGTTTCGATGATACTGTGATAGAGATCACGGTATGTTTCACTATTAGATAGAATTGAACCTGAGAGGTCACACATAAAAGGAGCATGACCTGATTAATGGCTTAGATCATATTCAAATTATCAATCGGATTGATAGTTTGAATTTTAAAAACTGCTAATTTGTAAGCGTTATAGTTTTGACAGCTGCTAATTGTTAGTGCAGGGACTTAATTGTAAATGTAATAATTTTTTTGAAGCTGACTAAATTATGAATTAAATTTTAATTAATTTAAAATAGATTTAATTTAATTTAATATTAATTAGGTTCAATTATCCAAATCAGATTTGGATTTCAAGCTTGATTGGATCAAGCTTGACAGTCTTTTCAAATTTAGCTCATTTCGGACTCGATTTGAATCCAATTAAGGTCCAACTTAAACCAAAAAAATCATGACTCAGAGAGCCCAGATCCTCTGAGTCTCTCTCTCTAGAAATCATACCAAGAAAGGGAGAGTGTGCATGAAAATGTATATGTATGTATATATATGTTTGTATGCATACATATATATATATAAATATATATATATATATATGTATGTATGTATGTATATGTATATACACATATGCAAATATATATACAAATATATATATATATATATATTTATATATACATATATATATATACACATATATATATATATGTATAAATACATATACATATATATATATATATGTATAAATACATATATATATATATGTATAAATAATATATATATATATATATTATATGTTTATATACATATGTATACAGTTATATATGTACATATATATATATATATATATATATATATATATATATATATGTATGTATGTATGTATGTATGTATGTGTATATATATATATGTATGTATATGTATATATATGTTTGTTTGTATGTGTGTGTGTGTGTGTGTGTATTTTGATATTGAGTTCATAAAGGAAAAAAATAACTCTTTGCCTGATTTCCTATCCCATGAATTCCTACTGGAAAGTTTACTCAGAAATGGCTCCTAAGAAAACTATAGCCTCAAAACTACCAGTTGCTAAACCTACTTCTAGTCCAGGTCTTATTCCCTTAGGACAAATTATTGCAAAATTCAGTGCAGGGATAAAATGGTAATTTTAAAGCCTTTTCAAAATTATGATTTTATAGTGAAAAATATTAATTAATTTAATTAATTAATATATATTTATCCTACACTAGGATCCAAATATGATATACAGCATGCATGCATTTAAATTTGAAATTCAAATTTGAACAGTAAACAATTTACTGTTCTGTGTTCAAAACATAATACCTTTGTGCAGATAGTAGATCACCACAATCTGATCACCGTCGAGAGAGTTTGATCATCGTGACATAGCCACACAGCATATCTGATCTCTACAGATCATCCACATGAAGCTTCTGGTCTGATTGACTCCTCACGAGTGCTAGCTCATTGTAGAGCCCTTTCGACGGTCGATGCTGATCAAACTCCTTCGATCAATGTCTGTTGATTCTTTGGATGCTCTAGATTATCAGTAGACATACTTGAGAGGATGTTGAAGATCTCTCTAAAATTTGGTGGGCTCACGACACTCGTAGCTCACCTTCTCACTTCCCGAACCCCAGGCTGAAACCCTAGGGTACACTAAGAAAAACTCTGCACCCTTTTTTCTTTCTTTTCTTTCTTTTTCTCTCGAAAGGTTTTAGACCTTCACCTCATGCAGAAAGGTTCCTCACACCCCAAACTTTCTCTCCAAAAATTTCTACGCACGCCCCACCTTTCTCCTCTTTTTAAAACAACGTCGAACATGTCTTATCCACGTGAGAGGATAAAGATAAGTGGTTGCACATTTGAATTCAAATCGAGTTTGAATTCAAATGCAAACCAACTCATCCCTATCCACTTATGGCATGAGAAGAGAAGGGCGTGGACTCTTTGTGCGTGGAAAGGTTTCACGAGAAATCTTTTCTTGTGTAAGTTATGTGGCGCACAAGATGGATAAGCATGAAGGCACAAGAGATAAGTTATCCATTCAAATTCAAATATGCTTTTAATTTGAATGGTTAACTAATCAGCTTTATCCATCCATATGGCACACAAAAGTGGGCATGGGGAGGACTTTGTGTGAGAAAAAATTCACGAGAAATTCCTTCTCGTGAATTCAAATGGGCGCAGTGGATGTGAGGTGGCGCAGGGAGTTTGGGTCAAGGTAGTTTCATTATTTAAACCAATCTAATTGAACCAAATAAGTTAGGCTCAATTAGACTAATTTAAATCTAACTTAATTGAGCTTAATTAGGCTCAATAAAATCCTAATCAAATCAGGAATTGATTAAGCCCAACCCCTGATCAAATCAGGGATCAAACCATCTCGACGATTAGCTCAACTCTTAATCTAATCGGGTCAAACCCAACTGAATCCAATTCAATTGACTTGATCCAAAAATAATTACTCAATCAAATTGAGTTAATTAGTGATCAAATCACTAATTAAACCTCTCATAAATATTGAGTCCAAATCTGATGGGCAATCAGGTATCAAAGTCCATCGATATGAAACCTTGATCGAAGAGTCGCAAACCAGTGGGACTCTTGACCCCGGTACCCAAAATATGTGGGACTCATGATCAAAGAATCTTGATTCTCAATCACAGAGTCCTAGATATGTAGAACTCACAGTCCACAAACATTAGCACTCTTCATCAGCCATCAGATCAGATAGAAACCTCTAATGTGTGTGACCTCGCAGGTTCGAACCTAAGCCGGTAGCACAGGAATCAATTTCTGTACTAATCGAAGTGACCATCTAGCAATAGTACCCGATATTCGGATAGGTCGAATAGTCATAATCGCAACATTCAGAACCTATGCGAATATGGTTACTGTATAATTCATCCCTTTTGACTCCTATGTATAGGATGACTCAAGGTTAAACTGTCAACCCTGATCAGATCATCCGAATCGTGCTCAACTCAATCAGTCTTGTGACTCCTCACTAGGACTACCCTGATCAAGTTTTGCTAAATTGAAACACGACTGTACATAGCTCCTAAACTGGAGTGGTCAATTCTATCTTGACACACGCATCGATAAGTTAAGTACTTGACTACACCCAGCAGCCTTCCGTCACTGAATTAGAAATTCAGGTAGTCCAGTGCCTAAGTGCAGTGAGTTACTTGCAAGTCATCATGGCGGTCTCAGGTCGGAGAGATAGTTATACCCATATCCCATCGGAGCAAATCTTGACAGTAGAAATAGCTCCGGAGTCGGTCACGTTCAGTACAGATGTACCCTTATATCTCACATGTATGTCATACCAGTGTCTCCACACTCTTTGGTTAAGAGGACAACTAACTTATATGGCACACAACGACCTATGCTTGATAAACGTTGTTGCCTTAGTAACAACGTATCATTTGGTCGCGAACTGGTTTAAGGATTAAACGATAAATCCTCCTTTGTCGAGTCTAAATAGTCCTAAGGACTTCACCACAACACAGGAGTTCATTAGAAGATGAAATAATTTATGATGAAAAATATTAAAATAATTTTTATTAATTTATAATTCATGTACTAATACAACAAAGAGCACAACCGTCAACAGACTGATGATTGACTTTGGGATACTATTCCCAACACAAATCCCATCTCCAAAACCCTTATCTTGGTACCAAACTGGTACAAGATTAGAAGAGGAACAAAAAATTCTAGTTGAGAGTCATCCAAACCCAACCATAGATGAATTGGCCAACCAGCCTTAATGGATATGGAAATTTTTCAAAAGGTAGTTGAAGAAATTTCTCAAAAAACTCTTCAACAATTAGATTTAAAACAAAAATCATTTGTGGGAATTTCTGATCCTACACCACTTCAAAGCTTTTCTAAAAAAATCTCCTTTTCAAAATATATTGATAAAGCCCAACAACAACTAATCCTTACTATTGAACATGAGTATTTCGAAAATACCCCTACGCAAATAGTAGAAAAAATTTTCTCAAATAGATGGCACTAACCATATGATCCTTTAAAAACACAAAAGTTTTATGAGTATATTTTGATAGAAACAAATTCTATGGCTCTTAAGCACCATAGAGATAAGGTAAATCCATCAGAAATCACACATTCATCAGCACAAATTCTTAAAGTTTTAACACCAATAGATTGGAATGATAATCCCAGCAATTTTAAAAGATTTTCTCAAAAATTTGATCCTCAATTTTTTATCTACTGGGATTACCAAAATGCATGGTATTTTGCATTCCTTTTCAAAAATAATGATTTTAAGCAATCATGGTTCTTCTACTTTAAGACAGAAATATCATACAAATTTCTCTATTGATTTTCTAACTGGTGGGAATATTTTGGACCTACTATTGAAATTCTCCCATCCTCTGTCCAAGAAGGTTTTGAAACCTATTACAAGTACTACCAACCAAATCTCAGAGAACAAAATTTTTATTTCTTCTTAATTTTTCTTCTCAGTTTGCCTTATCATGGATCACTTGTTGGGAATACCCTTTTGTCCAAAACCCTCCATTTCCTGCTAGCCTTGGAAGAAAGTTCAAAGTAAAGTGATGGCAAGAATTTAATCCTGAGAAAACCACCAAATCTAGAGTCCTTGAATGGATTTCCAAAATTTCCCCTGAACCTCCTACAAACAAATTTATCCAACAAAAAACCTCCACCAGTTTTAAATTTGCAAAACCCAAATCCAAATCAAAATATAAAAAAACTCCTTGAATCACTTACCCAGATTGATGAAGAAGAATCTTCTTCTAATAGCTCAACCCCACATTCCAATACTGAGGAAGAAATATTATAAAAATAGTACCAAAGAAGGAAGAAAGACTATGCTAATTCTTCTTCCAATCAGAGAATGGAAAAAAGACTATGCTAATCCTTCTCCAAGTTGATTACATAAGCAACAAATAGTAGGTGTTTTATCCAAATCATACTACCAACAAAAGTTGTCTCTTCATCGACAAGTAGCAGAGATTCCTTCCAAATGATCCCTCCAAAACACTTTACTATGCTACCACCAGAAGTTAATTCTGCACTAGCAAAAGTAGTCTCTTCATCAACAAGCCAATGACAAAAGCTACTTCAAAAGATGTTCTCTACCAACAAAGTTGTAAAGTTGCTCCACCAATAAGTCACTTCAATAATAGACAGATGCTTCTCCAATAATAGACAGATACTTCATCAACAAGTCACTTTATCAGTAGGCCACCTCACCAACAAAGTTATTTCAGCACTCGGTTACTTCAAGCAAGATGGCTTCACCGCCAAGCAAGATGTTCATCAAAAATTTTTATAAGAAGACCCCCAATGCCACCATTAGAGGATAATCTTGACAAGCTTCAAGAGCAATCCTAAGAGCCAACGGCTTCCCTGGTGAGCTCATTGAAGATCATATGCCAGGCAAAATTACAAGCCAGAGAGGGAGTGTTCCACTAAATAATCTTCTTCTTCCTCCTGTCTTGTACCCTTGTATATATCCTTTCTTTGAGTCCTGTACAGCCCTCTTTTTCCTTCTTTATTCTTGTTCTATTTGTGTTCAAGAGTTCTGTACATAAGTGTGAAGTTTGTCCTAGAGTTTTGTAGTCGGAGAGAAGCAAGCTCCTGCAAGCTATCTCCATCCTCTGTATATACTGTTTCTCCATCATGTAAGTTTGTTCCGTTTGTTCTGTGTGTTCTCCATATGTACATATGTATGTATAAATTTATTTTAATAAAATTTTAGTTACTTTATTTATTTATTTTTTTATGTTATTTTGTTTAAATATTATTTTAAATACTATTTATAGTGTTTACTTTCATCTTTTTCATCGTTACATATATCCTACATTCATAAGTTACTATTCATAATACTATTCATAACTGTTTCTGCAGAATTATTATTTCACAAAAATACTATTTGCATAGTAAAATAACTATTTGCATGCTCCATCTTCTTCACCTCATCATTCGCCTGCATCATTTTAAAATGCTATTTAAAAACTATTACATCACTATTTGCATACTATTTAAAAATAATAATAATAATTAATTAATTATAAAAATTATAAAAAATTATAGTAAATAGATAACTTGCATATAGTAAGTAGGTAACTTGCATATTTTAATATTTAAATTAAAAACTATATAAAAAATTAAAAAATAAAAAAATAACTAACCTGTAGGTAACTTAACTAGTAAGTCACCATAGGTAACCAATAACTTAGTTAATAACTAACCTTAGGTAAAAGTTTGTAGTATAACTTAGGTCTAACCTATAGTTATCTCTTTAGGAAATCATAGGTTAATCTTTAGTAAACCTTTAGGCAAATCTTCAGGCAACTTTTAAGAGACCCATAGGTTCCCTTAGGAAACCATTCCCATAGGAAACCTTTAATGGGTGACACCACCCTTAGGTAACCCATAGTGTGACCATAGGAAACTCTTAGGTTCCTTAACCTATAAACAACCTTAAGAACAACCTATAAAATATTCACCCTGTTCACCTCATAATGTGTCCACCCTGTGTTCACCAATAGTGTCAGCCTAGGTATCGACCAACACTAGAGTCCAACCTATATCTAGCTTTAGGTGTCCAACCATAGTGTTGTCTAGCCAGCCTCCATCCATAGGTTCACCCTAGGTTCACCTATAGGTGTCCAAAGTGTACGAATGTAGAGACCAACCTTAGGTTCCACCAGTCAAACCTTAGATCTAACCTTTAGGTTCACCCTTAGAAAGCCTACAGTCCAGTAGTGTGTCCACCCTGACCATTAGAAGAGTCTAAAGTGTCTAGGATCTATTTATCCATAGTTTAGGATAGTTCTAACCCTTATATATATTAGTATAGCATAGTATCTTAGAGAGTCTTAAAGTCTAGGTCTAGATAGTTTGGTTTCACTGAACTGTGTACTATATCTATATTATAGAAAACTTATGGCTGTGAAGGTTTATACACCTGAAATATAGTCTTTAATGGTATTAGTTTATAGTTCATAGTTAATCTGTAATCTGTTAGTAGTTTCTTGATGAGCCTTACTCTCTGTTATCTTAGAATAAGCAAGATTCTACTTATAGGTTCCAGTACATAAACTTTAAAAATAAGAATCTTAAGATTAAGATTAGGCATCCTAGAAAGATTTGATCCATAGTCTATTAGTAGTATCTTGGCAGGCCTCACTCCTTGAGTGAGCAAGATTCTGCTTCTAGATTCCATTATAAAAATTCTAGATTAGATTAGGAGTTAAACCATAGGATAAATTTAACTTGTGATCTGTTAGTAGTATCTTGGTGGGCCTCACTCTCTGAGTGAGCAAAATTTTGCTCATAGATCCTACCATATAAATCCTATTAGTTAGAAATACTACGATTCTTTCCTTAACCGAGAAGCTCCCTCTAGAAACGATCCAGAGCCCCTTGGCATCAGAGCCATTTAGGCTTTGATCCTCACAGCTCCCCTCGTGGTATCAGAGCATGGTTATAAACTCTACTGCTCTAATTTTTAGTTCACTGTCGTGGCACACAAGGGTCTCGCTGCTCCCCCAATGCCTAACCATGGTTATAAACTCTAACTAGATGGTATCAGAGCCCGAGGGAGATGTAGTATAGTTATAATTTTTTATTGTAGTTAGATCCTTTTTCCCTACCATCGGTTGATAACAAAGCTCAGAGAGAGAGAAGTAGTATAGTGTAGATAGAGGTTTGAGGAGCAGTAGAGGCCTCAATCTAGATACTTAGGCTTGGTCTGAGGAGAAGTATCAGGAAACCTAAGATATGTCCAAGTAGGGACAAGTTAGGTATTTTGATAAGAACAAGAATTGATGAGCAATAGGGGCATCAATCAAGACAACTAGGCTTAGTCGTAGGAGCAGTAGAGTTTTGGTAAGAATCTTTAGCACAGTGGTTGTACGATTGGTAGTCACCTAAGCTTGGTCTAAGAAGTACAGGAGTTGTATAACTGATGGAGACTCAGGTGTACCTTCGGATGTAGGATTGCTTCAGGGCATGCCATAGTCGACGAAGGCATGGGGCCGCTACAGATGTAAGGCAGTAAAAACTGCAAAGAGGACTACCTTTAGCACCGAAGTTGGGTATCCATTTAGATTTTCATTTCAGATCCTCTTTAGTTAAATCTCCTAAGGTAGGTGCTATTTCAGATCCTACTGTGTTTTAAGGATTTCTTACCCTAACAATACTGTTAAGTCTCCTAAGATAGGTATCTTTTCTTGACTGCTTACTGAAATTATACTGTTAAGTCTCCTAAGATAAGTATCTTTTCTTGATCTTCCTTTACTAACTTCCATCCTTGGAATTATTATCATGAAATGGTAGCAAGGATCACTATAGAGAGTCTTTTAGGCGTTCTTTTATACTTTGTAAAGAGTCTATAGTCTAACATAGAGTTATTAAGTATTTTCTTTTGTTAGTCATTCTTTTCTTTATAGTCAAATATGTTCTTTATCTTCCCATCTTTTTGTCTTTAGCTGCGTAAGCAACTAGGAACCTTATTCTTTTGATCTTTTATTCTTTTATTCTTTCATTCTTTCATTAGATACTAACCATATAGAATATAGGAATTTTATTCTTTTATATCTAGACTATTAAGGTAGCTAGGTATCTAACCCTTTAATAATGAATAAATATAACCACTAAACCTCATAAAAGAAAGGTACCTAAGTCAACCTAGAATAAATCCCAAACCTAATAAATCAAATCTTCCTTTAACTACATTCATTAATAAAGACAAATGTGATTGTCCAAATAAGAAAATAGAAATCTACTGAGAACAAGGCATTGGTAGGATAGTTAAATATCATTACCTATGCCTACAAAAAGAAAACTCAATCCAGAAAAAGATTCATCTAGAAGAAATCAACTCTTCAGAAGAATCTAATCTTGAGATTCAGTAAGAAAACATAATTCGAACCCCTGAAAATATTAAATCCCAGCAACCTCTAAAATCATTAGAATATGAGATTCAGGGGCAAAGTAGGAAAGAAATTTATATGATAACAAAAAAGCAACATCTAGACTCTTCTTCTAGCTCTTACAAGATACACTTAAATTCTGAAGAGATTCCATCTCTTCACTATGAAAACTTAGATGATATTCAACCCCTTACTAGAGATGAAAATAATCAAATCGAATTATCTTACTTAGACTAAGATAATGATAACGAAAGTTGGGATTACTTTCCTCAAGATGGCCCAATCTTAAGCCTTAAATCTAAGACCAAATCAAATCTTCAAATCAATACCAAGTTTGTCATAAATGAAGAATTACTTAGGCAAGACTTTTACTCTGACTATAATAAAGCAAAAGGACAACAATTCTTCAATTTCTATAGCAAAACTCAAATAGAAGAAATCTTGTTCCACTATTATACCTTTATGAACTCGATCAAAAGTCATATTAGATTCCTTGATTGGTTTGAAAGGTATGATCAGCCAGAAATAATTGAAGATGATAAATGTAACTCCTTAGGAAGTAAAGGTAGAGTTATGAAATGCTTCTGCCCAAATCCACCAAAAAAATAACAATAGTCTTCCCTTTATAAAACTACAAAAGTATTGGCCAAAAATATGGAAAATACCAAAATATTTAAAAAATCCATTAAAAACCTTACCCCTTATGAACCCTAAGATAGTATTACAAAGAAATAGACCTTTAAAACTCCTCCAAGATGAAAAACCAATAAAATTCAAAAATCAAATCAAAAAATTAGAAAGACTTCCTAGAATATCTAATGACAAAGGAAAAGAAATTCTTTTATGCGAAACTTCAATATTCTCTAAAATAGAAATTATCCTATTAATAAACAACTTCAAAATAGACACTCTAGCTTTAATTGATCATAAAATAAGTCCAAATTTCATTCATGAAGAATTAATACCTATAAATCTTCTTCAAAAAATAAAGATAAATCTAGCCTCTACTAATAACCAAGATCCAAAGTACAAGGCAACAAATATATTAATTTACAACAATAATATATGTCTTAGGACTTCTTTTATTTTGGCTAAAATCTTAATCAACTAGTAATCTTAGGAAACTCATTTCTTGACCTTTTAGGGTCTTTCCACATTGATCAAAATGGAATTAAAACTAAACTCTTAGGACAAGACTTAGAATTTAATTTTGTTAATCCTCATATTTAAACTAGTATAATCAAGTATACTCAACAAAAACAAATGAAAATAGTTCAACTTTCTATTCAACAATCAAGAATTGACCTTTGGTACAAAATATGTAAAATTTTACCTTATGAACTTCATGGTATTATTCTTGAAAAAATCTTCCAACCCAATGAAATTAAAGAAATATTCCAAACCCTTAATAAATATCTCATAGTTGATTGGTGTTGGCCGAAGCTTAGTATTCCTAATATAAATATAAATCCCTCTGATATTATGATTAGAGCTTTACATAAAGGATTAATTAAGCTAGCTTTTGAGATTGTAATTATTCATTTGATATGTTTCTAAAAATAGTTTCAGTAATTTTAGAACAACTCAAAGAAAATAGGAAAAAAAATATGAAGAACACCAAAAATACTGGACTAATGGCAGGTAACAACAGAGATAATTACATTAAATCAACCTACAAATAAAAAGAAATGAGAAAAACTTTTAGATTTAAGAAATTATCCATATGAGGTACAAAAAAGAATTAGGAATCTTTTTAGAACTTTAAGAATCTAAAAATAGTCTTCAAATGAAGTCCTACAAAATTCTGTATAGCACCATATTTAGTTTAAAAATCTCTTCAAAACCTTTAATTTTACTCCTTTTTGTAAAACACGCATGAAAGCACAGCATTTTGCACATCATCTGACCCTCTTGCAAATTCCTACAGAAAATACTCCTGAAAAACCCTCAGTCCTAAAATCTTTTACCCTACTAACTCCTTTCTTTGCTTCCCATGGCATCCAAAAAAAAAAAAGATGCTTTACACAAATATTTGAAAAACTTAGCCTTTGAACCATCATACAAGATAGTTACACTAGAAGAGGAAAAGAGAGAATCCCCTCCTACTCCACTACATCTAACCCAAACTGAATCATCTTCATCAGAAAATTTCTAAAATGAAATAGATGAAATCTCTCAAAATTCACAGCAAATCTCTTTAAAACTTAAAATGGGAATTGGGATTTCCGACCCAGTACCAAACTCCCAACCTCTTTAAACAGCCACCTACCCATATTTTAATAAAAACCTTCTTTAATTCATAATAATGATTGAAGATAAATATTTAGAAAAAGAACCTAGAATGGTGGCAGAGAAAATCCTTCCCTTAAATTGATAATTTTCACCTAGTGATATTAGAAAAACTCAAAAGTTTTATGAAGATATTTTGATAGAAACAAAATCTATAGTTGTTAAGCATTACAAATTTTATAATATAAGTGCTTTCACTCACTCAACAATACAAATTCTCTCTGTTTTAGCACTTGCAGCATGGGGAAATAGTCCCTGTGACTTCAAGAAGTTTTCACAAAATTATGATCCCCAATACTTCAACTATTGGGATTACATTGCAGCATGGTCCAATAACTTCCTTTACCAAAACCCACAGCACACTCATTCCTAGCTATTTTACTTTAAGCCTAGAACAGCCAACCAATTTTCTTACTGGTTCAAAATATGGTGGGACTATTATGGTCCAACTTCTCAAATCCTATCACCACCGGTTCTTGATAGCTTCAACATTTTTCAAGATAAAGCCATCCTCCCATACAGAAACCAAAACTTTCCAATCCTTCTTGAGTTCTATTCTCGATTTACACTCTCATGGATCATCGCATGGGAATATACCTTCATTAGTACTCCTATTTTTCTTTTATCACTTGGAAGATAATTCAAAACAAAGTGGTGGACTCAATCCAACTATGAGCATGCCACTAAATCAAAAATTGTTCAATGGATATCTCAAAATTGTCCGCAAGTACCTCTCACACTTGAGGCTCCAAAAATCTTCCAGCAACAACCAGATATAAATACAAGTCTTGTTACCATCAAATCAAAAATAGAATATAAAAATCTTCTCCAAAAATTACTTTCAAATTAGAAAAAGAAGAAGGAAAAAAAGACTACGCTAATCCTTCTAACTGAAAAATCAACAAAAGAAGAGAAAAAAGACTATACTAATCTTTCCAAACAATATTTACAAGGCATTCCAAAAGACTCATCCACTAATCAATCTTCAGCTGCTACAAAAGCCAAATCATTTCTATTCAAAGATTCCCTCAATAAGAGAACCTCTTCACCAACTCAAGAAATGTGCTCCACCAACAAAATGCTTCACTGACCAGATGCTCCACCAATAAAATATTTCACTAGCAAGATGACAAATTACCAGCATAGTTATCAGCCAGATGCTTCTCTAGCAAAAGTTACTTCTTCACCAACAAGTCACCTCATCACTGACAAAGTTGCCTAACAAGTCACCAACAGAGCTGCCACCTCATCAGCAAAGATGCTTCATCAACAAGTTACTTCATCAGTAGGTCACTTCACCGACAAAGTTGATTCATCATCAAGTTTCTTTAGTAAAGTTGATTCTTTGCCAAGTTACTTCAGCACCAAGCTACTTTAGTACCAAGTTGATTCATCACCAAATTACTTTACCTACAAGCAAGATGATCTTACTTCATTGCCAAGCAAAAACTAACCAAAGCTTCTATAAGAAGACCCCCAATGCGACCATTGGAAGGAGAGCCTCGATAGTGATTAGGAGCCTAGGTAGTGATCTAAGAGCTTCCTGAAAGCCAAGAGCTCCCCTGGAAAGCTTATTGAAGATCATATACCAAGTAGAAGATACAAGCCAGTGAGAGAGTGTTCCACTAAATAGTTCTCTTCTTCCTCCTGTCTTGTACCCTTGTATATATCCTTCCCTTAAGTCCTGTACAGCCCTTTTTTCCTTGTTTGTTCTTGTTCTGTTAGTCCAAGAGTCCTGTACATAAGTGTGAAGTTTATCCCAAAATCTTGTAGTTAGAGAGAAGCAAGCTCCTGCAAGCTATCTCCATCCTCTGTAAATACTGTTCATCTCTTTGTTTCTTCATCCTGTAAGTTTTTCATGTTTGTGTGTTCTTCATTTGTACATATCTATGCATAAGTTTGTTTTAATAAAATTTTAGTTACTTCATTTTTTTTATTTTTTTATGTTATTTTATTTAAATATTATTTATAGTATTTACTTTCATCTTCTTCATCATTGCATGCATCCTGCATTCATATAATTACTATTTATAGTACTATTTGTTACCATTCATAAATATTTTTGCAGAATTACTATTTTGCAAAAATACTATTTGCATAGTAGAAGTGCTATTTGCATATTCCTTTGTACTTCTTTCTTCCACATTTCATCATTCACTTACATACATGATTTCAAAAATATATTTTAATATTATTTATATATTATTAAAAAAATAATAAAAAATATAAAAAATATAGTAAGCAGGTAACTTGCATATAGTAAATAGGTAACATATAAAAAAAATAAAAAATTAAAAAAATAACTAACCTGTAGGTAACTTAACTAGTAAGTCACCATAGGTAACCAGTAACTTAGTTAATAACTAACCTTAGGTAAAACCTGTAGTATAACTTAGGTTTAACCAATAGTTATCCCTTTAGAAAATCCATAGGTTAACCTTAGGTAACCTTTAGGAAACCATTTTCATAGGAAACCATTTCCATAGGAAATCTTTAGTGTTGTCATCTTAAAGTCACCCTTAGGTAAACCATAGTGTGACCTTTAGGTTCTTTAACCTGTAAGCAACCTTAAGGACAACCTATAGAGTGTTCACCCTATTCACCTCATAGTGTGTTCATCCTGTAGCATCCACTCCAGTAGTGTCCAACCTTTGTGTTGTCCGACCAGCCTCCAACCTATAGGTGTTGTCTATAGTGTCTAACCTTAGAGACCAATCTTAGGTTTCACCATCCACCCATAGTGTCTGAGTTTAGAGTCCATCTCTAGGTTCATCTCTAGGAGCTCCATAGTCCAGTGTCCGCCCAGTAGTGTTCACCCTATAGAAGGTTCATCCTATCCATTAGTAGAGTCTAGAGTAATCAGAGTCTAGGTTAGAAGACCTTTAGGATAGTTCTAACCCTTATTATATATTAGTATAGCATAGTATCTTAGAAGAGTCGTATAGTGTCTAGAGTCCAGTTAAGTCTTAGAGAGTCTTAGAGTCTAGGTCTAGATAGTTTGGTTTTACTGAACTGTATACTATATTGTATCATAGGAGACTTGTGGCTGTGAAGGTTTACACACCTGAGCTATAGTCTTTAATGGTATTAGTTTATAGTTCATAGTTAATCTATAATCTGTTAGTAGTTTTTTGGCAGACCTTACTCTTTGTTATCTTAGAGTAAGCAAGATTCTACTTATAGGTTCCAATATATAAACTTTAGGATTAGGGATCTTAGGATTAGGATTAGGTACCCTAGGAAGGTTTGATCCATTGTCTATTAGTAGTGTCTTGATGGGCCTCACTCCTTGAGTGAGCAAGATTCTGCTTATAGATTCCATTATAAAATTCTTAAGAGTTAAACCATAGGATAAATTTAACTTGTGATCTGTTAGTAGTGTCTTGGCGGGCCTCACTCTCTGAGAAAGCAAGATCCTGCTCATAGATCCTATCATATAAATCCTATTGGTTAGAAATACTATGGTTCTTCCCTTAACTGGGAAGTTCCCTTTAGAAATGGTCCAGAGCGGTGGTTTCAGAGCCTTAGTGCTGAGAGTGCCATTCGTACACCCCCTATGGTATCAGAGCCATTGGGGTTATTAGCTGCATGCAAGGGTCTCTCCGCTCCCCGAGATGGTATCAGAGCATGGGGAGCCACGAGGAGCCAAGGAGGGAGATGTAGTATAGTTATAATTTTTTATTGTAGTTAGATCCTTTTCCCTACCATCAGTTGATAACAAAGCCTAAGGAGAGGGAAGTAGTATAGTGTAGATCGAGGTTTGAGAAGCAATAGGGGCCTCAATCTAGATAGTTAGGCTTGGTCTGAGGAGCAGTATCAGAAAATCTAAGTTGTGTCTCAGGAGGGACAAGTTAGGCATTTTGGTAAGAATAAGGATTGATGAGCAATATGGGGCATCAATTAAAACACCTAGGCTTAGTCCAAGGAGTAGTAGAGTTTTGGTAAGAACCTTTAGCACAGTGGTTGTACGATTGGTAGTCACCTAAACTTGATCTGAGGAGTACAGGGATTGTATAACTGACGAAGACTCAGGTATACCCTCGGGTGTAGGACTACTTCAGAGCATACCATAGTCGATGAAGGCAAGGGGCCGCTACAGACACAAGGCAGTAAAGATCACAGAGAGGACTACCTCTGGCACCTAAGTTGGGTATCCATTTCAGATCCTCATTTCAGATCCTCTTGTATTAAGTCTCTAAGATAGGTGCTATTTCAGATCTTGTTGTGTTTTAAGGACTCCTTACCCTAACAATACTGTTAAGTCTCCTAAGAGAGGTATCTTTTCTTGACTATTTTCTAAAATCATACTGTCAAGTCTCCTAAGATAAGTATTTTTTCTTGATCTTTCTTTACTAACTCTTTCCACCCTTGAAATTATTATCATGAAAGGTAGCAAAGATCACTATAAAGAGTCTACAGTCTAACATAGAGTTATTAAGTATCTTCTTTTATTAGTTATTCTTTTTTTTTATAGTTAGATATATTCTTTATTCTTCCCATCCTTTTGTCCCTAACTGCGTAGGCAACTAGGAACCTTATTCTTTTGTTCTTTTGTTCTTTTATTCTTTTATTCTTTTACTTAGGAATTTTTCTAAGTACATTCTTTCATCCTTTCATTTTTAAACACTAACCATATAGAATATAGAAATTTTATTCTTTAATATCTAAACTACTAAGGTAGCTAGGTATCTAACCTCTAAAAATCTAACATTACTATTCCTTATAAAAATAATAATTGAACTAACATACTTTAGCTATTCTTAAAAACTCTAACTACTCCTTAATCATCTTCCTTACAGACATAAGACTTTCCAATCACTTTCCTTAAGTTTTTTCTAACTCTAGATTTCTTGGTCACCTTCTCTATAAAAGATGGATCTATATCTAGAAGATATTTTGGACTACCCAAATGATGATCAGGATGACATCCAATCCCTTTACTCTAAATCTGACAATGAGAATGAAAGTCAAGATTATTATGCTCAATACCAGTCATCTCATATTCTAAAAATAAAATGAATCCTAAATCAATATCTAAAGTTAGAACCAATCCATTAAATCCAAATAACCAAAGCAAATCCTTATCCCACTCCAGTAAAGATGATTTTGAATATAAAAAAAATATTTAATATAGATTTCTTTGCTGATCACAATAAACATAAAAGGCAATAATTTTTTAAAACTTACAATATAACCCAAACTGTAGAAATCCAATCTAAATACTATATTTTTATAAAAGCAAACAAGATTTCTATCAAGTTCTTTGATTGGTTTGAGAAATATAGTAAGTTAGGTCAAATTAAACTAAGTTCCAAAGTTGAAACAAATATGCCAAATCTAGGATCAAATCCTCAAAACAAATATAACTCTGAAATTGTAAAGAAAGGTAATGAATGTAGTTGTACAAATAAGAAAATTTTAATTTATTTAGAAAAAGATAAAAGAGTTATTGAATATCTCTGTCCATGTCTTCAAAAGGAAGAAGAAGATAAAAATCCTCAACCGAAGAATTCCCCTTCTGAAATAAAAGATATAACTTTTAAGAACCAACCTACTAATTAAAAAGAATCTGAACTTGAAGAACTTTCAACTTATCCAGACTCTAAAACAATAATAGATAAGCCAACTAAAGAAGAATTAATAGAAACTATAAAAGACTTATCAAAACAAGAACCTTTACTAAAAAATAACCCTCAAGGAGTTGAAAACATTTCCAACAATCTATAAAAACTTAGAACTTTTAGAAAAAATATTTCAAAAAGAAGATTACCTAGAAGAAATTAATTATTTAGAAATTAGCCCTGAAACAAAAATCCAAAAAGAGGTTTCAAATCTGGTTCTAGGCAATAATCTTTCTGATAAACTTAAAGATATTAAAACCCTAACTTATTCAAAATCTTTACCAGAACTAGAAAATAACCTTCAAAAAATTAAAAATATTCAAGATAAACATCTTTCTGAATCAGGATCTTTTAGCCAAAATATAGAATTATATTCAATCAAAATCTATAATGGAAACCCACAAAAATTCTGGCCATACTTGCCATGGAAAATACCAAGAAATCTAGGAACCATAATAAAATTACCTTTGAACCTAGGAACCTCTAGGTTAAAATCATAAGAACTTATTATATCTCAAAATCTACTTACCTTCTATACTAGAACACCTCCTTATATTTGTGATAAAATAAAAAAATCTAACAAACTTTTTAAGAAAACTCTTGCTTACCATTCTAATCAAAACCCCTTAGTAAAAGAAGGAATTAAGCTAGATGTTAGAATTCAATCTTCAACTAGATTTTTGTGGAAATCTCAATCATTATGGAGATCTAAGAGAGAACTTAATATTAAGACATAAAAATCTTTGGCCGGTAAGGCATAAAAGTCTTTGGTTTACTTTGAATCCCCATAACATTTTCCAAAAGAAAACTAGTATATCCATACTCTCTTGTCAAAACCCAAAATCACTAATACCAGAGTATAATCAAAGTATTAAATTAGAAGAAAAACACCCAGAAAATATCAGGTGTAAACTTCTAGTTAAGCCCTTGCCAAGGCCTTCTTCGAAATTTAGAAGAAGAAAGAATTCCTATCTTTTTAGCATTCCTAAGAATAAACCATTAGTTCAAAACCAAAATATGAAAAAGGGAAAAGAGATTATTCAAGAAAGGGAAACTACAAAATTCTTTAAGGAAATAGAAAGTAACTTTCAAACCCCAACTTCATTCAATTCTAGACCAGATCTTATAGATGATGGTAGTTCAAATTTTAAACAAATAACTTATCTTTCTACTAAGCAACAAAGGTTAGAAATTTGAAATAAGATACAAAGAACCTTACCCTCTAAATTTCAAAATATTATTCTTGATAAAATCCTCCAACCAAATAAATTTAAACAAATCCTCCAAGATCTTAGCGAATATCTTATGATAGATTGGTGTTGGCCAAAGTTGAGTATTCTAAATATAAATGTAAATCTTTTTAGTATCATAATTAGATCTTTGTATAGAGGATTGATTAGACTAGCCTCCATAGATTATAATTACACTTTAGATATGTTTCCAAAAATGGTTTCTACAATTTTAGGAGAACTCAGAGATGATAAGAAAAAAATAGATATGATAATCTATAGCGAAATTGAAGAGAAAAAATTAATTAAAATTATTTATCCCTTTCAAATTTATTACCTCACTCATACTCAATTTTTAGATAAAGATGGCATATTAAAAGATAAACCTGTAGAAGAATTAGACATAAAAAATTATACCTTAGTTAATTATATTGATATTTATTGAGAAGCCACAAGATCATCTCAAGATTATAGATGTTGGTCAGATGATAGAATATGGGTTATAATTGATTTAACAAAATAATTTGATATCCTACAAGAAAAGGAAGGAAATTGGGATATCCTTTTAAACCCAAAAAATTATCCTAATCAAATTCAAAATAAAGTGCAAAATATTTTTTGAATAACTACATCCTATTCAAATTCATTACATAAATGGTAGAGTATATATACATATTGATTTTCTACATTATACTCTTTTAATTCCCAAATGTATTGCATAAGTTTATCCTCCATTCATTTGACTTGTTTGTTCTTCACCTATCCTGGATAAGTACAGGAATAGAGGAGAAAAATTCCATTTGAGTTATTCCAAATCCATCCACAAAATTATTAGACAATGGCTTTCTACCACTATTTAAAAACAAAAACTAGTACCAGAGAAGGAGGAAAAAAAGACTACGCTAATCCTTCTTCAAGATTATTCCATTCAAAAAGAAACAAGACATGACCTTGCATCAATCATCCAAAAAATCTCACTCATATACCAACAAGCAGCTGTAATCGACCACTATCAGGAGGCAGTGATTTGATTTTCCATCAATCACTCAGAATATTCAAATTCTAAATTATTCAAGCCAGGAATCCAAAGATGATCAAATCAAAAGAGAATCTAATGACAGCCTATAAATACAGGTATGTATTTCTTCTCCTTCACTCCTTAACCTCTACCCAACAAAAACCTACAAATGCCATCCCAAAGAAATTGCCAAAGGCATTCTCATCACCATAAGCGCCACCCTCATCGCCACCATCACCACCATCTTTGGTGACATCACCACCATTCTCCACATCAAAGAAGACCCCTTTTCACTCTTCAGTAACTATCCAAGTCCAGATGATCAATCCACATCACCACCTCACTATTTACATCTCACCCTTATCATCAAGCAACTCCCTTCAACCTCAAGAGTATTATCCAGAAGAAAAACATACTCCTCTACCTGCTCGATCTCCACTACAGTTTAACAACAAAGTCATCCAGAAGATCAGCATTCAGCAACCAACACTCCTATTCACCAGCAACAACAGCATTCACCAGAAGATCAGCATTCAGCAGTCCATTAACAGTTAGCACCATCCATTCCTCTTATTCCTCCTGGATTTGAAGATGTTTACAGAAGCAAGCCAGGATGTAAACGAAGCACACCACCACCAAAGCAAGTCAACACTTCCAGCACCAGTTCATCATCTAGTCCAAAGACTCTGGCATCCAAGAGATAATACATATTGACAGATACTACCTACTCCCCATCATCAAATGACATCCATAAACAGATAATCAAAAAGAAAAAAGAAATTTTTCAATATGGAGACAAGCTCAGTTACTTTTCCTAAAAAGTAACTTCACCACCAAGCAACCAAGAAGATGCTTCACCAAAAAATCACCAACCAGGTGATTCACCTCCAAAGTTAATTAATTACTTAGCCAGTAAGTTACTTTAGCATGAAGTTGATTTGCCACCAAGTTACTTCATCAACAAGCAAAATAACCACCTCAGCACCCAGATGATTAGCCACCAAGTTACTTCAGCACCAAGCTACTTGAAGCCCAAGCAAGAAGCCTGTCAAAGCTTCTATAAGAAGACCCCCAATGCGACCATTAGAAGGGGAGCCTCGACAGCGATTAGGAGCCTAGGTAGTGATCTAAGAGCTTTCTGAGAGTCAAGAGCTCCCCTGAAAAGCTTATTGAAGATCATATGCTAGGTAGGAGATACAATCCAGTGAAGAAGTATTCTACTAAATAGTCTTCTTCTTCCTCCTATCTTGTACCTTCGTATATATCCTTTCCTTGAATCCTGTACAGCCCTCTTCTTCCTTGTTTGTTCTTGTTCTATTGGTCCAAGAGTCCTGTACGTAAGTGTGAAATTTGTCCCAGAGTCTTGTAGTCAGAGAGAAGCAAGCTCCTGTAAGCTATCTCCTTCCTCTGTAAATACTGTTCATCTCTTTGTTTCTTTATCCTGTAAGTTCTTCATGTTCGTGTGTCCTTCATTTATACATATCCATGCATAAGTTTGTTTTAATGAAGTTTTAGTTACTTCATTTCTTTATTTCTTTGTATTATTTTATTTAAATATTATTTTAAATATTATTTATAGTATTTACTTTCATCTTCTTCATCCTTGCATGTATCTTGCATTCATATAGTTACTATTCATAGTACTATTCATAACTATTTCTGTAGAATTACTATTTTGCAAAAATACTATTTTGCATGCTATTTACATAGTAGAAATACTATTTGTATATTCTTTCATACTCCTTTCCATGTTTCATCATTCACCTTCATGCATGATTTTAAAAATACTATTTTAATATTATTTACATATTATTAAAAAAATAATAAAAAATTATAGCAAGCAAGTAAGTTGCATATAGTAAATAGGTAACATATAAAAAAAATTAAAAAATTAAAAAGATAACTAACCTGTAGATAACTTAACTAGTAAGTCACCATAGGTAACCAATAACTTAGTTAATAACTAACCTTAGGTAAAACCTATAGTATAACTTAGGTTTAACCCATAGTTATCCTTTTAAGATATCCATAGGTTAACCTTAAGTAATCTTTAGGAAACCATTCTTGTAGAAATTATTCCTGTAGAAAACCTTTAGTGTTGTCACCTTAGAGTCACCCTTAGGTAAATCATAGTATGACCTTTAGGTTCCTTAACTTGTAAGCAATCTTAAGGACAACCTATAGAGTGTTTACCCTATTCACCTCATAGTGTATTCATTCTGTAGCATCCACTCTAGTAGCATCCAACCTTTGTGTTGTCCGGCCAGCCTCCAACCCATAGGTGTTGTCTATAGTGTCTAACCTTAGAGACCAATCTTAAGTTTCACCATTCACCCATAATGTCTGAGTTTAGAGTCCATCTCTAGGTTCACCTCTAGGAGGCCCATAGTCCAGTGTCTACCCAATAGTGTTCACGCTGTAGAAGATTCATCCTATCCATTAGTAGAGTCTAGAGTAACTAGAGTCTAGGGTAGAAGACTTTAGGATAGTTCTAACCCATAGTATATATTAGTATAGCAAAATATCTTAGAAGAGTCGTGTAGTGTCTAGAGTCCAGTCTAGTCTTAGAGAATTTTAGAGTCTAGGTCTAGATAGTTTGGTTTCACTGAACTGTGTACTATATCTGTATCATAGGAGACTTATGGCTATGAAGGTTTACACACTTGAGCTATAGTCTTTAATGGTATTAGTTTATAGTTCATAGTTAATCTGTAATCTGTTAGTAGTTTCTTAACGGATCTTACTCTCTGTTATCTTAGAGTAAGCAAGATTCTACTTATAGATTTCAGTACATAAACTTTAGGATTAGGATTAGGTACCCTAGGAAGGTTTGATCCATAGTTTATTAGTAGTGTCTTGGTGGGCCTCACTCCCTGAGTGAGCAAGATTCTGCTTATAGATTTCATTATAAAAATTCTAGAAGTTAAACCATAGGATAAATTTAACTTGTGATCTGTTAGTAATATCTTGGCGGGCCTCACTCTCTGAGTGAGCAAGATCATGCTCATAGATCCTATCATATAAATCTTATTGGTTAGAAATACTATGATTCTTTTCTTAACCGAAAAGCTCCCTCTAGAAACGGTCCAGAGCGATGGTTTCAGGGCCTTACTACTAAGCATGCCATTCGTACACCCCCATGGTAGCAGAGCCATTGGGGTAATTAGCTGCACGCAAGGATCTCACCGCTCCCCCATGGTATCAGAGCCTACAAATCACAGTATTAGAGCCATAAGTATAGTATACCATTGGGGGTGGCGAGACCATCTGGGGGAGCGACGAGACCCTTGTGTGCAGCTAATTACCCCAATGGCTCTGATACCATGGGGGGTGTATGAATGGCACTCTTAGCACTAAGGCTTTGAAACCACTTCTCTGGATCATTTTTCGAGGAAGCTTCCCTATTTAGGAAAGAACTGTAGCCTTTCTAACCAATAAGATTTATATGATAGGATCTATGAGCAAGATCTTGCTCACTTAGAGAGTGAGGCCCGTCAAGACACTACTAACAGATCATAAGTTAAATTTATCCTATGGTTTAACTCCTAAGATTTTTATAATAAAATCTATAAGCAGAATCTTGCTCACTCAGGGAGTGAGGCCTGCCAAGACACTACTAATAGACTATGGATCAAACATTCTTAGGGTACCTAATCCTAATCCTATGATCTCTAATCCTAAAGTTTATGTACTGCAATCTATAAGTAGAATCTTACTTACTCTAAGATAACAGAGAGTAAGGCCCGTCAAGAAACTACTAACAGATTACAGATTAACTATGAACTATAAACTAATATAATTAAAGACTATAGCTCAGGTGTGTAAACCTTCATAGCTACAAGTCTCCTATGATACAGATATAGTACACAGTTCAATGAAATCAAACTATCTAGACCTAGACTCTAAGACTCTCTAAGACTAGATTGGACTCTAGACACTATACGACTCTTCTAAGATACTATGCTATACTAATATATACTAAGGGTTAGAATTATCCTAAAGGTCTTCTAACCTAAACTCTGGTTACTCTAGACTCTACTAATGGACAGGATGAACCATCTACAGGGTGAACACTGCTGGATAGATACTAGACTATGGGGCTCCTAGAGGTGAACCTAGAGATGGACTCTAAACTCAGACACTATGAGTGGATGGTGAAACCTAAGACTGGTCTCTAAGGTTAGACACTATAGACAACACCTATGGGTTGGAGACTGGCTGGACAACACAAAGGTTGGACACTACTAGAGTGGATGCTATAGGATGAACACACTATGAGGTGAACAGGGTGAACACTCCATAGGTTATCCTTAAGGTTGCTTACGGGTTAAGGAACCTAAAGGTCACACTATGGTTTACCTAAGGGTGACTCTAAGGTGACAACACTAAAGGTTTCCTATGGAAATGGTTTCCTAAAGGTTACCTAAGGTTAACCTATGGGTTTCCTAAAGGGATAACTATGGGTTAAACCTAAGTTATACTACAGATTTTACCTAAGGTTAGTTATTAACTAAGTTACTGGTTACCTATGGTGACTTACTAGTTAAGTTACCTACAGATTAGTTATTTTTTTAATTTTTTAATTTTTTTATATGTTACCTATTTACTATATGCAAGTTACTTGCTTACTATAATTTTTTATATTTTTTTATATTTTTTATTTTTTAATGATATACAAATAATATTAAAATAGTATTTTTGAAATCATGCATGTAGGTGAACGGTGAAACGTGGAAGGAAGGAGTATGAAGGAATATGCAAATAGTACATCAACTATGCAAATAGTATACAAAATAGTATTTTTATGAAATAGTAATTCCGTAGAAATAGTTATAAATAGTAATGAATAGTACTATGAATAGTAACTATATGAATGCAGAATGCATGCAACGATGAAGAAGATGAAAATAAACACTACAAACAGTATTTAAAATAATATTCAAATAAAATAATATAAAGAAACAAAGAAATGAAGTAACTAAAACTTCATTAAAACAAACTTATGCATGGATATGTATAAATGAAGAACACAAGAACGTGAAAAACTTACAGGATGAAGAAATAAAGAGATGAACAATATTTACAGAGGATAGAGATAGCTTGCAGAAGCTTGCTTCTCTCTTACTACAGGACTCTGGGACAAACTTCACACTTATGTACAGGACTCTTGGACCAACAGAACAGGAACAAACAAGAAAGAAAAGAGCTATACAGGACTCAAAGAAAAGATATATACAAGGATACAAGATATGAGGAAGAAGAGGACTATTTAATGGAACACTTTCTCACTGGCTTGTATCTCCTACCTAGCATATGATCTTCAATAAGCTTTTTAGGGGAGCTCTTGGCTCTCAGAAAGCTCTTTGATCACTGCCTAGGCTCCTAATCACTGTCGAGGCTCCCCTTTCAATAGTCACATTGGGGGTCTTCTTATAGAAGCTTTGGCTGGCTTCTTGCTTGGACTTTAAGTAGCTTGGCGCTGAAGTAACTTGGTGGCTAATCATCTGGGTGCTGAGGTGGTTATTTTGCTTATCGACAGAGTAACTTGGTGGCAAATCAACTTCATGCTAAAGTAACTTACTAGCTAAGTAATTAACTAACTTTGGAGGTGAATCATCTGGTTGGTGATTTTTTGATGAAGCATCTTCTTGGTTGCTTGGTGGTGAAGTTACTTTTTATAAAAAGTAACTGAGCTTGTCTCCATGTTGGAAAACTTCTTTTTTTTTTTTGATTATCTATTTATGGATGTCACTTGATGATGGGGAGTAGGCAGTATCTGTCCATATGTGCTGTCTCTTGGATGCTGGAGTCTTTGGACTAGATGATGAACTGGTGCTGGAAGTGTTGACTTGCTTGGTGGTGGTGTACTTCTTCTACATCCTAGCTTTCCTCTGTAAACATCCTCAAATCTAAGAGAAATAAGAGGAATGGATGGTGCTAACTGTTGATAGACTGCTGAATGCTGATCTTTTAGTGAATGCTATTGTTGCTAGTGAATAGGAGTGTTGGTTGCTGAATGCTGATCTTCTGGATGACTTTGTTGTTGAACTAATGGTGGAGATCGGGCAGGTAGAGGAGTATGTCTTTCTTCTGGATAATACTCTCGAGGTTGAAGGGAGTTACTTGATGATGAGGAAGAGATGTAAATAGTAAGGTGGTGATGTAGATTGGTCATCTAGACTTGGATAGTTGCTGAAGAGTGAAAAGGGGGTCTTCTTTGATGTGGAGAATGGTGGTGATGTCGTTGAAGATAGTGGCGATGAGGGTGGTGCTTATGGTGATGAGAATACCTTTGGCAATTTCTTTGGGATGGTATTTGGAGGAGTTTGTTGGGTAGAGGTTTAGGAGTGAAGGAGAAAAAATACATACCTGTATTGATAGGCCATCATTGGATTCTCTTCTGATTTGATCATCTTTGGATTCCTTGGCTTGAATAATTTAGAATTTGAATATTCTGAGTGATTGATGGGAAATCAAATCACTGCCTCCTAATAGTGGTCGATTACAACTGCTTGTTGCTATCTAAGTGGGATTTTTTGGATGATTGATGCAAGGTCATGCCTTATTTCTTTTAGAATGGAATCATCTTGAAGAAGGATTAGCATAGTCTTTGTTTCCTCCTTCTCTGGTACTGGTTTTTATTTTTAAATGGTGGCAGAAAGCCACTGTCTAACAATTTTGTGGATGGGTTTGGAATACACTCAAATGAAATTTTTCTTCTCTGTTCCTATACTTATCCAGGGTAGGTGAAGAACAAACAAGTGAAAGAAATGGAGGATAAACTTATGCAATATAGGTGGGAATTAAAAGAGTATAATACAGAAAATCAATATGTATATATACTCTATCATTTATGTAATGAATTTGAATAAGGTATAGTTATTCCAAAAATATTTTTCACTTTATTTTGAATTTGATTAGGATAATTTCTTGGGTTTAAAAGGATATCCCAATTTCCTACTTTTTCTGGTAGGATATAAAATTATTATGCTAAATCAGTTATAACCCATATTCTATCATCTGACCAACATCTATAATTTTGAGATGATCCTGCAGCATCCCAATAAACATCAATATAATTAACTAAGGTATAATCTTCTATGTTGAATTCTTCTACAGGTTCATCTTTTAATATGCCATCTTTATTTGAAAATTGAGTATGAGTGAGGTAATAAATTTGAAAGGGATAAATAATTTCAATTAATTTTCTCTCTTCAATTCTGCTATAGATTATCATGTCTATTTTTTCTTTATCATCTCCGAGTTCTTCTAAAATTATAGAAACTATTTTTGAAAACATATCTAAAGAGTAATTATAATCTATGGAGGCTAGTCTAACCAATCCTTTATACAAAAATCTAATCATGGTACTAGAAAGATTCACATTTATATTTGGGATATTCAACTTTGGCCAACACCAATCTATCATAAGATATTCGCTAAGATCTTGGAGGATTTCTTTAAATTCATTTGGTTGGAGGATTTTATCAAGAATAATATTTTGAAGTTCAGAAGGTAATGTTTTTTGTATCTTATTCTAAATTTCTAATCTTTGTTGCTTAGTAGAAAGATAAGTTATTTGTTTAAAATTTGAACTACTATCATCTATGAGATCTGGTCTAGAATTGAATGAAGTTGGGGTTTGAAAGTTACTTTCTATTTCCTTAAAGAATTTTGAAGTTTTCCTTTCTTGACTAATCTCTTTTCCCTTATTCATATTTTGGTTTTGAACTAATGGTTTATTCTTAGGAATGCTAAAAGGATAGGAATTCTTTCTTCTTCTAAATTTCCAAGAAGGCCTTAGCAAAGGCTTAACCAGAAGTTTAACCTAATGTTTTCTGGGTGTTTTTCTTCTGATTTAATACTTTGATTATACTTTGGTATTAGTATGGATATACTAGTTTTCTTTTGGAAAGTGTTATGGGAATTCAAAGTAAACCAAAGACTTTTATGCCTTATGGGCCAAAGATTTTCATGTCTTAATATTAAGTTTTCTTTCTTAGATCTCCATAATGATTGAGATTTCCACAAAAATCTAGTTGAAGATTGAATTCTAACTTCTAGCTTAATTCCTTCTTTTACTAAGGGGTTTTGATTAGAATGGTAATCAAGAGTTTTCTCAAAAAGTTTGTTAGATTTTTTTATTTTATCACAGATACAAGGAGGTGTTCTAGTATAGAAGGTAGGCAGATTTTGAGATATAACAAGTTCTTATGATTTTAACCTAGAGGTTCTTAGGTTCAAAGGTAATTTTATTATAGTTCCTAGATTTCTTGGTATTTTCCATGGCAAGTATGGCCAGAATTTTTGTGGGTTTCCATGATAGATTTTGATTGAATATAATTCTATATTTTGGCTAAAAGATCCTGATTCAAAAAGATGTTTATCTTGAATATTTTCAATTATAGTTTCTATCTTGAATATTCACAAGTCTTTTATAGTTTCTTTTAATTCTTCTTTAGTTGGCTTATCTATTATTGTTTTAGAGTCTGGATAGGTTGAAAGTTCTTCAAGTTCAGATTCTTTTTAATTCGTAGGTTGGTTCTTAAAAGTTATATCTTTTATTTTAGAAGGGAAATTCTTGGGTTGAGGACTTTTATCTTTTTCATCCTTTTGAAGACATGGACAGAGATATTCAATAACTCTTTTATCTTTTTCTAAATAAATTGATATTTTCTTATTTATACAACTACATTCATTATCTTTCTTTACAATTTCAGAGTTATGTTTATTTTGAGGATTTGATCCTAGGTTTGGCATATTTGTTTCAACTTTGGAACTTGGTTTAATTTGACCTAAATTACTATATTTCTCAAACCAATCAAAGAACTTGATAGAAATCTTGTTTGCTTTTATAAAAGTATAGTATCTAGATTGGATTTCTACCGTTTGGGTTATATTGTAAGTTTTAAAAAATTGTTGCCTTTTATGTTTATTATGGTCAGCAAAGAAATCTATATTAAATATTTTTTTATATCTAGAATCATCTTTACTAGAGTGGGATAAGGATTTGCTTTGGTTATTTGGATTTAATGGATTGGTTCTAACTTTAGATATTGATTTAGGATTCATTTTATCTTTAGAATATGAGAATGACTGGTATTCAGGATAATAATCTTGGCTTTCATTCTCATTGTCAGATTCAAAGTAAAGGGATTAGATGTCATCCTGATCATCATCTGGACTGTCTAAAATATTATCTAGATATAGATCCATCTTTTATAGAGAAGGTGACCAAGAAATCTAGAGTTAGAAAAGACTTAAGAAAAGTAATTAGGAAGTCTTATGTCTGTAAGGAAGATGATTAAGGAGTAACTAGGAGTTTTTAAGAATAGCTAAAGTATGTTACTTCAATTATTATTTTTACAAGGAATACTAATGTTAGATTTCTAGAGGTTAGATATCTAGCTACCTTAGTAGTCTAGATATTAAAGAATAAAATTTCTATATTCTATATGATTAGTGTTTAAAAATGAAAGAATGAAAGAATGTACTTAGGAAAATTCCTAAGTAAAAGAAAAAAAGAAAAAAGAACAAAAGAATAAGGTTCCTAGTTGCTTACGCAACTAGGGACAAAAGGATGGGAAGAATATATCTGACTATAAAGAAACGAATGACTAACAAAAGAAAATACTTAATAACCCTATGTTAGACTGTAGACTTTTTACAAAGTATAAAAGAACGTCTAAAAGACTCTCTATAGTGATCCTTGCTATCACTTCATGATAATAATTCCAAAGATAGAAAGAGTGAGTAAAGGAAGATTAAGAAAAGATACTTATCTTAAGAAACTTAACAGTATGATTCTAGTAAACAGTCAAGAAAAGATACCTATCTTAGGAGACTTAACAGTATTGTTAGGATAAAAAGTCTCTAAAACACAGTAGGATCTAAAATAGCACCTATCTTGAGAGACTTAATATAGGAGGATCTGAAACCAGGATCTAAAATAGATACCCAACTTAGGTGCTAAAGATAGACTTCTTTGCGGTCTTTACTGCCTTGCATCTATAGCGGCCCCTTGCCTTCATTGACTATGGCATGCTCTGAAGCAGTTCTAAAATTGAGGGTACACCCGAGTCTCCACTAGTTATACAATCCGTTAGTTATACAACCCCTGTGCTCCTCAGATCAAGCTTAGATGACTACCAGTCGTACAACCACTGTGTTAAATATTCTTACCAAAACTCTACTGCTCCTTGAACCAAGCCTAGGTGTCTTGATTGATGCCCCTATTGCTCATCAATCCTTATTCTTACCAAAATGCCTAACTTAATGGTATCAGAGCCGTTGATTACCCCAAACTCTACTGCTCTGATACCATGGGGGTAATTAGTAGCTGCATGCTTTGATACCAAGGGGGGAACCGCAATGATCAAAGCCTAAATAGTTCTGATGCCAAGGGGCTCTGGACTATTTCTAGAGGGAGCTTCTTGGTTAAGGGAAGAACCATAGTATTTCTAACTAATAAGATTTATATGATAGGATCTATGAGTAGGATCTTGCTCACTCAGAGAGTGAAGCCCGCCAAGACACTGCTAACAAATCATAAGTTAAATTTATCTTATAGTTTAACTCTTAATCTAACCGAGGATTTTTATAATGGAATCTATAAGCAGAATCTTGCTCACTCAGGGAGTGAGACCCGCCAAGACACTATTAATAGACTATGGATCAAACCTTTCTAGGGTGTCTAATCCTAATCCTAAGATTCCTATTCCTAAAGTTTATGTACTGAAATCTATAAGTAGAATCTTGCTTACTCTAAGATAACAGAGAGTAAGACCAGTCAAGAAACTACTAACAGATTGTAGATTAACTATGAACTATAAACTAATACCATTAAAGACTATAGCTCAGGTGTATAAACCTTCATAGCTATAAGTCCCCTATGATACAGATATAGTACACAGTTGAGTGAAAACAAACTATCTAGACCTAGACTTTAAGACTCTCTAAGATACTATGCTATACTAATATATACTAAGGCTTAGAACTATCCTAAACTAAGGGTAAGTAGATCCTAGACACTCTAAACTCTTCTAATGGTCAGGGTGGACACACTACTGGACTGTAGGACTTCTAGTGGTGAACCTAAAGGTTAGACCTAAGGTTAGACTGGTGGAACCTAAGGTTGGTCTCTACACTCAGACACAGTGGACACCTATAGGTGAACCTAGGGTGAACTTGTGGGATGGAGGTTGGCTAGACAATACTATGGTTGGACACCTAAAGCTGGACACAGGTTGGACTCTAAGGTTGGTCGATACCTAAGGCTGGACACTATTGGTGGACATAGGGTGGGCACACTATGAGGTGAACAAGGTGAATACTTTATAAGTTGTCCTTAAGGTTGCTTATAGGTTAAGGAACCTAAGGGTTTCTTATGGTCACACTATAGGTTACCTAAGGGTGACAACACACTAAAGATTTCCTATGGGAATGGTTTCCTGAGGGAACCTATGGGTTTCTTAAAGGTTGCCTAAAGGTTTACTAAAGATTAACCTAAGGTTTTCTAAAGGGATAACAATGGGTTAGACCTAAGTTATACTACAAACTTTTACCTAAATTTAGTTATTAACTAAGTTATTGGTTACCTATGGTGACTTACTAGTTAAGTTACCTATAGGTTAGTTATTTTTTTGATTTTTAATTTTTTAATTTTTATATGGTTTTTAATTTTTTAATTTTTTATATATTTTTTAATTTAAATATTAAAATATGCAAGTTACCTACTTACTATATGCAAGTTATCTTTTTACTATAATTTTTATAATTTTTAAATTTTTTATTTTTATTGCTTTTTTTAAATAGTATGCAAATAGTGATGTAATAGTTTTTAAATAGTATTTTTAAAATAGTGTTTTAAAATGATGCAGGCGAATGATGAGGTGAAGAAGATGGAGCATGCAAATAGTTATTCTACTATGCAAATAGTATTTTTGCAAAATAATAATTCCATAGAAATAGTTATGAATAGTATTATAAATAGTAACTTATAAATGCAGGATGCATGCAACGATGAAGAAAATAAAAGTAAACACTATAAATAGTATTTAAAATAATATTTAAACAAAATAACAAAAAGAAACAAACAAAATGAAGTAACTAAAATTTTATTAAAACAAACTTATGCATGGATATGTACATATGGAGAACACACAGAACAAACTTACATGATGGAGAAACAGTATATACAGAGGATGGAGATAGCTTGCGGGAGCTTTTTTCTCTCCGACTACAGGACTCTGGGACAAACTTTACACTTATGTACAGAACTCTTGAATACAAATAGAACAAGAACAAAGAAGGAAGAAGAGAGCTGTACAGGACTCAAGAGAAGGATATATATAAGGATACAAGATAGGAGGAAGAAGAAGATTATTTGGTGGAGCACTTCCTCTCTGGCTTGTAATTTTTGCCTGGCATATGATCTTCAATGAGCTTACCAGAAAAGCCGTTCACTCTTAGGATTGCTCTTCAAGCTCTGTCAAGACTTATCCTCCAATGGTGGCATTGGGGGTCTTCTCATAGAAGCTTTGGACGGACATCTTACTTTGCGGTGAAGTCATCTTGCTTGAAGTAACTTGGTGCTAAAGTAACTTTGTTGATGAGGTGGTCTACTGATAAAGCGACTTGTTGGTGAAGTATCTGTCTATTGTTTGGGAAGCATCTATCTACTATTGAAGTGACTTGTTGATGGAGTAACTTTACAATTTTGTTGGTGGAGCACATCTTTTGAAGTAGCTTTTATCATTGGCTTGCTGATAAAAAGACTACTTTTGCTGGTGCAGAATTAACTTTTGGTGGTGGCATAGTAAAGTGTTTTGGAGGGATCATTTGGAAGGAATCTCTGCTACTTGTCAATGAAGAGACAACTTTTGTTGGTAGTATGACTTGGATGAAATACCTACTATTTGTTGCTTATATAATCAACTTAGAGAATGATTAGTGTAGTCTTTTTTCCTTCTCTGGATTGAAAGAAGAATTAGCGTAGTCTTTTTTCCTTTTTCTTTGGTACTATTTTTATAAGATTTCTTCCTCAGTATTGGATTGTGGTGTTGAGCTATCAGAAGAAGATTCTTCTTCATCAATCTGGGCAAGTGATTCAAGGAGTTTTTTATATTCTAATTTGGATTTGACTTCTGCAAGTTTAAAAGTGGTGGAGGTTTTTTGTTGGATAAATTTATTTGTAGGAGGTTCAGGAGAAATTTTGGAAATCCATTCAAGGACTCTAGATTTGGTGGCTTTCTTAGGATTAAATTCTTGCCACCATTTTACTTTGAACTTTCTTCCAAGGGCAGCAGGAAATGGAGGGTTTTGGACAAAAGTGTATTCCCAACAAGTGATCCTTGATAAGGCAAACTAAGAAGAGAAATTAAGAAGAAATGAGAATTTTTGTCCTCTGGGATTTGGTTGGTAGTACTTGCAATAGGTTTCAAAACCTTCATGGACAGAGGATGGGAGAATTTCAATAGTAGGTCTAAAATATTCCCAGCAGTTAGAAAATCAATAGGAAAATTTGTATGATATTCTTGTCTTAAAGTAGAAGAACCATGAATGCTTAAAATCATTATTTTTGAAAAGGAATGCAAAATACCATGCATTTTGGTAATCCCGGTAGTTAAAAAATTGAGGATCAATTTTTTGAAAAAATCTTTTAAAATTGCTGGGATTATCATTCCAATCTGTTGGTGTTAAAACTTTAAGAATTTGTGCTGATGAATGTGTGATTTCTGATGGATTTACCTTATCTCTGTGGTGCTTAAGAGCCACAGAATTTGTTTCTATCAAAATATACTCATAAAACTTTTGTGTATTTAAAGGATTATATGGTTGAAAGTGCCATCCATTTGGGAAATTTTTTTTTACTATTTGCCTAGGGGTATTTTCGAAATACTCATCTTCTATAGTAAGGATTGGGTTTATCAATATATTTTGAAAAGGAGGTTTTTCTAGGAAAGCTTTGAAGTGGTGTAGGATCAAAAACTCACACAAATGATTTTTGTTTTAAATCTAATTGTTGAAGAGTTTTTGGAAAAATTTCTTCAACTACCTTTTGAAAAATTTCCATATCCATTAAGGCTGGATTGGCTAATTCATCTGTGGTTGGGTTTGGATGACTATCAACTAGAATTTTTTATTCCTCTTCTAATCTTGTACCAGTTTGGTACCAGAATAAGGGTTTTGGAGATGGGATTTGTCCTAAGAGAACAAGACCTCGACTAGAAGTAGGTTTAGCAACTGGTAGTTTTGAGGCTATAGTTTTCTTAGGAGCCATTTCTGAGTAAACTTTTCTATAGGAATCCAGGGATAGAAAATCAAGTAAAGAGTTATTTTTTTCCTCTATGAACTCAATATGAAAATCGAAAACTAATAAAATAGCCTGCCATCTAGCAAATATCTGCGTGGATGTCAGATTTTTCATATTTTTTTTCAAGGCAAATTTTGCAAATCGGCAATCAACTCTTAATAAAAACTTTTGGTTTAGTAAATCACTTTGAAACTTGAGAATGCATAAGACAATAGAAAGTATTTCCTTTTTTATAGTTGAGTAATTTTTCTGAGCAGTTTTCGATAATCCTGAATGGTATTGAACAAGTTGTTCTTGATTATCTTGTTTTTGTTTTAGAATACCTCCATAACCAATATCAGAAGCATCTGTTTCAACTATTTTAAATAGTTTAGGATCTGCTAAGTATAAGCAAGGTAAAGTTTTGATTTGTTCCTTTATCCTTTTAACTAATTGAGTATGTGTTGAGTTCTAAGGTGGTGGAGATTTTTTAAGCCTTTCACAGAGAGGTTTTGTGATAAGCTTTAAATCCTTATAATAGTCTGAGACATAATTTAGGCTTCCTAAGAACCTTTGAAGTTATTTTTTATCTAGAATCTCATCAGGAAATCTTTCTCCAAATTCTATAGACTTATGAATTGGTTTAGTGGTTCCATTATATATTTCATATCTCTTTGTCTTAAACAACTCTATTTTTCTTTCTGAAATTACTAGTCCATTCCTAATAATGGTTGATTCAAAGATTTTCAAATGTTTTATATGCTGTTCAATTATTTTTTAGAAGATTAAAACATCATCTATATATACTATTATGAATTTTGTATAAGGATTGATGATGTCATTCATTATTTTTTGAAATTTAGAGGGTGCATTTTCAAGATCAAATAACATAACATTCCATTCATATTGTCCAAATAGAACTGTGAAAGCTATTTTATACCTATCTCTTTCATCTATTTGTATTTGCCAAAATCCTGACTTTAAATCAAATTTTGAAAATACTTTTGCTCCTACTATTCTACTTAGTAGGTCCTTTTTATTTGGTAAAGGATATCTAATCCACTAGAGGGCATCATTTAAGAGTTTATAATTAATAACTAATCTAGACACTCCTCTTTCCAATTCTGCTCTTTTTTGAACATAAAATGTTGTACAACTCCATGGGGATTTACTTTCTCTAATTAATTTTATAAAGAGTAAAGTTTTTATTTCATTTTTACAGAAGCTTAAGGTTTACTTGTTCATTTGTATAGGTCTTGCTTTTATTGGAATCTTTCTTTCATTAAAGTCTTTTTCATAGGACAGTGGGACTGTATAATGTTTTCTATTCCAAAAGGTATTAGGTAATTCAGAGGATATTGTTTTTTAGAGTTGTAATTTAATCTTGTCAATAATTTCTCCTATGCTAAGAGTTTCTAATCTTTTTTCAATTCTTTGCTGGTCTAATTCTTCTTTTAAGAATTCTAATTGTTTTTATTTCTAACTAATTTGATTTAGAGATTGGATTTTAAGATTATTTAACTCCATTAGATATGGAGGACTAATGAATTGGAACTTAGTTTTGTATCCATTGAGATTTGTTGAAATTTCATAATTATCAACTGAGAATGGTTTAATAAGATTTAAGAAGGGTGTCCCTAAGATTATTGATTGGTTTAAGATTTTGATTAAGATAAAAGAAGTTTTTAAACATATTTTATTATTACATATATAGACATCTGATAATTTAAACTCTATTTTGAGGTTTAACCCATCCAGAGTATTTAATTTTTCTTTTGTTTTTTCAAAGTATTTAGTAGGTATCAATCCTTCTTGTATACAATTTATATCTGCTCCAAAGTCTATTAGGGCTATAGTATCAAGTTTAAATTCTTCTTTTATTACTAACATAATTTTAACATACCATTTTTGAATTGTCATTTGTGAGATTAATTTTATAAAATCTAGGTTTCTTTCATTCTCATTTGTTTGACTCTTTATTTGTCTAATTTTTGTTATTAATTGGTCAATTTTTGTTGGAAAATCTTGGATAGATAAAGACCCTTTTGGTTTATTTTTTCCTAAAAGTGTTTGCACCCTTAATAAGCATTCTCTTCTTTGGTTAATATCACCTATTTTGTTAATGGATTCTAATAGTAAATGTTGTTCTTTAGATATCATGTAGATTTCTTTATTATGTTGTTTTTGTTCTGATATTTTAGAGGTTTGAAGTATATGTTCTTGCTGAACTTCAGGATTAGATTCTTCTGAAGCATTGATTATCTTTAGAGGATTCTTCTCCTGTGTTAAGCTTTCTTTTTGAGAGCACGGACAGAGGTATTTAACTATCCTGCCAATACCTTCTTTCCAACAAATTTCTATTTTCTTATTTGGACAATTACATGTATCTTTATTAATAAATACAGTTGAAGGCTTATTTCTAAGACTTGAACTTTTAGTAAGTCTAGGTTCCATTGCAGGTTGACCTAGATAGCTTATTTTTATGGAATCTAATGGGTTATAATTACTCAAGGTTAAAGAGTTAGATACCTAGCTACCTTAGTAGTCAAGATAAAGAATAGATTTCTTATTCTATAAAGTTAGTGTTTAAAAGAATGAAAGAATGAGATTCTTATAAAGAATGTATAAAAGAATAAAAGAATAGAATTTCTAGTTGCTTACGTAGCTAGAGACTATATTATAAGGAATGGAAAGAATAAAGAATAAAGAATATATCTAACTATAAAAGAATAACTAGAATGACTAACAAAAGAAAATGCCTATACATCAGACTGTAGACTCTCTACAATATGTTAGACTCTCTATAGAATCCTTGCTACCACTTTGTGATAACAATTCCAAGGATGGAAAGAGTTAGTAAAGAAATATCAAAAAAAGATACTTATCTTAGGAGACTTAACAGTATGATTTCAGTAAGCAGTCAAGAAAAGATATCTATCTTAGAAAATTTAAAAGTATTGTTCGGATAAGAAGTCCTTAAAATACAGCAAGATCTGAAATAGCACCTACCTTAGAAGTCTTAACATGGGAGGATCTGAAATGAGGATCTGAAATGGATATCCAACTTAGGTGCCAAAGGTAGTCCTCTCTGCAGTCTTTGCTACCTTACATCTGCAGCGGTCCCTTGCCTTCGTCGACTATAGCATGTCCTAAAGCAGTCCTACACCCGAGGGTACATTCGAATCTCCGTCAGTTATACAATCTGTCATTTATACAATCCCTGTGCTCCTCAGACCAAGCTTAGATGACTTCTAGTCATACAACCACTGTGCTAAAGGTTCTTACTAAAACTCTACTGCTCCTCAGGCCAAGCCTAAGTATTTGGATTGATGCCCCTATTGCTCATCAATCCTTATTCTTACCAAAATACCTAACTTGTCCCTCCTTGGACACAGCTTAAGTTTTCTGATACTACTCCTCAGACCAAGCCTAAGTATCTAGATTGATGCCCCTACTGCTCCTCAAATCTCGATCTACACTACACTACTTCCCTCTCCTCGGGCTTTGTTATCAACCGATGGTAGGAAAAAAGATCTAACTACAATAAAAAAATTATAACTATACTACATCTCCCTCCCTGGGCTCTAATACCATGGGGGTCATTAGTAGCTGCATGCTCTGATACCATGGGGGAACCCATAGCTTGGCACTGAAGTAACTTGGTGGTTAATTATCTGGGTGTTGAGGTGGTTATTTTGCTTGTCAGTAAAGTGATTTGAGGATGAATCAACTTGGCACTAAAGTAACTTGGTGCTGAAGTAACTTAGCGAAGAATCAACTTTACTAAAGTAGCTTGATGATGAATCAACTTTGTCAGTGAAGTGGCCTACTGATAAAGTAACTTGTTGATGAAGCATCTTTGCTGATGAGGTGGCAACTCTATCAATGAAGAAACAACTTTTGTCGATGAAGCATCTGGCTGGTGACTTTGCTAATGGAGCACATTTTTTAATCTAATGCAGAATCAACTTTTGATGGTATCATAATGTTATGGAATATCTGCTAGGAAGGAATCTCTTCTATTTGTCGATGGAGGGACAACTTTTGTTTGTAGTATGACTTGGATGGAATATCAATTTGGAGAAGGATTAGCGTAGTCTTTTTTCCCTTCTCTAGATTGGAAAAAGGATTAGCAAAGTCTTTTTTTCCTTCTTCAAATATTTTCAATGGCTTCAAGAATATTATTCTGGAGATAATGATGGCTTGTTCTGAAGAAGATAGAGAGTAAAGAATTTTATACCTGTATAAAATGATATTTTCTTCTAACAGTTCCTTTGGTCAGAATTTATGGATGGATTTGGAAAACTCTCATATAGATTTTGTATTTATATTCCTCTTCTTCATAGAATATGATAGGAAGGAGGGAATTTTGTAGGAATTTTTCAAAAAAGTCTTAAATGAATGGAAAATGCAAATTTTGTTCTAAAATTTTTCCAGTGATTCCTTCATCATCAATATAAATTGATTTGATTAAGTTAAGAAATAGTGTTCTTAAAATTACTGATTGATTTAGATTTTTGCTAAAATGAATAAGGTTGGAATATCAATATCATTATTATAGATTTTAACATCTGTTAATTGATAATTTGTATTGAGTTTTGATCCACCAACAATTCTTAGATTTTCATTTATCTTTTCAAAATATTTTGTTGGAATCAATCCTAGATACTAGATCACCTCCAGAGTCTATTAGTACTATTGTGTTGAGTCTGAATTCATTTTTTATGACTAAGCTTATTTTGATGAACCATTTTTGCACATTTATTTGGTTTAAAATTTCTATATCACTCTCTATAGGTTTTTTGTCATTAAAATTTTTAATGTGTTCTTTTATTTGCTCTATTTCTAGTTTTAAAAGATTAATTTCTATTTGGAGTTCTTGAGTGGTTATTTCTTTCTCTTTTGGTAATTCAAATCTTTTTAAAATATTGTTTAGGTTGTAAGTTGTTTTTATTTCTTTTGTATTGGCCTCTTCGTTTATGGTTTCTTTGAGTTTGGCTAAGTACTCTTTTCTTTATTCAGGATCTTCTATTTTGTCAATAAAGTCTAGTAATAAATTTTGTTCTCTTGTGATTACGTAGATTTCTTTTTCATCTTCAGGTTCTGAGGATAATTTATTATTATTTTTTATTTTGCTATCTCAACTAAAATGTCCCACCCTTCCACACTTGTAATAAATTGGTGGTGATGTTTTTGTCCTAGGCCAACTGAGTTTTTTAGGCTTATATTGAGGCAGCTTAGATTTCTTACCCTTTACTAGAGATTTTGATGTTTCCCTAAAAGATTGAGTTCTTTCTTTGCAACAGTCTTTACAAAGTTTTTTAGATTTTTTAGGTTTTTGGGTTTTAAGGAGTTGAAGACCAAATTGTTTATAGAAATTTTCTAACTCCTTTTCAGAATTTAGTTGTTCCTTTTTGATTTGCTGTTTGAGTCTTAGATCACTACAAAGTAGTAATCCTTCTTCATTTATAATATTAACTAGGTCTCCATATGTCAATCTATCATAAGAAATTCTACCATTATTTTGATTCCTAAGTTTAATCCTTATTTTTTCAAAAAATACAGTAGGAAGTCCTGTAATAATTTTTTTTTCAGAAGGGTTCGTTGCAATCTTCTCTAGTCATTACTTTTATTAAGAAGACATCTTTATACCATCTAAAATTCTGTAATTTTTTGCATCTTAAATTTGTTAAAATTTCTGTAGTCCTATCTTTTAATTTTGATGGATCTCCTAAGAAATGTTTAGCAATTGCAAAAATAAGGGTGAGAATAGCATCCTGTATGTCTATTCCTTCCTCATCTTTGAGAATTATTCCATCTGCAGTTTTTCTAACTGCAGTAAGGATCTGATTTCTATATACATCATCTAAGTAGTGATCCCACCAACCCTTCAACTGGTTGGTGAAACTAGCTACAAGATTTTGAACAATAGCATGATCTGATATGTTTTTGATTTTATAAGTATTTGATACCATAGTCATTTTCTGAAGCATATTTTAGATGCCATATTCGGTTATCACATCTATGTTCCATTCATAGATAGTATTAGTCAAATATTGATGTTGGATTATTTGTCTCCTTTCTTCTAAGACTAAATCTGGAAGGATAGGTCTTGGGTACTACATTTTTCTAGGGTAACTACTCCAATTGGTAATCTTATTTACTTGATGTTCTTCTTTACTAGAAATTTCATTTTTTGATGAGGATGAAATTTGCTGGGTCAAAGTTGCCACTGGTCTAGGTCTAACAGACTATTCTGGAGTATCCTCTACTCTCTGGATCCCTTCTACAGCCTGAAGCCTTTTATTTATTTCTTCCATAATATTAGTATTTAACTCTCTTGACTGTTTTTTGTTTATCTCAAAAGACTTAAAAATGGGTAAAGAGATTTTTTCTTGAACTCCAAATTTTTCTTCTTTAATCATTTCTTCCACTCTAATTAATTAATCACCTAAAGTTTTAAGATTTCGGTTTGTAAAATTGTTTTGTTCTATAATGTTTTTAATGTCTCTACCGTTTGGAGTTTCTGGTGGATCTGTCTTCATCTTAAATGGTGAGACAGTTATTTGAGTTCCTTTAATAGGTATTCTAATTTCTTGAAGAGGAGGATGTATTTTTTAAATAACTCTTCCTTTTCCATCTTGCCAAGAGACTATAATTTTTGGGTTGGATGGTTCTGGGTTCTTAATTTCTTTACCATTTTTTAAAATCATAATGGTATCTTTTGGATCTTCTTTTATAATGTATACTATTTAGAGAATGGTATTTGTTTCCTAGTCATCTTTAGAAAGGTATAGTACTCAATTTGTAATCTATTCATCTGCTCTAAAGGTTTATTTTGTATTTTAAAATTTTTTAAGTCCATTTTCAAAGTTGGTTCAAATTCAGTGCCAATCACATATAATTCTGAGTCTTTCCTATCAGTAATTTGGGAATAAGTAGGTGAGGTAGGTGAAGATTGAAGTTCTTCATATGTTGGTTGGGGAATCTTCAGTTCAAAGTTTACATTATTTAATTTTGAAGGTGAAGAAGTAGAACAACTATGTCTAGATGGGTTTATTTGGATTTGTGAGGGTTTTAGCTTATAACTCGAACTTCATTGAATTCCTCTTTGAAATCTAATAGACACATCTCCTTCAGAATTTGTAATGATTATATCCAATTTACTTTGTTCCTTTCTAACAGCTGGTACTGATTTCTTTAATAACCAATCATTAGGAAGCTTGATTTGATCCCAAACTAAAGTTCTTGGGACAAATACATTTCCTTTACTCGGATCTATCTGAAAGTAATCTGTAGAACCCAGAGTTCTTTTATTCACTAGTCCTATATGTTCTAAGGTGTTTAAGGTTTTGTAGTATATTCTGATCATGGCCGCAACTGGACATGATCCTTATAACATATTGAATCCATCTAATTTAACTTCTAATTCTAAGCTCCTAAGAATATTTCTATCCTTAGTCTTAATGGTAAGATTTGCATTACAATTGAAATAGATTGGACCATCAAATAAACTAGATTCAACCATTCCTAAAAGGACATCTTGAAAATAAAGGAATCTTCCATCTTTTAAACATAAAAGGATAGCACTATTAATTTTTTTCCTGATCAGTGGTTTTACTGCTACTTGAACTAATCCTATATGAATGAATTCAAACTTGGATTTTTGGGTGGATTCCACTATTTTTGATGTTAAGATTGGGATTAATTCATGCTCCTTTTCTATAGAGATTGTAAACTCTATCGTTTTGATTCTATTATGTGGTAACAACTAGTTTGTAGATTTATAAATAGAACTTCTAGGGACCTTTGGAATTATCCATTTGTCTAATTATTTACCAAAGAGTTCTATTAGGGCTTTGTCAGAACCTTCTCCTTGAGAAGAAAAGCTAGTTGAAGAGGATCTTGACAGGAAACTCATTATTATAGTATTTTATTTACAAAAGAATGGAAGAATAAAAGAATAAAAGAATAAGATTTCTAGTTGCTTACGCAGCTAGGGACAAAACAATAGGAAGAATAAAGAATATATCTAACTATAAAAGAAAAGAATAACTAATAAAAGAAGATACTTAATAACTCTATGTTAGACTATAGACTCTTTACAGTGACCCTTGCTACCACTTTGTGATAATAATTTCAAGGGTGGAAAGAATTAGTAAAGGAAGATCAAGAAAAAGTACTTATTTTAGAAGACTTAACATTATGATTCCAGTAAGCAGTCAAGAAAAGATACCTATCTTAGGAGACTTAACAGTATTATTAGGGTAAGGAGTCCTTAAAATACAGCAGGATCTAAAATAGCACCTACCTTAGAAGACTTAACACAGGAGGATCTGAAATGAGAATCTGAAACGAATATCCAACTTAGGTGCCAAAGGTAGTCCTCTCTGCGGTCTTTACTGTCTTGCATTTATAGCGGCCCCTTGTCTTCATTGACTATGGCATGTCCTGAAGCAGTCCTACATCCGAGGGTACACTCGAGTCTCTGCCAGTTATATAATCCGTCAGTTATACAACTCCTATGCTCCTCGGATCAAGCTTAGGCGACTACCAGTCATACAACCACTATGCTAAAAGTTCTTATCAAAACTCTACTGCTCCTCAGACCAAGCCTAGATGTCTTGATTGATGCCCCTATTGCTCATCAATCCTTGTTCTTACCAAAATGCCAAACTTATCCCTCCTTGGACACAACTTAGGTTTTCTGATACTGCTCCTCAGACCAAGCCAAGTATCTAGATTGAGGCCCCTACTGCTCCTCAAACCTCGATCTACACTATACTACTTCTCTCTCCCCAGCTTTGTTATCAACTGATGGTAGGAAAATAAGATCTAACTATAATAAAAAATTATAACTATACTACATCTCCCTCTTCGGGCTCTGAAACCATCTAGGGGAGAGGTGAGACCTTTGCGTGCAGCTAATTACCCCAATGGCTCTGATACCATGGGGGGTACATGAATGGCACTCTTAGCACTAAGGCTCTGAAACTACCACTCTGGACTATTTCTAGAGGGAGCTTCCTGATTAAGGAAAGAATCATAGTATTTCTAATCAATAGGATTTATAAGATAGAATCTATGAGTAGGATCTTGCTCACTCAGAGAGTGAGATCCGCCAAGACACTACTAACAGATCACAAGTTAAATTTATCCTATGGTTTAACTCTTAGAATTTTTATAGTGGAATCTATAAGCAGAATCTTGCTCACTCAGGGAGTGAGGCCCGCCCAGACACTACTAATAAACTATGGATCAAACCTTTCTAGAGTACCTAATCCTAATCCTAAGATCCCTAATCTTAAAATTTATGTACTGGAACCTATAAGTAGAATCTTGCTTACTCTAAGATAACAGAGAGTAAGGCCTGCCAAGAAACTACTAACAAATTACAGATTAACTATGAACTATAAATTAATACCATTAAAGACTATAGCTCAGGTGTGTAAACCTTCATAGCCATAAGCCTCCTATGATATAGATATAGTACACAGTTCAGTGAAACCAAACTATTAGACCTAGACTCTAAGACTCTCTAAGACTAGACTGGACTCTAGACACTATACGACTTTTCTAAGATACTATGCGATACTAATATATGCTAAGGGTTAGAACTATCCTAAAGGTCTTCTAACCTAGACTCTGGTTACTTTAGACTCTACTAATGGACAGGATGAACCTTCTACAGGGTGAACACTATTGGGTAGACACTGGACTATGGAGCTCTTAAAGGTGAATCTAGAGATGGACTCTAAACTCAGACACTATGGATGGATGGTGAAACCTAAGACTGGTCTCTAAGGTTAGACACTATAGACAACACCTATGGGTTGGAGGTTGGCCGGACAACACAATGGTTGGACACTACTGGAGTGGATGCTACAAGATGAACACACTATGAGGTGAATAGGGTGAACACTCTATAGGTTGTCCTTAAGGTTGCTTACAAGTTAAGGAACCTAAAGGTCACACTATGATTTACCTAAGGGTGACTCTAAGGTGACAACACTAAAGGTTTCCTACGAAAATGATTTTCTATGGGAATGGTTTCCTAAGGGTTACCTAAGGTTAACCTATGGGTTTCCTTAAGGGATAACTATGGGTTAAACCTGAGTTATACTACAGATTTTACCTAAGGTTAGTTATTAACTAAGTTATTGATTACCTATGGTGACTTACTAGTTAAGTTACCTATAGATTAGTTTTTTTTTTTAATTTTTTTATATGTTACCTATTTACTATATGCAAGTTACCTGCTTACTATATTTTTTTATTTTTTATTTTTTTAATAATATATAAATAATATTAAAATAGTATTTTTGAAATTATGCATGTAAGTAAATGATGAAACATGAAAAGGAGTATGAAGAAATGTGCAAATAATACTTCTACTATGCAAATAGTATGCAAAATAGTATTTTTGCGAAATAATAATTTCACAGAAACAGTTATGAATAGTAATGAATAGTACTATAAATAGTAACTATATGAATGCAGGATGCATGCAATGATGAAGAAGATGAAAGTAAACACTATAAATAGTGTTTAAAATAATATTTAAACAAAATAATACAAAAAAATAAAGAAATGAAGTAACTAAAATTTTATTAAAATAAACTTATGTATGAATATGTATAAATGAAGAACACACGAATGTGAAGAACTTACAGGATGAAAAAACAAAGAGATGAACAGTATTTACATAGGATGGAGATAGCTTGCAGAGCTTGCTTTCTCTGACTACAGGACTCTAGGACAAACTTCACACTTATGTATAGGACTCTTGGACCAACAGAACAAGAACAAACGAGGAAGAAGAGGGTTGTACAGGACTCAAGGGAAGGATATATATACAAGGGTATAAGACAGGAGCAAGAAGAGGACTATTTAGTAGAACACTCCCTCACTGGCTTATATCTCCTACCTGGTATAAGATCTTCAATAAGCTTTCTAGGGGAGCTCTTGGCTCTCAAAAAACTCTTAGATCACTTTTTAGGCTCCTAATCACTATCGAGGCTCCCCTTTTAATGGTCGCATTGGGGGTCTTCTTATAGAAGCTTTGGCTGGCTTCTTGCTTGGGCTTCAAGTAGCTTGACACTGAAGTAACTTGGTGGCTAATCATCTGGGTGCTGAGGTAATTATTTTGCTTATTGACAAAGTAACTTGATGGCAAATCAACTTCATACTAAAGTAACTTACTAGCTAAGTAATTAACTAACTTTGGAGGTGAATCATCTAGTTGGTGATTTTTTGGTGAAGCATCTTCTTAGTTGCTTGGTAGGGAAGTTACTTTTTAGGAAAAGTAATTGAGCTTGTCTCCATGTAGAAAACTTCTTTTTTCTTTTTGATTATCTGTTTATGGATGTCACTTGATGATCGGGAGTAGGTAGTATCTGTCCATATGTGCTATCTCTTGGATGCTGGAGTCTTTGGACTAGATGATGAACTGGTGCTGGAAGTGTTGACTTGCCTTGGTGGTGGTGTGCTTCTTCTACATCCTGGCCTGCCTCTGTAAATATCTTCAAATCCAAGAGTATTGCTCTATGAATTGATTTTGATGATTATAAAATATTTGAGGGGGTCACTAATGATTTTGGCTAGAAAAAAAAGTTATTGTATTTCAGGGGCAAAATCATAATTTTATCAAGTTTTGATTCGAAAGCCTCAAGAACAAGAACAAAAGATTTATGATCTATTGGAGGTAATTTCATATTTTTTGGATGTGTATTTTGAGAGAAAATCAAGTTTAAAGAAAAAGATCGACCCCTAGGGTCGATCCCTGTCAAAAGGGCTGAACAGCACGTTATTTTTGGCTGACACATCCAAAGGAGATGACCCTATGAGTCGACCTCTGTTGTTGTACAAGCCAAAGATACAGAATAGTGACTTCCTATTCTGCACCACAGAGGTCGACCCTATGAGTCGACCCCTGTGCAGAGGTCGACCCTATTAGTCGACCCCTGCGATGAAAAATCTTCGTAATGATTAGTTTTCAACTCATTTTGATTGTATTTAATATTTATTTAATTCACTCAACAGCTCTAATCCTATCCAGATTACTCTCCACCATCTATTGAAGATGTAAAGGCACTTAAAGGAGAAAAAAAGAAAAGATTTTTCAAGCATTCATTTCAGCCCTAAAGAAAAAGCCCTCTTCAAGCAAAAGAAGATTTCATTTCAAGTTCACCAACCCCTCAAGAGCTTATTCAAGTCTTCAACAATCTTGAAAAAAATCAGAAAAGCTTCTTTCTTGTTATGTAAAGTATATTTAAAGTTTTATTTGCTCATTAAAAGAGCTAAACTTGTATTTCTGTGTGATTAACTCTCATACTCTATTTTTATCTTGATCTTTAGTTTCGGAAGGGTTCCAAAACTTGGAAAGGTAGGTCTGAACCTTGAATTGGATTGTATTGAGTTGGTTTGTACCTAAGAAATAAGTGTTCTAGCTTGAGATAGCTAGAGTCAGAGGTACCGACGTTGTATTCTTGTTGAATATATTTTAGTGAATTTAAATTTTCAAGTAGGAGCTTGGAGAGTAGATGTTGGTGTAAGGTTGGCACTGAACCACTATAAATTTTGATTGTTTGAGTTGTGCTTACTTGCTCTCTTTCTAAATTTCCTTATCTTCTTGTATTCTTGCATCTTATTTCTATACATTGCTTAAATCACTAACTACATATAACTTACTTTTTATTACTTAATCCTTGTGATTCTAAATTAACTTTAAAATTTTAAAAATTTAATTCACCCCCCCTCTTAGGTTGCATAGCTGGGCAACAAGTGGTATCAGAGCTTGGTGCTCTAGTCCTACTTTGATTTAACCATCAAAGAGCTAAAGATCTATGGCAAGTCAAGTTGGTGCTTCACTAGCCGAGGGGCAGTCTACAAACCGACCTCCACTTTTCAATGGGTCAAACTATACCTATTGAAAGCTCGGATGAAAATTTTTATCCAAGCACTTGACTATGATATGTGGAGTATCATAATTAATGGACCACACACACTCACTAAGATAATTAATGGTGTAGAATCAATCAAATCCGAAAGAGAATAGGATGAGGTTGAAAAGAAAATAACTCAACTCAATGCCAAAGCCATGAATATTTTATATTGTGCTTTAGATGCTAATGAGTTTAATCACATTTCAACATGCATGTCGACTAAAAAAATATGGGATAGGTTAGAAGTAACACATAAAGGCACTAATCAAGTTAAGGAATCAAAAATTAACATGCTTGTGCACAAATATGAACTCTTTAAAATGGAGCATGATGAATCAATAACTAAAATATTTACTCATTTTACGGATATTATTAATGGTCTAAAAAGTCTTGGTAAGTCTTATTCTAATAGCGATCTTGTGAGAAAAATTCTTAGGTCTTTACCAAGGACTTGAGAGGCTAAAGTGATCATAATCTAAGAAGCCAAAGATCTAAATATTTTACCCTTGGAGGAGCTTCTAGGATCGCTAATGACACACGAGCTAAGTATGAGACAACATCAAGAAGAAGATGTCAAGAAGAAGAGGACAATCGCCCTCAAATCCACTGCTTAACTCGATGAGGAATCTGATAAAACAAAAAATGAAGAGCAAAATGAAGAAATAGCCCTCATCACTAGAAAGTTTAAAAAAATTTTGAAGAAAAGAAAATAAGAGATAAGGAAGAGGCCACCTACAAAAGAGGAGCATAGCAAGGAGAAGGATAAGGAGTAGCCCCTTATTTGTTATGAATGTATTGTTAGAATTTGATACCTTGAGATTCAGCCCACACTGAGCCTACAGCGAGGTTCGCGATGAAAAATGGAGTCCAATGAGACCAAGATCACCCAAACAGAGCTCGGATGGAGGAGATACGAGCTTTTGAAGTCGGCACGAGATTCGAGACGGTGGAGGACCACGGTGACCGGCGGTGGGCGGCAGCGGTGCGGCCGGCAGCGGTGCGGCCGCAGGCAGGCCAGCAGCGACGCGGCCACAGGCAGTGGCATGCGGGACGCATGACCCAAGCCCGCTAAAGCCCAAAACCTAATCTCAGCCCACTAAAGCCCAAAACAAAAAAAAAAAAAATAGGGGATCAAACCGGGAAGAAGACTCCCGATAGGAGTCTTCTTCTCTGGTGAAACCCAAGCAAATCGGGAATCCTAGGACCCCTCGGAGTCCTAGGACTCTCTATAAGAAGACCCCCTCTCCCTTGAGACCGAACATCGGCCTCTTTCCCCTCTCTTTCTCTCCTCCTTCTCGATCAAAGCCGCGGACACCATTCAATTTCCCATCGTGATTGCCCGCCGACGAGGTCACCGGAGGCCAAGGTGAGTCTCCTTCTTCTTCCCTCTTTCTCCTCCTTCTTCCCATTCCTGTGCTTGAGGCGGCCGGCGACAAGTGTCGCCGATCTTTCGGTCGGGAAAGACACCCTATTTTTGGGCCTTTTTCCTTGGATTTCCGGCGCCGGCGATCGGAATCGATCGCCGGCCACGCTCCTCCGTGACTGGGGAGTGGCCCCCGTCTGCCGCCAGCCTCCGTCGCGACGGCCGTGGCCTGAACGGCCCGGCCAAGGATGGGCCACACCGTCCCCTATTCCGGCACGGGAAGAGCCAAGAAGAAGAAGAAGAAGAAAAAGAAAAGAAAAGAAAAAGAAGAAAAGAAGAAAAGAAGAAAAAGAAAAAGAAGAAAAAGAAAAGAGAAAGAAGGAAAAAGAGAAAAAGAAAAGGAAAGAAAAAGAAGAAAAAGAAGAAAAGAAAAGAAGAAAAAGAAAAGAAAAGAAAAGAAAAAATAATAATAATAATAAAAATAAATATATATATATATATTTATATATATATATAAGTAAGTAAATAAATAAATAAATAAATAAATAAAATTGAAATTGATGAGAGAGAGAGTTTCTCTCTCTTCTCTCTCTTCTTTCAGTCTGAACCCTAACTTTCTCTCTCTGGAATTGGACTTTCTCTCTCCTCTCTAGAATTTTCTCTCTCTAGCTTGTTTCTCTCTCTTGATAGATTTCTCTCTCTATCTAAAGTTATTCTTCTAAGATTAGCGTAGTGGAAGGCTTCATCTGATGATTTTGATCGAGTTTAGGGAAGAGTCTGATTTTAAGTGAGATTTTGATTTTGGGATTTATTAGATTTAATTTTGAATTAAAATTAATATAAAAATATAATTTTGGATAATAGGCACGAAGAATCTCCTAGAAGTTAGTTGATCTATTCATTCAGTGCTCCGTGAAAGGTAAGTAATGAATCATCTTCTCGAGATATTCCATATTTATTTTGAAAATAAATAATTATTCTCTGAAATTATGCATGATTTATGAAATTATATTTTGAAAGAAAAATTTTTGAAATGTTATGGTATATCGATTTTGCACATATTTAGTGAAAGATTATGATATATATTATGGTACAAAGTGTTTTGATATAGATCGATTTATGCTCTCAGCCTAACTATGTTTCAGTGGGCTCCGTCAATGGAGATTATACGTTGGTACTCAGTGGACCCTGCTAGTGGGGGTTGTGCGCTGGTGTTTGTGGACCCTGCCAGTGGGGGTTGTGTGCTGGTATTTATGGACCTGCCAGTGGGGGTTGTGCGCTGGTATTCTGTGGACCCCGCCAATGGGGGTTAAACGTTGGTCATAGTCAAGGCTGTTGAGTTACGAGTGTTTTGAATCGAATCGGATTTATGATTATATTATATGTGAATATTTGAAAATATTTGGTTTGTATTAAATCAGCATGAAATATACTCTTATGTTTATTTGCAGTATTATTCTTGAAAATTTTATAATATCTGAAATATCTGGTAGAGATACTTGTTACTTACTGGGCTGTCTAGCTCATTACCTTTCTTTCTATTTTTCAGATTCAGATAATTAATTCGAGCGTGGGAAGAAATATTGGGATAGAGCTTTTAGAGGCGAGATTTAGCATTGTCAACTTCAATAAACTTAGATCTATTGTTTTTATTTTAGCAAAAATTTTATTGGATGTAAGATATTTGATTTAATTACTTGAATTACAGTTGAATAATAATTATTTTGAATTTATTCCGCTGTGATGCATTGATATCGTGATGAGATGCCTTGCATGCTTATGGAGAGAGTTCTTCGTGAGTATGCGGCGGTTGTCGCGACCCTCGATTCACAATCTCGGGTCGAGGGCGTGACAATTAATATGGTATCAGAGCATAAGTGGATAAATTATGACACATAGAATTTGACATAGTATGAGTGTAGGTGGGTAAACATTAGGAATATTGGACGTTAGAGTATGAGCATCATAATAAATCCATCCTAAGAAATAGATCAATGAATCTAATAAGGTTTTACTACTACAAGGTTATCATGCCTCCCCGTAGAATGACAAGAACTACTCAAGGAATTGCAAGAGAGACATCACAACTACGGGATGGTAGCACTCCCCATCTGACCAGTGGCACCCCTCAGGAGGAGGGAGTCGTAGATCGTAATGGGAGTGCTTCGAGAGCACGTCAAGAACCAGATATGGCTCAGTTAATGCAGACCCTAATCAGGATGGTACAAGCGCAACAAAAATACAGCAGCAAATGTTTGAACAACAGCAGATACAATGAGATACACAACAACATCAGCATCCACCACCACAACAGGGAGAGCAACCAGTACAACGGAATAATATTTCAGAATTTAAAAAGCTTGCCCCTCCAGCTTTCAAGGGGACTACTGAACCTTTGAAAGCTGATAACTGGATAATGGAGATGGAGAAGGCTTTCGCTGTCCAAGAGTGTCTTGATCAAGAAAAGATTCGATATGCAGCTTATTTATTACAAGGAGAAGCATACAACTGGTGTCAGCGACTACAGCGCAAGCATGAACAAGACGATGAAATACTTACCTGGGAAAGATTTCGGATTGCATTCTATGATCAGTATTTTTCTCGGAGTATAAGGATCCAGAAAGAGCAAGAGTTTATTTATTTGAAGCAAAAGGGTATGAGTGTGACTGAATATGAAGCAAAATTTACAGAGTTAGCAAAATTTGCTCCGAGATTAGTGGATGGTGAGCAAGAAGTGTTCACAAGTTTGAGATGGGACTGAGAACTGAAATTCGAAAACAAGTGGTTCCTTATGAATTGACAACTTATGCAGATGTGGTAAACAAAGCACTGATAATTGAAAGGAAGTCAATAAAGAACGCATGGAAAGGGAAAGAAGGCAAAGAAAGAGAACACAATCAAATGATACACAAGGGCAGAATAATAAAAATATCAAAAGATCAGCTAAGAAGCAATAGACAATAAGACTCAACAGATTGATGCTGAGCAATGCTCCAGATGTGGCAAAAATCATGCAGACAACGATTGCTATTGGAATACAGGTACTTGTTTCAAATATGGTCAGATAGATCATAAAATTGCTAGCTGCCCGCTAAATACTGAAAATCAAGTTGGCCAAAGAACTCATGAAGGATAACATAAGGGTGGTGGACAGATTTCTAAAACCCAGGGAAGAGTTTATGCGCTTACTCAACAGAATCCACAGGCTTCCAATACAATGGTGACAGGTATGAAAAATTTGAGGACGAAATTTTTTTTAGGGGTGAAGAATATTATAGCCCAAAACCTAATCTCAGCCACTAAAGCCCAAAACAAAAAAAAAAAAAAGGGGATCAAACCGGGAAGAAGACTCCCGATAGAAGTCTTCTTCTCCGGCGAAACCTAAGCAAATCAGGAATCCTAGGACCCCTCGGAGTCCTAGGACTCTCTATAAAAAGACCCCCTCTCCCTTGAGACCGAACATCGACCTCTTTCCCCTCTCTTTCTCTCCGTCCTTCTCGATCAAAGCCACGGACACCATTCAATTTCCAGTCGTGATTGCCCGCCGATGAGGTCATCGGAGGCCAAGGTGAGTCTCCTTCTTCTTCCCCTCTTTCTCCTCCTTCTTCCCGTACCTGTGCTTGAGGCGGCCGACGACGAGTGTCGTCGATCTTTCGGTCGGGAAAGACACCCTGCTTTTGGGCCTTTTTCCTTGGATTTCTGGCGTCGGCGATCGGAATCGATCACCGGCCACGCTTTCCGTGACCGGGGAGTGGCCCCCATCTGCCATCGGCCTCCGCCGCGGCGGTCGTGGCCTGAACGGCCCGGCCAAGGATGGGCCACACCGTCCCCTGTTTCGGTGTGGGAAGAGCCAAGAAGAAGAAGAAGAAGAAAAAGAAAAAAGAAAAAGAAAAGAAAAGAAGAAAAAGAAAAGAAAAGAAAAAGAAGAAAAGAAGAAAAAGAAGAAAAAGAAAAAGAAGAAAAAGAAAAGAGAAAGAAGGAAAAAGAGAAAAAGAAAAGGAAAGAAAAAGAAGAAAAAGAAGAAAAAGAAAAGAAGAAAAAGAAAAGAAAAGAAAAGAAAAGAAAAAATTAATAAAAATAATAAAAATAAATATATATATATATATATATTTATATATATATATATAAGTAAGTAAATAAATAAATAAATAAATAAATAAAAAATTGAATTTGATGAGAGAGAGAGTTTCTCTCTCTTCTCTCTCTTCTTTCAGTCTGAACCCTGACTTTCTCTCTCTGGAATTGGACTTTCTCTCTCTACTTTCTCTCTCTAGAATTTTCTCTCTCTAGCTTGTTTCTCTCTCTTGATGGATTTCTCTCTCTCTCTAAAGTTATTCCTCTAAGATTAGCGTAGTGGAAGGCTTCATCTGATGATTTTGATCGAGTTTAGGGAAGAGTCTGATTTTAAGTGAGATTTTGATTTTGAAATTTATTAGATTTAATTTTGAATTAAAATTAATGTAAAAATATAATTTTGGATAATAGGCACGGAAGAATCTCCTAGAAGTTAGTTGATCTGTTCATTCAGTGCTTCGTGAAAGGTAAGTAATGAATCATCTTCTCGAGATATTTCATATTTATTCTGAAAATAAATAATTATTCTCTGAAATTATACATGATTTATGAAATTATGTTTTGAAAGAAAAGTGCTTTTGAAATGTTATGGTATATCGATTTATGCACATGTTTAGTAAAAGATTATGATATATATTATGGTACAAAGTGTTTTGATATAGATCGGATTTATGCTCTCAGCCTAACTATGTTTCAGTGGGCCCCGCCAATGGGGATTATACGTTGGTACTCAGTGGACCCTGCCAGTGGGGGTTGTGCGCTGGTGTTTGTGGATCCTGCCAGTGGGGGTTGTGCGCTGGTATTTATGGACCCTGCCAGTGGGGGTTGTGCGCTGGTATTCTGTGGACCCCGCCAATGGGGGTTAAACGTTGGTCATAGTCAAGGCTGTTGAGTTACGAGTGTTTTGAATCGAATCGGATTTATGATTATATTATATGTGAATATTTAAAAATATTTGGTTTGTATTAAATCAGCATGAAATATACTCTTATGTTTATTTGCAGCATTATTCTTGAAAATTTTATAATATCTGAAATATCTGGTAGAGATACTTGTTACTTACTGGGCTGTCTAGCTCATTACCTTTCTTTCTATTTTTCAGATTCAGATAATTAATTTCGAGCGTGGGAAGAAATATTAGGACAGAGCTTTTAGAGGCGAGATTTAGCATTGTCAACTTCAATAAACTTAGATCTATTATTTTTATTTTAGCAAAAATTTTATTGGATGTAAGACATTTGATTTAATTACTTGAATTATAGTTGAATAATAATTATTTTGAATTTATTCCGCTGTGATGCATTGATATCGTGATGAGATGCCTTGCATGCTTATGGAGAGAGTTCTTCATGAGTATGCGGCGGTTGCCGCGACCCTCGATTCACAATCTCGGGTCGGGGGCGTGACAGGTGGTGAGCAAGACTGAAGATGGAGAAGACAGGAACAATCAAGATGGAGATCAACAAGTTCGATGGTAAGAGCAATTTCTCCTTGTGCTAGGCAAGGGTGAAGGACGTGCTCATCCAACAGGGGTTGATCGATGCTCTCTTGTGCGATGAGAAGCCGACCACCATGGACGTGCGGGATTGAAAACAACTACAGATGCAGACGGTGAATACCATCTGCATGTACCTGGCAGATAAGGTGGTGATCCATGTGCTGAGCGAGACTTCTCCGATGGTGCTATGGTCGAAGCTCGAGGAGTTGTACATGGCGAGGTCTCTCACCAACACTCTTTTCCTCTGGAGGCAGTTTTACCAACTGTGGATGACTGAGAGACAGAGCGTGCAGGAGCATCTAAGCCACTTCCAGAAGATCCTCACCGACCTCCTCAGCGTTGGTGAGAATGTTGAGGAGAAGACCAGGGCGCTGGTTTTGCTGGCGTCGCTTCCCCCTTTGTACGAGTTCTTAATGACTGCTCTTCTAGTGGGGAAGAACACTATCAAGATGGATGAGGTCACCACGGCGATACTCCAGAATGAGGTTCTCAGGAGGGAGAACCTAGCTTCGAGCTCAGGTGGCGGTAGCTCAGCTTTGGTGGCTTCTGAAAGAGCAGGAGGCGGTAGACGGAGTGACAGGAGATCGCAACGAGGGTGGTCTAAGTCTAGAAGGGACTTGAGCAAAATCAGGTGTTACCGGTGTGAGGAGTTGGGGCATCTAGCCAGAGATTGCCCTTAACTTAAAAATCGGACGATGGCTGCTGTAGCGACGGCCAGCAGCGATTTAGATGGAGATGTCCTGGAGATATCTGATGAGGTATCTACTTCTTCCTAGCAGTGGATATTAGATTCTGCATGCCCCTATCATGTATGTTGCAGAGAGGAGCAGTTCGACTCCCTGGAGAATAGTGAGGGCACTGTATATCTGTCGGATGGATCGAGCTGTGCGATCAAAGGCATTGGGACGGTCAGCTGGAGGACACATGATGGTGCAGTGAGGAGATTGGGGGAGGTCCGATACATACCCAATTTCAGGCAGAATCTTATCTCACTTAGCAGACTGGATTTGAGAGGCTACAGGATAGTAGCTGGTGGAGGAATCCTGAGGGTGCTACGCGGTGATAGGATTGTGCTAGAGGGGAAGAAGGGGAGCAGAGGATATTATTACCTGACAGGGAGCCCAGTGCGAGGTGGAGCTTCGGGAGCCAGGTGGAGCCCAGAGCAAGATGGAGCTCCAGGAGTCGGATCGGGCACGAGACAGGAGACTCGGGAGGACGAGAGGCGACGTCGCAAGGTGAGATTCCTATTGCTGCAGGATGATGTCCCGAGCAGATCTCAGGTCAGGAGGAGCACAGTATACGACGGAGATGGGATCGAGCAGCCTAGCTCAACTCCCATGTTTGTCCATCCATGATCAGCAGGCGATTGCCCTAGGGCATGGGGGCGAGGAGATCCAGAAGCTCTCGGAGTTTGGAAGAGGCCGAATATCGAATCGAGGTAGAGATTGTTAGGATTTGATGTCTCGAGATTCAGTCCACATTGAGCCCACAGCGAGGTTCATGGTGAAAAATAGAGTCCAACGAGACCAAGATCACCCAAAATAGAGCTCGGATGGAGGAGATACGAGCTTTTAAAGTCGACACGAGATTCGAGGCGATGGAGGACTGTCGGCGACCGGCGGCGGGCGGCAGTGGCATGGCCGCAGGCGGCGGCGTGCGGCCCAGGCGCGCATAGGCCCGCACGCGGGAGCGGGCCGGCCCTGCTGGCCCTTTGCACCGGTCCACCGTGGATCGAGCAGTCCACGGCTGGGCCTGTGGACTGCGTGGGTGTTTCCCACGCATTTCTCACGGTCCACGACACTATTCCATGGACCGGAACGCGATCTGATGGCGTGGGTGGCTCCCGGTCTTGATCCGACGGTCCAGGGGTTATCTGGCTTTGTTTAGGACTCCTAATCCTTCTCTAATCAAGTTTTAAGCCCTTTAAATAGGGTTGATCGGTAACAGAGAGGGTGTGGATCAGTTTTTCACGCCGTACGAAGTTCGTACGAAACCCAAAGAAGAGAGAGGTGGAAGTGCTGAGAGAGAAGGAGCAGGAGGCTCCTGGACAACGGTCGCCAGGCACTTCAGGGTTTCAAGGGGTCTTCCAAGAGAGAGAGAGCTTTTGTGAGGGAAACTCCAGGTGAGAGAGAATTGGGTGTACAAAGGTTGAGGGTGAGGTCTCTTCTTGTAATTTTTTTTTTCATAGTGAAGTTTGCATGCCCTGTGGAGGCGAGCCCTTTTGTGGCTAATCCACGTATTTTGATTGTTTTTCTTTTATTTTGTTTCTTCTTTCTTCCTGCTGCATCGTGTGGTACTGAAAAGATCTTGAGAGGTGGTGTCCTGGCCAGACATCCACCCAACATGTATGAAGTCGGGGCACTTTAGATCCGAATGTCCACAACTTAAGAAGGGTCCCAAAAAGTATAAGAAAAAGGCTAGGTGGCTACATAGAGTGATAGTGATGAGTCAAGCTTCGAAAAATAAGAGTCTCATGAATAAGCCAACTTGTGCCTTATGGCACATGAAAATGAGGTAAATACTGAAACTCCTAATGACTTTACTTTTGAAGAACTTCAAGAGGTATTTTATGAACTAGTTGATGATCTAAAGAAGTTAGGGGTAAAGAACAAAGAATTAAAATCAAAGAATCAACCTTTGCTAAAGAAAAATGAGATTATTTCAAATAAAAAATAGATCTTGACATAAAAAAATCTGAATTTGAAAAATAAAATTGCTAAGTTAAAATCTATGGTAGAAAAGTTTACTCTGAGTTCAAATAAACTTCAAATGATACTTGATAATCAAAAAGTCTTTTATGATAAAACCGATCTTGGCTACAACCCTTTAAAGAAACAAAAATTTCTGAAAAATATCTTTGTGAACTCATCAAGCAATAAGTTTTTAAATATTACTTACTTTAAATATGGTAAAGTAGGACACAAATCCTATATATATTTCTCTAGCAAATCTAAAAACTCTAATGTGAAGAAAATATAGGTTCCAAAAAGAACCATTGTGACTAACCAAAAAAGACCCAAGAAAACTTGGGTACCTAAAGTCAAAACTTGATTTTTGTATGTAGATGTGTCTTGCATCCCAAGAAATAAATCAGAAATGGTATCTTGATAGGGATGCTCAAGACACATGACCGGTGATGAATCTTAATTCATCACACTTGATGCAAAAGATGGAGGGATGGTCACCTTTGGAGACAATGGCAAAGGAAAAATCATCAGTATAGGTAATATTGGTATCACTCCCTCTCAATATATTAAAAATATTTTATTAGTAGATGGTTTGAAACATAATCTATTAAGTATTAGTCAATTTTGTGACAAAGGGTACAAAGTTATTTTTGAATCTTCATTATGTATAGTGACTAGTCCCAATGATGAAGGCATTAAATTTGTTAGGTACAGACATGGTAATGTTTATATGGTAGATCTGAATGATCTTTTCAAGATAAACATACAATGCCTAGTAGCCTTAAATGCCAAGATTAATGAGACTAGTTGGTTTTAGCATCGTAGGCTTGCACATATTAGCATGCATTCACTTTCAAAACTTATTAAAAAAGAATTAGTTATCGGTTTACCTAAATTGAATTTTGAAAATGATAGAATTTATGATGCATACCAACTGGATAAATAAATAAAAGTCTCATTCAAATCTAAAAATATTATTTCAACTTCTAGGCCATTAGAATTATTGCACATGGATTTATTTGGATCCACTAGAACTACTAGTTTAGATGGAAAACATTATGGTTTTATAATTATTGATGATTTCTCTCATTTTACATGAGTTTTCTTTTTCGCACATAAGGATGAAACTTTTCACGTATTTTTAAAATTTTATCGAAGAGTTACTAATGAAAAAAGTTTTTTAATTTAAAATATTCGAAGTGATCATGGAACCAAATTTGAAAATCAAGATTTTGAAAAATTTTATGATGAAAAAGGTATTGATCATAACTTTTCAGCACGTAGGACATCCCAAAAAAATGAGGTAATAGAAAGAAAAAATAGAATCTTTGAAAAAATGGCCCGTACTATGCTATATGAAAGCAACCTTCCAAAATACTTTTGGACGGAAGCAATTAACATGGCATGTTACATTTTAAATCGTGCTTTAATTAGACCTATTCTAAAGAAAACACCCTATGAGCTTTTGAAAGGAAGAAAATCAAACATTGCATTCTTTCATGTTTTTGGTTGCCGATATTTTATTTTGAATAATGGTAAACATATTAGGAAAATTTGATACAAAATCCAATGAAGCTATATTTCTTGATTACTCTTCTAGTAAAGCTTTTAGAGTTTTCAACAAAAGAACTTTAGTATTAGAGGAGTCAATACATGTTTTGATGAGACTAATGATCTTCTTTCAAGGAAGAGTGAAGGTATTGATGATGCAGATCCTCTTATAGAAGGGATGAAGGAGCTCACCCTAAAAGACTCAACAATTCAAAATGAAGAAAAACCTAAAAACAAATAAGAGGATGAAGATGAAGAACAACAAGAACAACCTCAAGGTACAAATGATCTATCCAAAAAATGAGGTATGATCACAATCACCCTAAAGAATTAATCATTGATGATCCTACACATGGAGTAAGAACTCGTTCTTCACTTAGAGATGCATACAATCATTTTGCATTTGTTTCTTATTTTGAACTTAAAACCATAGATGAAGCTTAAAAAGATTATAATTGGATAAATACAATGCAAGAGGAACTTAATCAATTCGAAAGAAATAGTGTATGGTCTTTAGTATCAAGACCTAAAAATTATCCAGTACTTGGCACAAAATGGATATATAGGAATAAATTGGATGAACATGGAAATGTAATTAGGAATAAAGCAAAATTAGTTGCAAAGGGTTATAATCGAGAAGAGAGAATTGATTTTGATGAGACCTTTGCACCTCTTGCTAGATTAGAAGTAATTAGGCTTTTACTTGCATATGCATGCTTTATGAATTTTAAGTTATTCCAAATGAACGTCAAAAGTACTTTTCTAAATGGTTATATTGCTGAAGAAGTATATGTAGAACAACCCTCCAATTTTGAAAATCATGCTTTTCCTAATCATGTTTTAAATTAAATAAAGCATTATATGGTTTAAAACAAGCACCTAGGGCTTGGTATGAAAGGTTAAATAAATTCTTGCTTAATAATAATTTTTCAAGAGAAAATATAGATACAATCCTTTTTATTAAAAAAATCATGATGGTATCTTAGTTATACAAATATACGTTGATGATATTATATTTGGATCTACTAATGAAACTCTTTGTCAAGATTTTGCTAAGCTCATGCAGGGGGAGTTCGAGATGAGCATGATAGGAGAACTTACATTCTTCCTCGAACTCCAAATCAAACAAATAAAGGAAGGGATCTCCAACATCCAAAGTAAGTACACAAGAGAACTACTCAAAAGATTTGGAATGGAGAGCTTCAAAGTAATTGGTATCCCCATGAGCTCATCATGTAAGCTTGACAAGGATGAAGGAGGTAAAAATATAGACTCAAAACTTTATAGAGGCATGATTGGTTCTTTATTGTATTTAACTGCTAGTAGACCAGATATTATGTTTAGTATTTTCTATGTCATGCTTTCAATCAAATCCAAAAGAATCATATTTAAATATAGTTAAAAATTTTTAAATATTTAAAAGGTACACAAACTCTAGGATTATGGTATTCTAAGGACTCATCAATTGACTTAATAGGATATTCAGATGTCGATTTTGCTGGATGTAGATTTGATAGAAAAAATACTAGTGAAACTTGTCAATTTTTAGGAGTTAACTTAATCTCTTAGTTTAGCAAAAAGCAAAATTCAGTGGCACTGTCTACGACCGAGGTCGAATACATTGCAGCTGAAAGTTGCTGTGCTCAAATCTTGTGGATTAAGCAGCAACTTGAGAACTTTGCATCAAACTCAATGGAACTCCCATAAGATGTGATAACACCAGTGCTATTAATCTAACTAAAAATCTAATTCAGTATTTTAGATTAAAATATATTAAAATTAGACATCATTTCATAAGAGAACATGTCCAAAATAATAATATAAGTCTTGATTATATTTGTACTTAAAAATAATTGGCTGACATCTTTACCAAGGCCTAAAGTGAATATAAATTTTATGAAATTAGGAGAGAATTAGGAATCCTTGATCCATCAACTTAAGTATCTTTTTGATTTCAAGTTCTTTTTATCAAAAATTCATTGAATCAAATTTTGAGCTCAATTCTCATCTCTCTTTTCTTAAAAGCTCAAAACTATCCTTCATATGATCAATCTCTTAAATAGACACACTTCCCTCAAGTTTCAAATTTTTTTAGAACTTTTTCATTATTTTTTTGAATTTTTTTAGCCATGAGCCGACCCCTAGGGTCGATCCTAGGGTAAACTTATAATTTTCATTAAAACCCATTGGGCACTCTGTTTTATTGAGAAATCTCTGTTTGTAAATGAGCCGACCCTTTGCCTTTTATCTTCCTCATCCCACCGAACAAAACCTCCTCCCTCTCCACTCTCTCAATCTCAAAAATCTCTTAAAATTCCTCTTCCCATCGGGTTTTCCCCTTCAAATCACCCTTTTAGGAACTAAATCTCTCTTCCTTTTCTTCTTCGTTTGGGTGGATCAAGTTTACCCTAGCTTCAAATCTTCTTCTCCAAATCGACGGTCTATCTCCCTAAAATTTCATATTTTTTTCTTTAAAATCCTTTCCACTCGACCTCTCATTAGGTCTCCTAAGCTGTTTGCAAGTCTCTCTTGTCTGAAATAGCTCTCAAATTGAAGCTACCACAGAAAGAAAGTCTGTTCGTGGGTTAGAAGAGGATGTGCCAGAAAAAGAATGGCAGCCGAGCCCTCTCCTACTCCAACCCCAGTTTTAGGTCCTGCTCCAGCTTCTACACAGTCCCCACTCAGTCCAAGCAAGGTACCTCTCTCCAATCAAAAAGTGAAACCTGGGAAAAACATAGATTTTAGGTTTTTTGAAAAAGAAGAGTTCTCTATTGGATCAAAAATTAAAAGTCAAGGATGGAATTTTACTATCTTTTGAAGGAAAATACTTATGTTGATTTGGTCAGAGAATTCTATTTGAATTTAAGTTACTGTAATGGAACAGTAAAGTCTTTAGTGTAAGGTGTTAACATTGTTCTTGATCCATTGCATTTGGGACAAATCTTGTACTTGCCTTTGAAGGTTATACTCATATTGGAGCTTCCAATCAAAAAAGAAGGAATAAGTGTATTTTAGGAAGAACATTTACTGAAAATTTAAATAAATTAGAAGCAAAAATTTTTTCAATAGAGATGAGACTTTTGCATCACATGGTTACCAAACCTTTTGTCCCTAGGAGTGGCAGGCATGACCTCTTATCTAGTAGGGATATTTGCATTATATACCATATGATCACTGAGACCTTCTTGAACCTTCTTGCTTTGATGTTTGAGGCCATGAGAGAGATCCTAAATAGATCTAAGGCTCACCTGCTTATGGTATGGCACTCACCCTGATCTTTGAAAGTTCGAAGTCTATTTTGAGGGGGAGACAGTCATCAGATTATCACATTCTGACACCATCAACCGCCACACACTGCATCGCATGGGTTTTTCAAAGACTGATGGTGGTTGGTCGAAGGGTGTTGAGGAGAGAGAGAGGAGGAGGGACATCTTCACCTCCTTATGATCACAGAGCATCTCCTAATATTCAGTTCGTATCTGATCACGAGGCTGGTCCCTCAGAGTCAGTGAGGAGGCATATTTCTATACCACAGTCTGAGAGCAGAATAGATCCTTCAAAGATCAGACTTGCAAATGATCAGATTGAGTTGATGTCCCAGCGTGTTGCTTTCATTTTATCCCAGTAGTTTCCACCTCAGATTTTTCTCAAAGGACGACATCTCAGGCTGTTTCAGACCAAACCTTGATCCCTCATATCTCTACTGTCTCTCAGATGCTTACAGCTCAGTCCACACATATTGAGGAGCTTAAGGGATATATTCTGAGACTGACGAACAGAATTTTGGATTTACAGAGCAGGTATTAGCCTTAGCCCATCCCCAGCTGTAAGAGAACATCATGGAGGTCTCTGACCTTCTACAGAGGCGGCTAGGCTTGAGATGTTTTGGAGAGTGACTTTGATTTTTTGAGAAGAGAGATCAGGGGCCCCAGTGAGGTTGTTGTTAGATGTGTGCCCTAGATGCCAGATCGGCTGACATATTCCTGTACAGATCTAAAGGCAAATTTATAATTTTGACTATAAATGAATAAAAGATTATTCTTCTATCGTATTGTGTACATTATGTCTGTGATACATCCTTTGAGTTAGTAGGAATGTAAATTCATATTATCAAAAGTTAAAAATTTAAGGCATGAATTTACATAACTAACTCATAAACAGCTCCTGACCATAGGATCATCACGAGGATGGTGATCGATCCAGAAGGTTGGTGTACGATCGCTTCTTTAGGATAGATGTGTCTTGAGTCTACAGTGTGAGACACCGAAGTGAGAGTACAGATATTCATTGAGAACGAGAGTACTGAGCATGACCACTTCGAGCAGTCATAAGGAAGTCTACCTTCTCGTCAATGACTAGCTCGATGCTGTAGTTGTGTGTCTGGTTCTTTGACCTGAGGTGCATCGATAGTTCACCTTGAGTGTGCTATAGTTTGACTACACCATAACTCGATCTCCTAGCCATTCGAACCCTGAGGTGTATGTTGGCTGTAGCATATTCATTGTAGGAATATGTCGCACCAAGATGGGATCTATCAACCTCGATAGATGAGAGGGTAGTCCTATGATAATTGAAAGATCGAGTCCTTAAGCCCATGGCCATGGCAGAGTGAAATAATGAAAAAAAGTTTTTCATTAAGGTTTCACATCGGACTCGGATCGATCGATTAACTCATATGATTGATGTTGGGTTTGACGAGTTCACCTTAACCCTATTCAATCCAGACTCATGATAGAGGAACTCAATCACACAGGTAGCTGCATCGAGAGGTTCATCTTCAATTCTGATGGGTTGCAACCACATACTGCTAGCTGTCACTGGTAAATTTTGAGAGCAATTAGAATGATATTGATGATCGATCATTCTAATTGTCTGAATCAGAAGAGTTCTGGTCTATTGAAAGGAGTTTCGATGATGTCGATGATGAGATCACGATATATCTCATTACCATATAGAATTAAACCTAACTGGATCACATAAACAAGGGTTAGGATCTGGATGTCATAAATTGGGCTAACCCAATTGATTTGGATAAGATCCAATTAGGTTCAAGAAATCGTGCTAGCACACGATTGAGCCTAACTTTCTCCTCGTGTAATCTTTTTTGTCTCTACTGAGCCAAATGTGATTTGATTCATCCAGAGAACCTTAGAAAAATTTTTTCAGTCTAAATAAAGTTTGTCCAGCTTAGAAAAGGCTTGTCTTAATTCATGAGATGAATTTAAGATAACACTTGCTAATTCCTAGCACCTGCCAATTTTATTTTAGGACATCTGTCAAAAGTAGACATATGGGTCTTAAACTGAAGAGGGCTCATTGGAGGATTTTTGTAGAGTGTCCACAAGCCAAGCCACATCAAATTGGGTACCATAATCAGATTATGGTGTGAGCCCAATTGGATTAAAGTGGGCACCCCAAGTGGATAAGGATTGGAGAGTCTTGATCAATTTAAACTCTTGGGCACCACCTCTATTTGTGCTTATCCAATGTTAGTGCCATCTTTTGGAGATAAGGTGGGGTTCTTATCTGATATGATTAGATGACATCACTCCACCAATCAAAATTTTTCCAAAATTTATTGGAATTTTTTGATTGGTTGAATGATGTGGCACTGCGCAGCATACAGGGTCTATATAAACCCTGCTGCGCCTAGGGTTTTGAGGTAGAAGTTGTTTGTTGTGATATCCAAGTGGTGTGTCCAAGGCCCAGGGGACCAAGGCTAAGGCCAAGGTCCATCATTCATGAGGGCTTCATGGAGACTCTAGGGCTAGTTGGGCCCTAGGTTGAAAGGCTGTGGGCCTTTCAGGTTCTTGAGGTCTAGGTCATGTGGGCCTCAAGGGACCAACTCTTTATGGACTAGGTCTGGGCCCAGGAGAGGTGAGATTAGGTTGAGTCATGGGTGTACATGGGCTTGGGTTAACCTAATCTCCCATAGAGTTGGTCAAGGGAGTTTTGTGTTTGGGTCACTTGACCCGGTGTTTATATATACATGTACTTGTATAGGTTTGATTAAGCCAAGAAAATAGATGACTCTTTCATCCAAGTCTCTCTCTCTCTTCTCTCTCTCTCTCCAGCAATCTTCCATGCACCAGGAGCAAGAAACCCTAGGGTTTCTTGCCGCCAGTCCATAAAAGGAAAGAAAGGAAGGGAGGCGCTAGCCTCTTCCCCCTTGCAGCTGCCAGCCATTTCTTCTCTCCCCTCTCTTGCAGTCACCCAAACACCAGATCTAGGACCTGAAATCTCTTGAGAAGAGGTTGGTATAAGTCTCTCTCAGATCTGGAGTTGATTTGAGGTCATTTGAGGTGCGGTGAGATCTCCATCAACAGATCTACAGGAAAGGCTGCAGCAGGACAGATCTGTGAGATCTGTCTCCATCTACCTTCTTCCCTATCTAGAATACTCCAATTCAAGATATATGAATTGGAGGGCCTCGGTCCAGATCTGATCTGATTGGGTATCAGATCTTGAAATTTTTAGAGGTGATTTCAGAGACGTTCTTCATCTAGAACGAAAGGCTGACAAAGAAGACAGCAACCAGGCTGATTTCATCAAGGGCCTTGGATCGTGTCCAAAAGTCTCCAAATCTATTCGTTGCTGGTTCTGCTACACCAAAGATCCGTGGGAGAATCCGGGATCATGCTCAATAGTTGGTATCAGAGCCATGGTGGTGAGGAAGCGGTTTCAAGTGCGAGAAGTTGAAGATCCCAAGTGCTGAAAATTTTCAACAAGGTACCATCAAGGTATATTCTACACTTCTTGAATTTATATTGTTTGTTTGGCTTGGATCCAGTCATGGGCAGCAATATGAAGGTCAATTTCAGGAAGTTTGATAGCAAGGAGAATTTTTTCATGTGAAAAATCCGGATGGAGGATCTTCTGGTCCAAGCAGATCTGGATCAGGCTTTGGATGAGAAGCCTGAGGGAATGACAGACAGACAGAGTGCTGAGGGAGTTGAGCAAGAGAGGACTCATCTCTAATCTGGAGGATGGTGCTACAGGGGAGATCTGTGAGCCTTGCTAGATGAAAAAGTAGAGAAGAGTTCAGTTCACCATCAGTACAGCCCAGAGTGCAGCCCCTTGGAGTTAGTACACATGAATGTGTGGGGACCAACCCCAGTTTTAGCTAGGAATGGGGCCAGATACTTCATGACCCTGATTGATGATTTCTCAAGGAAACTCTGGATTTACTTCATGAGAGAGAAATCAGAGGTCTTCACCAAGTTCAAGATCTGGAGAGCAGAGGTGGAGAAGGAGCAGGGGAGGAGCGTGAAGTGTCTGAGGTCAGACAATGGCGGGGAGTACACCAGCAGAGAGTTCCAGGACTACTGTGAGGAGTGTGGGATCAGGAGACACTTCTCATTTAGGGGACTCCACAGCAGAATGGGGTGGCCAAGAGGATGAACAGAACACTTTTAGAAAAGGCATGATGCATGAGGCTGCAGGCAGGGCTTCCAAAGGAGTTCTGGGTTGACACAGTTGACGCAACGGGTTACTTGGTCAATCGATCACCTCACACCAGGTTGGATGGCAGGCTTCCAGAGGAGGTGTGGTCTGGGAGGATAGTTGGGTTGGGCCATCTACGGGTATTTGGGTGCACGGCCTATGTGCACATTGGAGTTGGTGAGCGGAGTAAGCTAGACGCCAGATCACGCAAGACGGTGTTTCTAGGCTATCCGCGAGGAGTCAAGGGATACAGACTGTGGGATCCCTTGGAAAAGAAGATCATCATTAGTCGGGATATGACTTTTGATGAGGAGTCAGCCCTACAGAGGTGAGCAGGCATGGAGGAGCAGTTATTTTGCCTCTTGCAGGTACTACGGGAGGACATGACATTCAGGTGGAGAACCTACCTAAGGTGTCTCCACAGGTGGAGAGGTCTCAGACAGATGATCGAGGTAGAGAGGTCCAGCAGGAGTGAACTGGATCGAGGACTGATATCGGTGTTGCCCTACACAAGCCCAAGTGGACCATCAGGCAACCAGACCGATATGGCTTCGAGGAGACACTGTCATATGCCCTGGTGACAATGAATGGAGACCCATATACATATCAGGAGGCTATTGAGAGCCAGGACAGAGAGCGATGGGTCCAGGCGATGTCCGAGGAGATGCAGTCTCTCCACCAGAACCAGATGTGGCGATTGTGCAGTTGCCACAGGGGAAGAGGCCCATTAGCTGCAAATGGGTCTACAGTCGCATGGACAGAGTGGAGCTGGTTGAGGCCTTGGGACACCAAGGTGGAGATTGTTGTGATTCAGGTGGTGTGCCCAAGGCCCAGGGGACCAAGGCTAAGGCCAAGGTCCATCATTCATGAGGGCTTCATGGAGACTCTAGGGCTAGTTGGGCCCTAGGTTGAAAGGCTGTGGGCCTTTCGGGTTCTTGAGGTCTAGGTCATGTGGGCCTCAAGGGACCAACTCTTTATGGGCCAGGTCTGGGCCCAGGAGAGGTGAGATTAGGTCGAGTCATGGGTGTACATGGGCTTGGGTTAACCTAATCTCCCATAGAGTTGGTCAAGAGAGTTTTGGGTTTGGGTCACTTGACTCGGTGTTTATATATACATGTACTTGTATAGGTTTGATTAAGCCAAAAAAATAGACGAATCTTTCTCCCAAGTCTCTCTCTCTCTTCTCCCTCTCTCTCCAGCAATCTTCCACGCACCAGGAGCAAGAAACCCTAGGGTTTCTTGCCGCCAGTCCATAAAAGGAAAGAAAGGAAGTGTTACTCCTAGATTGATTTTGATGATTACAAAGCAGATTGAAGGGATACAAATAATTTTAAAATGAAAAAGTCCTTATGGTCTTCAAGGGTAAAATCATAATTTCACTAAAATCCTGATTTGATAGTTCCATTTGGTAGAACAAATGATTTGAAATCTATTGGTGAAAATTTCATTGTGGTTGGACTTATATTCTTGAAGTTATGAAAGTTTGAAGTGCATGAGTCGACTCATGAGTCAACTCATGGCACTGTGAGCTGATTGGCACGCAAAAATTCTCCTTGGCACGCTAGTTTTCTGGCTTGGCACGACCTGTGAGTCGACTCATGAGTCGACCCACAAGGCATGAGTCGACTCATGAGTCGACCCCTGCTAATTTGAGCCAAGAATTTCCAGAAAAGCATTCTCTGGTTTTTTTAACAGAGGTCGACTCATGAGTCGACCCCTGAAGCATGAGTCGACTCATGAGTCGACCCCTGCGATGGGAAATGTCAGCAACGGCTATTTTTTTGCCCATTTTAATTGCCATTTATGCTTCCTAAAAATCTTCTAACGGCTCTTTATCTACCTAAATTGTTTTCTCTTGCTTCTAATGCTACAAAATGCTTTAAATGGTGAAGGAAATTGCAGATTAAATAGCGGATCAAACGTGAAATCAAAAGAGAAGAGGAGCAGAGAAAGAGAGAAGAATAGAAGAAAGGATCCGAAATTTGCAAGAAAAAGCCTGAGATCAACGAAAAATCCAAAAAGAAAAAGAGAGAGGATCCACAATATACCAGAGAGATTGTGAAAGAGAAAAGCAAGATCTTTCAAGGAGAGAATTCTTCACGCCTATTGTTTCAACCTTGATCTAGAGATCGTTCAAAGCTTTCAAGAGATCTTCAATCAACAATCAACCTCTTCTCAAGCATTCAAGCGTTCATCCACTTTGAGAAAATCCGAAAAGAAGTTCTTCATTTGAGTAAAGCTTTTATTGTTATATTCGCTCATTTAAAGGAGCTGTTATTGTATTAATTTATGCTCTAAATTTTCTAACTCTTTGTGAGTTTTTGTTCTTGTTTTTGGAGGATTTCCAAAACAAGGAAAGGTTGATCCGAACCTGAAATCGGAGTGTTTTGGGTTTACTTGTACCCGGGAAATAAGTGATCTAGCTTGGGATAGCTAGTGTCGGAGTTTCCGACATTTTGTATTCGGGTTGAATACAAAGGATAGTGGATTGAAATTCCCAAGTAGGATCTTGGAGAGTGGATGTAGGTGCAAGGTTAGCACCGAACCACTATAAATCCTTGTATTTGTGGTGTGCTTTATCTCTTCACTTTATTTCTTTATTATATTCTTGTATTCCTGCTTTAGGTAATTAATATTGAATTAAAGTCTTTGTTTTGATCTTCATAAGTAATCTGTTGGGCTTAAAATTTTTAGAAACCCAATTCACCCCCCCTCTTGGGTTGCATAGCTGGGCAACAAGTGGTATCAGAGCCGGTGCTCTAGCCCTTCTTTGATCTAGCAATCAAAGAGCCAAAGATCTATGGCAACCCATGTCGGTATTTCTCTAGCCGAGGGGCAATCAACAAACCGACCTCCACTTTTCAATGGGTCTAATTACACCTATTGGAAAGCTCGGATGAAGATTTTCATACAAGCACTCGACTATGATATGTGGAGTATCATAGTGAATGGTCCTCACACACCCACCAAGATTATAGATGGTAAGGAGTCAACCAAACCCGAGAAAGAATGGGATGAGGTTGACAAGAAATTGGCATAATTAAATGCCAAAGCCATGAATGTTCTTTATTGTGCACTAGATGCAAGTGAATTTAATCGTATTTCTACTTGTGCATCTGCTAAAGAAATATGGAATAGGTTAGAAGTCACCCATGAGGGAACAAATCAAGTAAAAGAGTCTAAAATAAACATGCTTGTACATAAATATGAATTGTTCAAAATAGAGCATGATGAGTCCATAACTGCTATGTTTACTCGTTTTACTGATATAATCAATGGTTTAAAGAGTCTTGGCAAATCTTATACTAACAGTGAACTTGTAAGAAAGATTCTCAGGTCACTGCCAAGAACTTGGGAAGCCAAGGTGACTGCCATCCAAGAAGCAAAGGACTTGAACACTCTACCTCTAGAAGAGCTTCTTGGATCCTTGATGACTCATGAACTTAGCATGAAGCAACATCAAGAGGATGAAGTCAAAAAGAAAAGAACCATTGCCCTCAAATCCATAACTTCGCCTGATTATGAAACGGATGACTCTGAAGATGAAGATCAAGATGAAGAGATGGCTCTCATCACCCGAAAATTTAAGAAGTTTCTAAGAAAAAGGAAACAGGGGATGAGAAAGAAATTCACAAAAGGGGAACAAAGCAAAGAAAAAGAGAAAGATCAACCCCCTATATGCTACGAGTGCAAGAAGCCAGGACATTTCAGATCCGAATGTCCACAATTGAAGAAAGGTCCAAAGAAGTTCAAAAAGAAGGCAATGATGGCGACCTAGAGTGCGAGTGATGACTCAAGCTCCGACGAGGAAACCTCAACAGAACAAGCCAATCTGTGCCTGATGGCACATGAAAATGAGGTAACTTCTGAATCCACTAGTGAATTTACTTTTGAAGAATTGCATGAAGCATTCTATGATTCAATTGATGAATTAAAGAAACTAGGGAAGAAAAATAAAGAGCTGAAATTGGAAAATCAGTCCTTAGTGAAACAAGCTGAAAATCTTTCAATTGAAAAATTCATCTTGATTCAAGAAAATCAAAACTTAAAGGATGAAATGAACAAGCTGAAATCTATAGTAGATAAGTTCACCTTAAGTTCAAACAAACTAAATATGATCCTTGAAAATCAGAAAGCTATATATGATAAGGCTGGACTTGGTTATAAACCCCTGAAGAAACAAAAATTTCTGAAGGATATTTATGTAAATTATTCAAGCAACAAGTCTACAAATATTACTTGTTTTAAATGTGGAAGAATAGGACATAAATCATACACATGTCTTATTAACAAACATGCAAACACAAAGAAAATATGGGTTCCAAAAGGAATGATTCTGACTAACCTAAAAGGACCCAAGAAAGCTTGGGTACCTAAGATAGAAACGTGACCTTTGCTTGCAGGTGTGTCTAGCATCCCAAGAAGGAAACAGGAAATGGTATCTTGACAGCGGATGCTCGAGACACATGACTGGTGATGAATCATAATTCATCACGCTTGATGCTAAGGATGGAGGGATGGTCACCTTTGGAGATAATGACAAAGGAAAGATCATCGGGATAGGTAACATTGGTATCACTCCCTCCAAATACATTGAGAATGTTTTATTAGTTAAAGATTTAAAGCATAACTTACTTAGCATTAGTCAATTCTGTGATAAAGGGTATAAAGTAAGTTTTGAATCATCTGTTTGCATCGTGACGAGTCCTATTGACGATGGCATTAAATTTATAGGACATAGGCATGTTTATATGGTAGACTTGAATGATTTAACTAAATTAGACATGCAATGCCTAGTTTCCTTAAGTGCTAAAATAAATGAGACTAGTTGGCTGTGGCATCGTAGACTTGCACACATTAGCATGCATTCTCTCTCAAAATTAATTAAAAAGGATTTAGTTCTCGGTTTGCCAAAATTGAATTTTGAAAAGGATAGAATTTGTGATGCATGCCAATTAGGTAAACAAACTAGAGTATCATTTAAATCCAAAAATACTGTTTCAACTTCTAGACCTTTAGAGCTCTTACATATGGATTTATTTGGACCAACTAGAACCACTAGTCTAGGAGGAAAACGATATGGATTTGTAATAATTGATGATTACTCTCGTTTTACTTGGGTTTTCTTTTTAGCTCACAAAAATGAAACTTTTCAAATTTTCACTAAATTTCATCGAAAAGTCACTAATGAAAAAGGGTTTTCAATTCAAAATATTAGAAGTGATCATGGAACAGAATTTGAAAATCATGACTTTGAAAATTTTTGTGATGAAAATGGAATTGGCCATAACTTCTCTGCTCCTAGGACACCCCAACAGAATGGGGTAGTAGAAAGGAAAAACAGAACCTTAGAAGAAATGGCCCATACCATGCTTTGTGAAAGCAACCTTCCAAGATATTTTTGGGCAGAAGCTATTAACACAGCATGTTACATTTTAAATCGTGCTTTAATTAGATAATTTTTAAAGAAAACCCCCTATGAACTTTGGAAAGGAAGAAAACCAAATATTGCATATTTTCATGTTTTTGGTTGCCGATGTTTTGTATTAAATAATGGCAAAGAAAAACTTGATAAATTTGATGCAAAATCAGATGAAGCAATCCTTCTAGGTTACTCCTCCACTAGTAAAGCATTTAGAGTTTTCAACAAAAGAACTTTAGTAGTTGAGGAGTCCATACATGTTGTCTTTGATGAATCTAACGATCTTCCTTCAAGGAAGAATGAGGGTGTTGATGATGCAGATCCACTAATAGAAGGTATGAAGGAGATCACTCTGAAAGACTCAGCAACTCCAGAAGACAAGGATCAAGAAGTCAAACAAAATGAGAAAGGTGAAGAAATTCAAGAACAATCTCAAGGTACAAATGACTTACCCAAGGAATGGAGGTATGTTCACAACCACCCTAAGGAGTTAATAATTGGTGATCCTATGCATGGGGTAAAAAACCCGTTCTTCACTTAGAGATGTACTTAATCATTGTGCATTTGTATCTCAACTTGAATCTAAAACTTTTGAAGAAGCTGAGAATGATCATAACTGGATTAATGCTATGCAAGAAGAACTTAATCAATTTGAAAGAAATAATGTTTGGACCTTAGTGAAAAGACCTAAAGATTATTCAATAATTGGTATAAAATGGGTCTTTAGAAACAAATTAGATGAGCATGGAAATGTAATCAGAAATAAAGCAAGACTGGTTGCTAAGGGATATAATCAAGAAGAAGGAATTGATTTTGATGAAACCTTTGCACCTGTTGCTAGATTAGAAGTCATTAGACTTCTACTTGCTTATGCTTGCTTTATGAAATTCAAACTATTTCAAATGGATGTTAAAAGTGCATTTTTAAATGGATATATTTCTGAAGAAGTATATGTAGAACAACCCTCTGGATTTGAAAATCATGCTTTTCTCAATCATGTCTTTAGATTAAATAAAGCTTTATATGGTCTAAAACAAGCACCTAGAGCATGGTATGAAAGGCTAAGCAAATTTCTACTAAATAATGATTTCTCAAGAGACAATGTAGATACAACCCTATTTATTAAAAGAAACCAAAATGATATGCTAATTATACAAATTTATGTTGATGACATAATTTTTGGGTCTACTAATGAATCCCTTTGTCAAGACTTTGCTAAGCTTATGTAGGGAGAGTTCGAGATGAGCATGATGGGAGAACTCACCTTCTTCCTCGGACTCCAAATCAAACAATCAAAAGAGGGAATCTCCATCACCCAAAGCAAGTACACCAAGGAACTACTCAAAAGATTTGGAATGGAGAACTACAAACCAATTGGCACACCAATGAGTCCCTCAAGTAAGCTTGACAAGGATGATGAAGGTAAAAGCGTAGACTTAAAATACTACAGAGGTATAATTGGCTCATTATTATATTTAACTGCAAGTAGGCCTGATATCATGTTTAGTGTTTGCTTATGTGCAAGATATCAATCTAATCCTAAGGAATCTCATTTGAATGCTGTTAAAAGAATCCTTAGATACTTAAATGGTACACAAACTATAGGGTTATGGTACTCTAAGGACTCACAAATTAATTTGTTAGGATATTCTGATGCTGATTTTGCTGGATGTAAATTAGATAGAAAAAGCACAAGTGGAACTTGCCAATTTCTTGGAGTAAACCTAATCTCATGGTTTAGCAAGAAACAAAATTCGGTGGCACTGTCTACGGCTGAGGCCGAATACATTGCAGCCGAAAGTTGTTGTGCTCAAATCTTGTGGATTAAGCAATAACTCGAAGATTTTGGAATCAAACTTAATGAAACACCAATAAAATGTGATAATACAAGTGCCATAAATCTATCTAAAAATCCAATTCAACACTCAAGATCTAAACATATTGAAATAAGACATCATTTCATAAGAGAACATGTTCAAAACAAAAATGTAATTCTTGAATATGTTTGCACTGAAAATCAATTAGCCGATATCTTTACAAAGGCCCTTAGTGAGGATAGATTCTGTGAAATTAGGAGAAATCTAGGAATTCTAGATCCATTTGCCTAAAATTTCTCAATTTTCAAAGAATTGATTAGAGCTCAATTTTCAACATCCATCCTGGTCCCAAAAGCTCAGATTTATCACTCTAAAAACTTATCATTGAGCAAAATTCCTTCTCCCAAAATTTCAAAATTTTCTAAAATTTATTCATATTTTTTCTGATTTTCTGAACTTCATGAGTCGACTCAATGGCAAACTTGTAAATCCCACAAACTTCCCACGGGCTCATTGTTTTTAAACGGGAACCCTGTTTGTGAGACGACTCATCTTCCCATCGTTCTTCTTCCAAAAGCCGTCTTCTCCAACTCTTCTTGCTCCAAATCCAAGGATCAATTCTGAGGCAATTCTCCCTCCTCCTCTCCACCAAAAATCGCCTCCTTCAAAAGAATTTCTCGTGCTTTCTCGCTTTGCTTGGCGCGGTTTGAACGTGCCCTAGCACTTCACCGAACTTTCAAAATCCACTTCTTTTCTCCACCAAAATCCTTCGTCACTCTCTTGTGATCCCTCCTCCTCTCAATTCAAGTCTTCTTGTCTGCGACTTTATTGGATATGGCTCCAAAGATGAAGCTTCCCCAAAGAAGGAAATCAATCCGAGAGCCTGAGGAAATTGTCCGAAAGAAAAGGCATGCTCAGTCTTCTAGTGTTCCACTCCAGTTTCAGTACCTACTCAAGGTCCCTCTCAATCCTCAATAAGCCCCAGTGTAAATCCTCTTTCTGATAGAAAAGTAGAAACCGAGAAAAACATAGATTTTCGGTTCTTTGAGAAAGAAGGCTTTACTTTTGCTACCAAGATCAAAAATCAAGGATGGGAACTTTATTGCTCTCTTAAGGAAGTCACCTATGTTGATCTAGTCAGAGAGTTCTACCAGAACCTAAATTATGGAAACGGGTCAGTGACTTCAACTGTAAAGGAAATTGATATATGCTTGGATTCTAGAATATTGGGAGAAATACTTCAGTTGCCTAGTGAAGGATACTCATATATGGAACTCCCAATTAAAGAAGAAGGGATCAGAATTATCTTAAGAGAAGCTTTTTCAGGAAGTTTAAACAAATTGGAAGCAAAGCTATTATCCATTGAGATGAGGGTCCTGCATCAGATTGTAACAAAACTCTTCTTTCCTAGGAGTGGTAGGCATGATCTACTATCTGGCAGAGATGTATGTGTCATGTTTCATGTCATCACTCAGACCCCCCTAAACCTCCCCGCACTTATGATAGAGGCCATGAGAGAAACTTTGAACAGATCCAAGGCACACTTGCCTTATAGTATGGCTCTTACTAGAGTATTCAGGAGGTTTGGAGTTAGCTGTGAGGGGGAGGCACCTACCAAGCTCTCACATGTGGACACTTTCAACCAACACAGCCTGCACCGAATGGGAATTACAAAGACTGATGGTGGTTGGATCAAGGGCTCTGAAGAAAGAGCTGAGGATAGAGCTGAAATAAGAGCTGAGGACAGAACTGAAGGCAGAGTAGAAGAAGAAGGTCCATCTTCTCCTGTACATGACTTCAGGGCAGCTTCACCAGATACCCAGTTCATTTCTGATACTGAGGCTGGCCCTTCAGAGTTTACTAGGATGCCCACACCAGTGTATCAGCCAGAGAGCAGAGCACCTCATTCAGAGTTCAGACTGGCTGATGATCAGATCGAGCATATTTCACAGCGTGTGGCTTCTTTGCTGTCTAGCCAGTGGAGTAGTACTTCTTTTGCACCTGGAGCTACCTCTTCTGATCAGACCATTACTCCCCACATCTCCACAGTATTTCAGATGATTTCAGATCAGTCCGTCAGGATACAGCAGCTTGAGGACACAGTCTGGAGACTGACTGGCAGAGTTCTTGACTTGCAGGGGCAAGTCCTTGCATTGGCCCATCCCCAGCCACAGGAGTCTACTATTGAGGTCACAGACCTCACTGCAGAGGCTGGCAGGCTCAGAGGAGCTCTAGAAGGTGGATATGAGCTACTGAGGAAAGAGATCCGAGGATCGAGTGAGCATGCTACCACCCAGTTCACTGCTCTACTTCAATCTGTTTCCAGAGCACTGAACGTACTTGATTCTATTAGACTCACCCTTTCTGTTCAGTCCCTAGCATCTCAGCGTTCTCAGCCACCCAGTTCATCTCTCTCTCCTACTCATGGCAGAGGCAGACGGGGTAGAGGACGCACTTCTGATCCATCATCTCCTCACCCTATATTTGATGACTCCGATCATTGACTTATCTTGATCTTTACTAGGTCCTAGGAGTTAGTATCTTGTTCTAGGATCTATACCTCGGGGCCATGTATTGACAATTAGCTGGTTGAATTTTATTTTTAAGAACTATGTATTGAAACAATTATGATATTAATGGAATCATCTTTTACCTATATTTCTACCTCTTTGTAATGATCATATGGTTATATATTTTCTTCTTTGAAATATTGTCTTCTCCTTGTTGTTGTTTGATGTTGATAATTGCTATATTAAGGGGGAGCAAACATCTGTGAAAAACTCTAAAGAGGAAGAAATTAAAGAATATTTCAGAAAAGGAAAAGGAAGAGGTAACTATGTTTGATGATGTCAAAAAGGGAGAGAAATTAAATAAAAACAAAAATTGAAATTAGACAAAAAGCAAAACCCTAAATTATGAGAAAAAGGGGGAGAAATTAAACAAAAACAAAGATTGGAAGATTAAAATAAATATTGAAGAAATTAAACAAATATTGGAGAAATTAAACAAAAACAAAGATTGGAAGATTAAAACAAATATTGAAGAAATTAAACAAATATTGGAGAAATTAAACAAAAACAAAAATTGAAATTAGACAAAAAGCAAAACCCTAAATTATGAGAAAAAGGGGGAGAAATTAAACAAAAACAAAGATTGGAAGATTAAAATAAATATTGAAGAAATTAAACAAATATTGGAGAAATTAAACAAAAACAAGGATTGAAAGATTAAACAAAACTTTGAGAAATTTGGTATCGAAATTTGGTATCAGACAGAACTTAAACAAAAAGTCATCCATCAAAAGCAAAATCATAAGTACAATGCAAATAAGTATTTTTTTTTTTTGCTCTGATATATTTCAAAATTCAAACTTGCTCTGATACATCTTTTAAAATTTTATTCACCTTGATACATCTTAAGAAATTTGTTTTACTCTAATACACCCTACAATTTCTTTTAACTTGCTCTGATACATGATAAAATTTAATCCGATACAGTGTGAAGATAAATTATAACATTTGATCTGATACAGTGAGAAAGTTTCTCTGATATATATTTTTTTTGCTCTGATACAGTATGAAATTTTCTCTGACATTTGCTCTAATACACTGTGAAATTTTCTCTGATATATTATAAAATTTTTTTGCTCTGATACATTGTAAAATCTTTTCTGATATCATTGTAAAAATTATTGTTCTTGCTCTGATACATTGCAAAAGTTATTTATCTTCTCTTACTCTGATATATCTTAAACTCAAAATGATCTAATACCCTTTTCAAATCTTTAAGAAAATGGACAAACTATTTTTGCATTTATATTACATGCCAAAAGAATCATACTCTTTTCAAGCATATACACCAATAATGGATTCTTTTGAAATTAATGCATTAACATAAGTATTTTTGTTCAAATATTTTGTCATCATCAAAAAGGGGGAGATTGTTGCTCCTAGATTGATTTTGATGATTACAAAGCAGATTGAAGGGATACAAATAATTTTAAAATGAAAAAGTCCTTATGGTCTTCAAGGGCAAAATTGTAATTTCACTAAAATCCTGATTTGATAGTACCATTTGGTAGAACAAATGATTTGAAATCTATTGGTGAAAATTTCATTGTGGTTGGACTTATATTCTTGAAGTTATGAAGGTTTGAAGTGCATGAGTCGACTCATGAGTCAACTCATGGCACTGTGAGCTGATTGGCACGCAAAAATTCTCCTTGGCACGCTAGTTTTCTGGCTTGGCACGACCTGTGAGTCGACTCATGAGTCGACCCCTGCTAATTTGAGCCAAGAATTTCCAGAAAAGCATTCTCTGATTTTTGTAACAGAGGTCGACTCATGAGTCGACCCCTGAAGCATGAGTCGACTCATGAGTCGACCCCTGCGACGGGAAATGTCAGCAACGACTATTTTTTTGCCCATTTTAATTGCCATTTATGCTTCCTAAAAATTCTCTAACGGCTCTTTATCTACCTAAATTATTTTCTCTTGCTTCTAATGCTACAAAATGCTTTAAATGGTGAAAGAAATTGCAGATTAAATAGCGGATCAAACGTGAAATCAAAAGAGAAGAGGAGCAGAGAAAGAGAGAAGAATAGAAGAAAGGATCCGAAATTTGCAAGAAAAAGCCTGAGATCAATGAAAAATCCAAAAAGAAAAAGAGAGAGGATCCACAATATACCAGAGAGATTGTGAAAGAGAAAAGCAAGATCTTTCAAGGAGAGAATTCTTCACGCCTATTGTTTCAACCTTGATCTAGAGATCGTTCAAAGCTTTCAAGAGATCTTCAATCAACAATCAACCTCTTCTCAAGCATTCAAGCGTTCATCCACTTTGAGAAAATCCGAAAAGAAGTTCTTCATTTGAGTAAAGCTTTTATTGTTATATTCGCTCATTTAAAGGAGCTGTTATTGTATTAATTTTGCTCTAAATTTTCTAACTCTTTGTGAGTTTTTGTTCTTATTTTTGGAGGATTTCCAAAACAAGGAAAGGTTGATCCGAACCTGAAATCGGAGTGTTTTGGGTTTACTTGTACCCGGGAAATAAGTGATCTAGCTTGGGATAGCTAGTGGTCGGAGTTTCCGACGTTTTGTATTCGGGTTGAATACAAAGGATAGTGGATTGAAATTCTCAAGTAGGATCTTGGGGAGTGGATGTAGGTGCAAGGTTAGCACCGAACCACTATAAATCCTTGTGTTTGTGGTGTGCTTTATCTCTTCACTTTATTTCTTTATTATATTCTTGCATTCCTGCTTTAGGTAATTAATATTGAATTAAAGTCTTTGTTTTGATCTTCATAAGTAATCTGTTGGGCTTAAAATTTTTAGAAACCCAATTCACCCCCCCCTCTTGGGTTGCATAGCTGGGCAACAGGAAGGGAGGCGCTAGCCTCTTCCCCCTTGCAGCCGTCAGCCATTTCTTCTCTCCCCTCTCTTTCAGTCATCCAAACACCAAGTCCAGGACTTGAAATCTCTTGAGAAGAGGTTTGGTACAAGTCTCTCTCAGATCTGGAGTTGATCTGAGGTCGTTTGAGGCACGGATGAGATCTCCATCATAGATCTACAGGAAAGGCTGTAGCAGGATAGATCTGTGAGATCTGTCTCCATCTACCTTCTTCCCTATTCTAGAATGCCCCAATTCGAGATCTACAAATTGG